>NC_077231.1:162313246-162648246 GCF_027887165.1 Monodelphis domestica
GGAGGAAACAGTGGAGAATAGGGCTGGAACAGAAACTCTGGGCTGGAGTTTGTTCATCATGGATGTGGTTATAACTTTCCTAGCCTGGGGGGGGGGGGGCCAGTTCTTTCAGGGTCCTCTCAGCCCTTTCTGATGTTAAGATGGATGGTGGGAAGGCTTTGATGGGGAGAACTTTTTATCCTCACCCTTCAGTCCCTGGAGGAGCCAGGGCAGCCATTCTCTTGGATGTCACAGACCCTTTGGTCATCCAGTGGAGGCCTCCTAACAGAAGAAGATTTTCACTTATCTTTCAGAGGTAGATTGATGAAGATGGCTACTGGCCTGATAGGTTCCCTATCCAGGTTGAGCTAGCCAAAATGGCAGAGCCAAGGTTGGACTTATCTTCCAAACTGAGTTCTGGGTAATGTCCACTCTTCTGGGGTCAGAGGGATTAGATAGCTTCGGCCCCTCCATCTGCCCTCCTCTGCAGAAGTGAGGGACTTCGGGTACTGACCATCTCATTCCTGGCCAGAATCAGTTCATGTGTTCTTTTGGTAGAAATGCTCTTTTATTTTTTTTAAGAGAAATGTTGGGCAGGAGAAGGAACTACTTAGTAGAGGGGACAATGGAAAAAGCCAGGACCAGTCATTTTTTAGGGTGCTTGGGCCCTTGGCAATTACTCTGTCGACTTCACTTGATTATCCTCAGGTGGCTGTGGAGGTAGAAGACCAGACTGAGAAAGGGAGCTGCTTCATGAACTTCTTTATCTTTGAACCCTCCATGGGGCCTGGGCTATCCACCCCCTCCCAATTCCCCAGGGGAGCCTCCACATTTTTGTGCTGAGGAGGTCATAACCAACTTGGGCCCCTTTTCTGACTGTGAAGAAGGGGCTGATGGCAGAGAAGGATGGGAGATCCCTCCCCCCCTTAAAATGAAAAGGTTGCATTTTTTTCCAGCCCAAAGGAACCGGGGCAGAGAGGACCTTAGAGACCAAACTCAACCAATGCTGATAGTGTGTGTCCAGCACAGCAAAGACCTGCACGAGGAAAGCAGGGAAGGCCTGATCCCTACAGGGCTCACTGGACTCTGGTGATTGGCCCCAGCCCAGGGCAGCTCCAATGAAGGATTTGACCATAAAGAATCATCCCCTTTCCGGCCTCAATCATTACTCCGGGAGACAACGAACAGGGCAGTGGGACGGGGAATCAGCCCGAGGAAGCCTGGGGAAGCGGGAAGGCCTGGCAGGGGCAGCCCTATAGTCCCCATCGTGTGCAGGCTGAGCCCCAATTCTGTGGAAAGGGAAGGAAGCCCCGGGAGAATTCACACAGCGACGTAGAGCATCCCAAGGGAGAGGTCAGTCTGGCGGGCTTCCTCCCTTCTTTCCCATTTGCCAGGAAGCCCACCCGGCAGAACGGCGGGGAGTCTCCAGTTGCTCCAGCCACAGCAAACGGGCACGGCGTGGGGATGGGGGAGTACAATGTATTTTGTACACATTGATTCACGTGTTCCAAGGGATTCCATTAAAGTCTGGAATGGGAAAGGGCTATAGGGCTATGTCAGGAAGCTGGAGAGCCCGTGGGACGCAACCCCGCCCACCACGCGGAGGACTCCTCTCCCCCTTCTACTGAGCTAGGGACACAACACGGACAAAACGAATGGACACAAGTTATAGGAGCAGCCGGGGATGGACAGACGGACGACCTTCCTCCGAGACACCTGTCTGGCGAGCCTTAGAAGGTGCTGGCGGAGCTGGTGAGGGATCTTTCGATGTAGATCCCCTGGTCAATGGCGAGGAAGTGTGAGAGCAGTAGGGACAGAAGGAAGACCTTGAGAAACTCGGCCGAGAAGATGCCCCACTTCTTAATGACTCTGGAGTTCCGCATGCTGATGGTGGCCGAGTGCTTGGGGTGCTTGAAGAGAAACTCCTTGGTGAGGATGGGGTGGGGGGTACGTTTTCGGGCCTGCTTGGACCAGTCCCAGATCCAGTCCTAGTTCTTCTTCAAATTGCTTCTGACTTCCTTCCCACTCTATGTAGTCTTCTTCCGAATGGGAGCTGTTCTCCACGTTGCTCTGAGTGTCAATCTCCAACATTCTGGTGGTTTCCTGGGGCGAGGGGTCTGTGACCCGGGAGGACTGCAGCAGTGAGAACTCTTGGAGCTGCTCAGTTCAGACTCGTGCTGTGCATCTAGAAAAATCTTCTCCATGTCGCCTTTATAGGTCAAGATGAAGGCTGGCGCCGCGGCCACCGCCATAACTGCCGAAGTGTAACTCCACCCAAGAGCCTTGCAAGTTCTCCTTGGGCACTGGAAGGCCGGCTCTACGCCATGGTCCCTGGTCGGCAGGGCCGCGGGGGAGCCGACTGGGAGCCTGGGTTGGAGGGGGTGACTGTCGGGGGTGACGCCGCCAACATTTGTCGTGAGTCTTTAAATGCTTTTTCTAGACAGAGCACTGTGCTGAATTCTGGGAAGAAAAATAAGAGTCTCTGATTCAATGAGTTTACATTCTGTAGGAGAATAAGCACACATATGAGTATATAGAGAATATAAAATAAACAGAAGGTCATTTTGAGCGATGGAACATTTCTGATACTTCCTACTTAAAACCCTACAAATATTCTTCCATCATCTATATTCATATTGAAGACCAGGATCAAGTGAGTTTCTGCTTTTCTACTCCATGATAGCTTTCTACCTTCCCTGAGCCTGCTTTAAGACAACTGCATTATGTTTTAACAGGTGTTCTACCCCCCCAATTCCCCAGCTATAGGTATCCTCAAACCTGGGGAAAATCCAGGGAAGCTTCATGAAAACGGTGTTATTTAAGCTCAGTCTTGAAGATAACCAAGACTTGAAAAAGCAGAAATGAGCGAGCAGTGAACGGGATGCAGTCATCAGACAGTTTAGTGCAAAGATACGGACATTGTGTGTGCTGCCTGGCAAGTATGCCAATGTGCATTGAATTCAAAGTTCCAGGGAGCAATGTGTAAAAAGACTGGACAAATAGAAAGACGCTAGGTTGTAAATATTTTTAAAATGTCAAATAGTGGAGTTCATCTTTAAACCTGGAGGCAAACAGAAGCAACTTGAATTCTTAGACTAAAATTCTACTAAGGAACTTTGCTCAGGAAGAAAGGGAAAAACTCGAGAATGAAGTTCTGATGATACAAAATAAAACCATGTTGATGAAGAATGGAAAAGGCATTTGTTTAAAGAGACCTATTTGGGTAAATAGTGAACTAACAAATCCACTTAGATTTTAAAAAAGAAAAATGCAAGTGGAAGATGGAAGGATAGATAATAAAAATTGAATTTATGAGTGTGACAGTACTGGAAAAATGTTATCAGCTGTACTAAAGATCAGAAAGCGTTAAGCTGGTGAAGAAAACTTATTGTTGTTCAGTCATTTTTTAGTCATGTACAACTCTGTGACCCCATTTGGGGTTTTCTTGGCAAAACTACTAGAGTTGTTTGCCATTTATTCTCCAGCTCATTTAACAGATGAAAAGCCTCAAGTAAACAGGGTTAAGTGACTTGCTGGTGGTCGCAGAGCTAGTAAGTGTTTGAGGCAAGATTTGAACTCATGAAGATGAGTTTGCCTGCTGCCAGTCCCAGTCCTCTACCCTGTGTGCCAACTAAGGATAAGAAAAATATTTTTGAAACCTATGTTTGAAAGGAAAGAGTGACCAAAGAGAAGATATGAGCACTATTTGGAGTAGATTCTGTCCAACAAAGAGAAGGCAAAACCATTCACAGAATACTTTAGAACTGGAAAGGATCAAGTAAGTCATTGTTTTTTTTTTCTCATTTTCTCATTTTACTTATGAGCAAATGGAAGAAGAGATAAGTAACATGACTTGCCTAGAATCATACACCTAATTTGTTTTAGCTAAAAATTATGTGGGACTTTAGGATCTGCAAAGAACTTTGTAGATTTTATCTCATTTGATTTTCCCAATAACACTATGATGATCTCAGGGATAGAGATGGGGATAGGACTTGTGATTATATTAGCACAGGGACCTCCCAAGGAGAAACTCATACACTTGCAAGTTGTCTCCTTCTCTGAAATGTAAATTTTGCAACTTTGAGTGTTGTCTTGTGGAACTGAGAGATTGTTACTTTCTCAATGAGAAATGGCCAGTATGTATAAGGTAAATACCAAGAAAAGCCCTACTGGCTCTAAGGCTATTCTCTGTCCACTATTTCACACTGTCTCTCTAGGTGCTCTCTTTATCCCTTTTTTATTGATGAAAAATCTGAGCATAAGAGAGGTTAAGTGGCATGTATATCACACAATAGAGGCTAGATTTGAATGCAGGCTTTCCTACTCTGAATTCAGTTCCATGTCCATGAAACCATGCTTTCTTTTAATTTTTATTTTGCTTCTATTTTTTCTGCCAAGGAGAATGGCCTTTGCTCAGAGAATGAAGTACTCACAACCAAAATGGTTAATATGGAGTTGATATCAAAGATTAGGGAGATGATAAAAGCATGGCAAGCAGTTCTTGATGAATTTAAATCACCTGGCCTAGATGAACTTTATCCTTGGCAATTGAAAGAACTCACAAATGTGGTTGATTAATATGCCACTCAAGGGTATTTGAAATATCAGAGAGTAGTGGAGCTACCAAGGGACTGGAAAAAGACAAATTTTATTCTTATCTTCTAAAAAAGGGAAAAGAATGGAGCCTGTAATACAGAAACAAATGAGTTTCATTCATTCCTGGGAAAATTCTGTAATGACTCATTTGTGAGGTGGTTAGTGTACATTGAGAATAGGAAGCAGTGATTGCAAACAGGTCATTACAGACTAATCTTATACTTTTTGGCTTGGGTTACAAAACTGATAGAATAGGTGAATGCTATGTTTATAATTTGGGGACTTTTTTGAATTTTTGCAAATAATTTGTTTAAATTTAACATACTATTCTTGTTATAAAGGTGGAGAAATGTGGGCCAGATAATACTATTAATGAATTGATTTGGCAGTAGTTGAATAGTCAGAATTAAAATTCATTGTAAATGAGTCATGAATACTTGGAAGGAGTTCTCCTTTGGAGTACTTGATGAATTTGTGATTAGAATAGTGCTGCTTAACATTTATATTAGAGACTTCAATAAAATAATATATGATATATCTAGTAAATTTATAGATGGCACAAAGCTGGGAAGGATCATGAAAATATTGGATGAAAAATTCAGATCCAAAAATGTCATTGTATTTTAGAACTATGGACTAAATCTACTGATACTGAAGTTCAACAGAAATTATACTTGGACTCAAAAATGAAATTTGTAAATATAAGGTGTGAGAAGGGAGGAATGATGAACTAAAGTTCTGAAAAAGAACAAAGGACTTTAGAAGGTACAAAATCAATATTAATTAGCAGTGTAATATGGAAACCAAAAAAAGCAATATGGTCTTGAGCTAAACTGAAAGACTAATTCTGGTACTGTATCCTGGTGAGACTTAATATTAGTATTGCCTTCAGTTTTTGGTATCACATTTTAGGAAAGAGAGTTTGATGAGTTGGAGAGTTAAAGAGGAACATGATTAGGTTGATGAAAGACCTTGAGTCCATGTTATAGAAAGATTAGTTAAAGGAATTGAGTTTGTTCAGCTGTAGAAATTTGATTATCTGGAGGATTGATATGTTTGAGTGTTATTTGGTGAAGGGGGATCAGTTCTAGAAGGCAGAACATGGTGTAAGGATTGGAAGTTTCAAGATAGGAAATATAAACTTGATTTCAGGGAAAAACAAAATTTCCTATCAATTAGAACTATCTATTAATAGAATGTACTGCCTCAAGAAGTGTTGGAAGGTCTTTTACTTGAGGTTAAATAAATGCTTATCAAATAAATTAGAGTGGAGATTACATTTTGAGTATGGGTTTGACTAGATAATTTTTAAATTCCTTTCCAACTTTAAAATCATATAATTTCTTCTTATAGCTCTTGTATTATTTTTGGTTTAGGTGTTGCAACAAAAAAGAAGAAAGCTAGAACTGACAAGTTTATGGAACTATAAGTGCCTTCTTTTTTTTTTTTCTGTAGGCAACCTGTTCTTATGTTCTATTCACTTATTACCTAACACTGCTATCTGTGCTGTGACTAAGCAAGTCAAGTATTTTTTTAGAATTCCCTCTGTGCCATATACTCCGAGGATTAAAAAAAAAGGAAAATATTTTCAAGGAACTCACAATTTAATAAGGAGGACAACTTAGATAACTCGGGGAGAACTAACAGAGAGAAATCATCAATATTAATAGGAACCAGGAAAGACTTGTTATTGAAGATGAGATTTTTAGTTGAGACACAGGGAAATCAAGTAAAAGAAAATAATGTCATTATTTTCTATAATTTTAACCTTCCATCTAATGGGAATAAAAGGGAAAGAAATAAGTGTTTTTAAACAAATATGGGTAGTGAGCAAAACACATTTTCATAATTACCTTTTCCAGAAGTTTTTTTTCATTTTGCATATTATCAGTTGGGTGATAGGTAACATTTTCTACCATCATTACTATGGAATCATGATTTGTCAATGAGTTCACTAGAGTTCTTAAATATTTCAAAGTTAATTTTTACAATATTATTCTTTTTTTAATAAAGTTTTCACTTCATTCTGCTCCATATTATTTGATATAAGTCTTCTCAGGTTTATCTTTTCAGGTTGCATTTGGCATTTCCTATGCATAATAGTTTTCCATCATGATAATAATACATACTTTGTTCCATCAGTATGAATACCAAAATCTATTAGTCTACCAATAAGTCTACTAAGACTACTACTACTACTACTACTACTACTACTACTACTATTACTATTGCTTATGTCAGAGGGTATGCACAATTGAGTAACATTTCAATTTTGGTTCCAATTTACAACTCAAACAACAAAGAATTAATTTGCTTTCTTTCCTATAATTCCTTCAACATTGGTCATTTTGTTTCATTTTGTTTTTGTTGCCTTTGCCAACATCAAAGTTGCTTTAATTTTCATTTGTTTAATTATTAGTGATTCAGAATATTTTAATAAAATTGATGACTTCTTTGAAAAGTTATCATTTGGTGAGATGTTCTTATAATAAATTTGTATAAATTCCTTATATGTTCTAAAATTAATATTTTTAGAGAATATGATACAAATATTTTCCACAGTTAAATATTTCTTTTTCTAATCATAGTAATATTGGAATTTGTTTTTACAAATCTTTTACAAATCTATTCAATCAAAATTATTTAAAAAAAATTTTTAAACCCTTCCCTTCCCTCTTGGAATCAATACTATATATTGGTTCTAAGGCAGAAGAGTGGTAATGCTAGGCAATGGGGGTTAAGTGACTTGCCCAGGGTCACACAACTAGACAGTGTCTGAGGCCAGATTTGAACCTAGGATCTTCTGTCTCTAGGCCTGGTTCTCAATCCATTGAGTCACTTAGATGCCCCCCTCCCTTTTTTTTTTCTTTTCTAATCCTCTCTGTTCCTTCTTTGGTCATGAAATTTTCTTGTTTGTACAGAACTAAAAGGTAATTTCTTCTGTGATCCTATTTTTAAAAAATAATTTAGCCTTTTATATGTCATATATCCATTTGAAGCTTTTCTTGTTTTATGGTATATAGTTTTTTTAAACATAATTCCTTTTTATTTATTAATGTTTTCTGCCAATTACATGTAATAACACATTTCCGCACAACTTTTACAAAGTTGTATGATTGAACTTATCTCCCTCCCTCTCTTCCTTTCCTTCTCCTGGTGCTGGTAGGTGATTTGATCTGGGTTATACATATATTATCATGCAAAACCTATTTCTATTTGTTAATTTTTGTGAGTGAGCAATCTAATGAAACCAAAACTTTAAAATATAAACCCAAATAAACAAGTGAAAAATCATATTCTTTCATTTCCATTTTGACTCCAACAGTTCTTTCTCTGGAGGTGGATAGCATTCTTTGTCATGTCTTTCAGAATTGTCCTGGATCATTGTTTTCCAGATAGTAACTAAGTCTATCACAGCTGATCATTCCATACTATTGATGTTACTCTGTACAATGTTTTCCTGGTTCTGTTTATTTCACTCTGCATCAGGTCATGAATGTCGTTCTGGCTCTTTCTGAAATCATTCCTTACCACACAATATTATCCTATCACCATCTTATACCCCAAGTTGATAAGCCATCTCCCAATTGATGGACATCCCTTAATTTCCAATGCTTTGCCACCACAAAGAGAAAAGCTATACATATTTTTGCACAAGTTGGTCATTTCCTTTTCTTTAAAAATCTCTTTGAGATACAAAACCAGTACTAGTATTATATCTAATTTCTGCCATAGAACTTTCCAGTTTTCTCAGCAGTTTTCATAAGTGAATTCTTACACAAGTAGCAAGAATTTTTCAATTTCTTAAACTATTATACTATTTCTTTTTTCTATGTTTTGAATACCTAATCTTTTACATCAGTGTTTCAGTAGTGAATGGTTTTGGTGATTATTGCTTTGGTTGAGATGTGGTACTACTAGAATCTCTTCCTTCCCTCTATTTTTGTATGAATTTCCATGAGATTCCTGACCCTTTATTCTTCTAGATTGATTTTGTTACTTTCTCTAGTTCAATGAAGTAATATATTGGTAGTTGGTTTTCTATGACAGTAAATAAAACAATTTAAATAGTATTATTTCTCTTATATTGGCTTAAGCCTGTGAGAAGGGAATTTGTATTTTGATTTGATCAATCAGGGATTTAGACTTCCCTTCCATTTATTTTGAATTTGGGTCAATCAGCAACAGGGGAATTGATCTCACAGGCACTGGCCCCCTGGGTGGTGCCAGACTAATTGAGGAATTGTGGTTGGTTCCTGGAGAGTGATGTAAGAGAGCTAGTGGGAGTAGTAAGGATTTATAAGCTGAGACCCAGCAAAAACCTGGGGGAGGGGCAGTATTTTCTGAGGCTAAGATTCAGAGACAGAAACTGAGTTGTTAGGCTCTGGATTATTAGGCTAGGAAATTATTCACCTCCTTTCTCTTATTTTCTTTTTCTTATTAATAAATCTAGATATTAGCAATCTTGTGACTTGTATGTTAATTACAATTTTTGGTGACCATCAATTCTAACCATTACAAGCCTATGCATGAGCAATTAATATTTCTCCAATTATTTATTTCTATCCTTATTTCAGTAAAAAAAGCATTTTGCAGTTGTATTCATATAGTTTTTAATATATCTATTACTCATAATGACATTAGTTTTCCAATGGGACATATATGTCATATCTCCCTATTAGTAAGTAAATACTTTATCCTTTTATTGCTCCATGTGATTTCTCATTTGTATTCACCTTATATGTTTATCTTGATTCTTGTGTTTGTATTTTCTAGTTAACTTTGATCTTTTCTTTAGGGATATTTGTTAGTTCTCTATTTCATTAAAGGTCCTTGCTCACTACCACAGTACGATTATATTCAGTTCCTTTTGACATGGTGCAACTGAAGAGCTGCAATGTTTAAAATATATGCTAGAACCAGTAATGACTATGGGCTTTTCCTTGCTGAGGGTCAGCTCCTTGGTTAATTTTCCCTGTTCCAAGAAAACCTAGATGTTACCAAAGAAGATCAGTGGTCCCAGCCTGGAAAAGTGAGGCAGGACTGGGAATATAAACCTGCCTGGTCTATGGAATCTATGAATTCTAGGTCTCGATTTCTTGGATAGGGTTTACCTCTTCAGACTTTGGGGAAGTGTGGGTTGAGCATCATTCTTTTATCACCTCAGAAGGTAATAATAGGGAATCAGACAACTTAAAACTATGCATTTTCTGTAGAGCAGTTTCTGTATTCACGGGGGTTTCTGAGGATTTGGAAGAAAGATGGGCAGATATTGGTAGCTATTCAAATGTTTTCCATTATTTTCTCATTATACCTTTTCTATTTGACTATCAGTTTATGCTAAGACAAAATGCTAAAATTTATATCCAAGTATTGCCTAATTCTGTTCTTGCTGAAAAAAGGGACGTTCTCAAGGAAAACAGAGTTCACCAGTGGGAATAGATCTAAAAGATAAAATCTGATGGAGTAAAGCCATATACTCCTTGAAAAGTCAACATTTTCCCAAAAGAATAAGGCAGCTAAGGATGAATGATTGTTGACACCAAAAAACAGAGAAAGCATTACATTATGAACACAACTGCACTAGCAGTTCATGCTCAAACTCCCATAGTGATGTTGGGTCTCTTCAGAACCCAGAAACATTTAGCTGAACTAGATCGGGTGAGTAGCTATCATTGCCACCTGGTGGTCAAAAGTGAAATGTTTCAGAAAAGATGGTGAAGAAAGCTTAAAAAAAAAAACTCTAATAATGAATGGTTTTTGTTGTTAAGTTGGTTTTCAATCATGTCTGATTTCATGATCACATTTGGGGTTTTCTTAGCAGAGATACTTGAGAAGTTTGTCATTTCCTTATCCAGCTCATTCTATAGATAAGGAAACTGAGGGAAACAGGGTTAAGGGACTCACTCAAGGTCACACAGCTAGTAAGTATCTAAGACCAGATCTTAAGTAAAGAAGATGGTCTTCCTGACTCTAGGTCCAGAACTCTGTATACCATGTTTCCCAACTGCTTTATGAATGCTAAAGAAAACAATTTTAAAAGATTTTTTTTAAAAGCTGCATACTAGAGGGTAAAATCCTATTCTCTCCAAAGCTGGCAATCATCTATTAACAATTCAGTCTGATATTTAATTTTGTTTTGCTTTTAGTTCTCAGTTGATCATTGTAGTTTTGGAAACTTCTCTACAAGGATATTATTACATCCTTTGGTTCCTCTGATTTTGATCTCTCTTGGATTTTTTTATCTATTTAATTTTTCACTTCTTTTTTTGCTGGATATCATCTAGCTCCTATTCCTTAAATATATTTATATGTTCCCTGAGGCTATGTTCTGAGTTCTCTTTTCTCTATATATTTTCTTTTTTGGGAATTTCAGCAACAACAAAGGCTTCAACTGCTTACTCTACATAATTTACAAATCTAAATGTACTGTTGTAGACTGCCTCTTGCATCTATCTTTGCTAGAAAATCTTCACCCATACGTTCTGTAGGCACCTCAAACTCAACCTGTCCAAAACAAAACTTACCATCTCTTCTCCTCACCCTTGACCTGCCTTTTCTCTAATTTAGTTATTTACTTTGTGGGCATCATTCTCTTGGTCACTCATATTTATAAACTAAGATTCATCAGTGACTTCTATTTATTTATCTATTTAATCCCTATTTACTATTTATCTATTTACTAATTTATCTATTTACTCTCCCATAGTCAATTAGTTGACAAATCTTGTTGATTTTATCTACACAATAGATTCTATATTCATCTTCTCATCATTTAAATAACTGCTAACCTAATTCTAACCCTCATCAAGTTTTACCTGGTCTTATTTGGCCTGACTGTTTCCATTCTCCAAATTTTCCTTAAACTGTCTATGTAACCTTCCTAAATTTTAGATTGTAATGTGATCCTTCTAGGCTGAAGATTTTCAGTAGCTATTCTTTTTATTTCTAGGCTAATATGCAAAGAGTCAACATGGTAAGACTGGTGATGTGATAACTATTTATTAAGTGCTTACTAAGTCTCAGACACTATGTTAAATACTGGAAATACAATGAAAAGCAAGAGACAATTTATGTCCTTGAATTCAAATCTAATCAGGGAAACAACATGCATATAGAGGTTATATACAAGATAAAGAGGTAATAATTAGCAGAGGGAAGACATTAGAATTAAGAAGGAATCAGAAAAACTTCCTGTAGGAAGTGAGATTTTAGATGGGACTTGAAGACTGGAATGTTGGGAGAATGTTGGAAAGGAGGATGGAGAAGATTCCAAGCATGTAGGACAGATAGCCAATGAAAATTCCTAGAATTGAGAGACAGAGTGAATTGAAAGCTGGATTCAGTCAGGAAAAGCCAGGCTTAAATTCAGCTTCGGATTTTTACTGACTGGATGATACAGGAGAGGTCAATGGGACTCTCAATAACCCAGGCAACAATTTAAAAAAAAATTAATGAGAAAATTTCCACAAAAGTTAGTTTCCACATATTATTTCCTCTCTTCCTCCCTCCCCCATTCTGGAATTGATAGGAAATTCAATCTGGGTTATATATGTATTATCATGCAAAACATAATTCTATATTGTTCATTTAAAAAAGTGAATAATCTTATAAAACCAAAACCCCAAAACATATACTCAAATAAACAAGTGATAAATCATATGTTTTCATCTGCATTTATACTCCAACAGCTATTTCTTTAGAGCTGGATAGTGTTCTTTTTCACAAGTCTCTCAGAATTGTCCTGGATCATTATATTGCTGTTAGTAGCAAAGTCTTGTGGAAGAGGCATGCATGCAAAGGACAGAAGCTGGAGATGGGTCAGCTGTCAATCAAAGGAAAATTCCATTTGGAATGTTACTGGGAAAAGCAGTTTGGAGCCAAGCCAACTGCTTGACTTTTTCTGGTCTTTTGGCTGATGTGGTGACTGAAGGAAGAAGTTGGGTTTATCTCTGGGACTTGGTATAATCAAGTTGGAGGTGGCCTAGCTGATTTGAAGACAGAAGGACAACAGTCCCTATATCTCTCTTTGACTGGCTCTGTTTCATGCTAGTGACTGAATTGCCATTTCTCTCAATATCCTCCAACCTTACACTCATTATAGATAATAGGGAAATCCCACCCCTCTTACCTTATCCTCCGTCTTTCTTGTTCCCCCCCCCCAAAAAAAAACAAAACCTTACTTGAGATTAAGAAGAGAAAAGAGTATTTCCTTTGAAACATCATAGCTCACCCTGAGTGACTTAGAAGGAGGCTGAAGAAGAAGGGGGAAGGGGAAACTGAAGGGAGGAAGGGAGGTAAAGAGGAAGGAGGGTAGGCAAAAAGAAGATAGCTGTCTGATCTATTAGTTAGTTAGTATCCATCAAATATATCCCCTCCAAATATCTGTTACAGTCTATTACATTTGATTGTACCACAATATTGCAGTTACTCTATATAATATTCTCCTGGTTCTGCTTATTTCACTCAGAATCAGTTCAAGTAGGTCATTCCATGCCTTTCTAAAATCATCCTATTTATCATTCCTTATAGCAGAATAGTATTCCATCACCATCATATTCTAAAATTTGTTTAGTCCTTCCCCAACTGAGGGATGTCACATTAGCTCCCAATTCTTTGCCACCACAAAAAAAGATTGACTATTGATATTTTTGTACAAACAGGCCCCTTCTCATTTTAGAAAATCTCTTTGGGATACAGACCTAGTAGAGGTATTACTAGATCAAAAGGTATGCATTATTTTATAGCTCTCTGGCCATAATCCCAAATTGCTCTCCAGAATATTTGGATCAGTTCACAACCCTACTAGTAATTCATTCATGTCCAAATTTTTTTCATATTCTCTCAACATTTATCTTTTTTTTTATTGTAAGTTATTTAGTCAATTTAGAACATTATTCCTTGGTTACAGGAATCATATTTTTTCCCTCCCTCCCCTCCCCCGACTCCTCCCATAGCTGACGGATAATTTCACTGAGTATTACATGTGTCCTTGATCAGAACCTATTTCCATGTTGTTGATGTTTGCACTAGGATGATCATTTAGAGTCTCCATCCCTAACCATATCCCCTCGACCCATATAATCAAGCAGTTGTTTATCTTCTGTGTTTCTGCTCCCACAGTTTTTCCTCTGGATGTGGATAGTGTTCTTTCTCATAGATCCCTCCAAGTTGTTCAGGATCACTGCATTGCCACTAATGAAGAAGTCCATTACATTTGATTGTACCACAGTGTACCAGTCTCTGCGTACATTGTTTTCCTGGTTCTGCTCCTTTCACTCTGCATCAATTCCTGGAGGTTGTTCCAGTCCCCATGGAATTCCTCCACTTTATTATTCCTTTGAGCACAATAGTATTCCAACTGTGGTATCACCAACAGATACCACAATTTGTTCAGCCATTCCCTAATTGAAGGGCATCCCCTCATTTTCCACTTTTTTTGCCACCACAAAGAGTGCAGCTATGAATATTCTTGTAAAAGTCTATCATTCTTCTTTATTGTCATATTGGTCAATAGTATAGGTGTTGTCTTAATTTGCATTTCTCTATTCAAGAGGTATTTAGAACACTTTTTCATATGATTAATGATAGTTTTGATTTCTTCATATAAAAACTGTCTATTAATATTATTTTGAATAAAAAAGGATCTGGCCAGAGTGTGTGTGTGTGTGTGTGTGTGTGTGTGTGTGTGTGTGTGTGTGTGTGTGTGTGTGAGAGAGAGAGAGAGAGAGAGAGAGAGAGAGAGAGATTTTTTACTAATTTAAGGTAAGATCTAGTCCCAGATTTCAGACTAGTCTGGTCCCCTCCATTCTGGCTGCCCCTTGCCAAGAACCAGCCCAGTTCAGTTATGGAAGTAAAATGACCTTCTCCTTCCCACTTGCCTTATAAACCTCTCTGCTCTTCCTTCTGTGGTGACATTGCATACTGTTGCCAGAGGATGCCAGGGAATATTAAGTCAATATGACATTATAACGCCCACCATTGGGGTCCTGGGGTGGAGGCATTTTCTTTATCCTTTTATATCCTTTGACTATTTAACAATTGGAGAATGACTGGGATTCTTATAAATTTGACTGAGTTGATTATATATTTGAGAAATAAGACCTTTATCAGAGATATTTGTTATAAAAATTCCCCAAGTTTGCTGTTTCCCTTCTAATGTTAGTTGCAATGGTTTTGTTTGTATAAAACCTTTTTAATTTAATGTAACCAGAATCATTCATTTTATATTTTGTAATGTTCTCTCTCTCTTGTTTGGTCATAAATTCTTCCCTTCTCAATAGATCTGACAGGTAAACTCTTCTATGTTCCCCTCATTTACTTATAATATCACTATGTTTAAATCATATGCCTATTTTGATGATATCATGGTATAGGGTGTGAGATATTGATCTAAATCTAATTTTTGCCAAACTGTTTTCCAATTTTCCTAGCAGTTTTGTCAAATAGTGAGTTTTTATCTCCAAATATGGGATCTTTGGGTTTATCAAACACTAGATTGCTGAGGTAATTTACCTTTAATCTATTCCATTGATCCACCCTTTTATTTCTTAGCCTGTACTATATAAATATATATAAATATATACTATATATGTGTATGTATATATATAATATATATATATATATATACTACACATAAATATGTACTATATAAATAGGGGGTTACAGAACAGATGCTGATTATGTAACAATAGAGGAAGTTCCTCTTGGAAAACTCACTATAGTGATGAAATCACAGATCTGGCACATATGTACACATATATATACACATATATACATGAAACAATTTGGTTCTAAGCAACATTTCTAGTCTTGTTACCTATTATTGCTCTTCACATAGTCTGTATTTATATATTGTATATTTCTATGATAAAGCAAGACTTGACTGATCAATAGCTGTCCCAATTTCTTCACTTGCCTTTGCACATTTACAGAAACTGGAATGTATTCCATCCTGATTTCATTCACTCAGAATATTTTATATTGTTTTAAAAGTTAGCTCAAGTACCATTTCCTTCCTGGTACCTGGGATTGTTAGTGCTCCAGTCAAATTAGCTTGTATTTTATTACCTGTGTAGATACAGTTATTCCTGAGTGATGCTTTATTGAGGGAAGGACTCAATTAATTTGTGCCTTTATCCCTTGTATTAAAAGCAGTGTCTTGCACATAGTTGATTATAGATCTTTGTTTATTGAATTGTTTCAAGGAAATATCACAGAAAGGACATAATTTCTGTGTTTGGTGGGATGAGACAAATATAATGTATGATGTATAGAAGACAGGATGACTTCCACACACCTGGGATATCAAGCAAACTATATTCAGATTGGGAAGCATAGTTTCAAAATGGTTAACAGAAAACTGAACTGTCACTTTATAGAGAGATTGGAAGAGAGTGGCCCTCCATGAACTCAAGTCACCAAGACATTTTTTACTACATTTGGAATACTTCCCTGGGCCCTGAAAGAAATGGCAGATGTGCTTGATGAGCCATTGTCAGAGATCTTTGAAAAAAGCATGGGGAATAAAGCTCTGACTCAGAACCTTGAATGAGCAAATGTCCTAATTTCTGAAAAAGGAAAGGGGATGAAATGTTTCAACTGTAATCCTGCAAACTTGCCTTTACTCCTGTCAATATTCAAGAACATATTTAATAATGTGATATTTTATATAGTATTCAGAAAACATAGTATCATTAATAAAAAGTTATACTAAAATATTATTTTTAAATATGTTTTAAATAGTACATCAGGGGAATGTCATATATTGTATTTCAGGTTTCAGGAAATCATTTAGCAAGTTTATCATGTCATCCTGTAGACAAGATGGGAACTGATGATGCACCTGGTGGATTTAGGACTAGTTGAATGACCAGACCTACAGAATAGTTATTAATAAGGTAATGCTTTCTTGGAAAGAGATTTCTAGTGAAATGCCCATTTCTTTTTTATATGAAATTATTCAATATTTTCATCAATGACTTGAATGAAGGCATAGATGATTTGCCTATCAAAATTGAACATGACATCAATCTGGGAGGAGTATCTAAGAAACTGACAGATTCAAGATACAAAATAAAGTTTAACAATGGAATAGTATACTGAATCTAATAAGATAAATTTAATAAGTGAAGTTAAAGGTTAACATTAATTCAAAAATCAACTGTACAAATTATAAATGGGTAAAATAGTTAGAAAATAGTTTGTGCAAAAAAGTTGGGAAAAAATTTCTGCAGCAATAATGTAGAATTATCAGCCATGAATGACAACTATTTACAACAATACAAATCCAAGACCACACCAAAAGACTGTAGTCAAGAGAAATGGTCAAAAAGCAGAGATAATATGAAAGGTAATGAAAATGGACCCAAGAGAAGCAGATGGAACAGTCATAAGCCAGCAGGGGGAAAATTCCATGGAATTCCAAAGAAGATTTAAAAGAGAAAAACTGTTGACCAGAACTAGGTCTGGGCACTCTTCTCACTTTTCTGACTGACTTACTCTATCACCAGAGACTCTGACCAGAGCTAGGGAGCAGAGTTGGTTTTCCATATACCTTTTCCCACCTGGCTTGTGCTGAAGAAAGTGTTTCTGCTTTGTTATTTAAGATAATCTTGAATCATCATTTCACCCTTGAAAGACAGTTTTATATATAAATATAGCTATAGAAAAGATAGGGGTGGGTCTCCCCAGTACCTCTGTCCTACCCTTTCTCCTTTTATCTTTCTTTCCCAATAAATAAATTAGCTATTTAGTATACAAAATACTGTTCCTGAAGTTTGTAGTAGGAGGGAAGATTGTCAAAGTTCATACAGAAGAAATTTGGGAGGGGTTGACTCACTGTTGGTCAGGTCCAGACTCCTTTAAGCTTAATGGGGAAGGAGCAAGTGACTGCACTTTAATCAGCCCCCTCCAGCAGCTGGTTTCCTCTTCCTAGCATTTTGAGGCCCCCTCTCTCAATCCCACTATTACAGGACTCAAGAATTAAAAAAAAAAACTATCAGGTGCTATAGAAGGAACAGCTAGAGTTTGAATTCATATTGAAAAATGACATTGTTGGCTTTTATTTCATCCCTGAATTTTTCTTTAGAGTCAATGATATATATCTTCTTTTACATCATGATGAATATGGAAATTTGTATTCTATAATAACATGTGCAAACTGCATTATATTACCTGCAATCTTGAAGAAGAGAAAAAGATAGAAAGGAAGGGGAGGATATGGATCACAAAATGTCAGTAAATATTGAAAATTGTATCAATAAGTAATGTGGAAAATTTTTAAAAATTAAAAGACGCAGGTCAATTTCTTTCAACTGAGTGGAACAGTGACTGAATATAGCTCTGGATAATAGAAATTGGAAAAAGTAAGTAAGGTCCAGGAAATAAACATAAAAATTCCGGAAACCTGAGGCTTCAGCTCACATATCCTGGGAACAGAACCCAACTCAAACTTAAAACTAACTGCTTTGGCCACTAAAATGTGAAAACAAAAATGAGCAAGTCAAAATGAAGAATATAACTATTGATAAATATTGTGGGAACAGAAAAGACCTGGGTTCAAATTCAGAGGAGATCTACATTAAGATATCTATTTTTAAAACAGCAAAGGAAAACACCAAATGATGAAAAGCCCCAAAAGAGTTTTTGGAAGATCTTTAAAAAGATTTCAAAAGCCAAATGAGAGAGGTTGAGGAAAGACAAGGAACAAAAAGACCAATGGAAGTCTATAAAGAAAATTATGAAAGATCTAGCAATTGAAAAAAAAGAGATCCAAAAATTCCTGGAAGAAAATAATTCATCAAAATTTGAATTGAATAAAATAATAACTTCCAAAAACAGCAAGGAATAAGAAAGAAAAAAATCAAAAGAATGAAATAATAGAAGAGAACATGAAATATTTAATTACAAAAACAACTTACCAGAAAACAGATCAAGGAGAGACACCATGAGAATTGTCAGACTACCAAAAAGTTATTATTTTTAAAAGTTTACATACCAAATTCCAAAAATCATTAAGGAAATTTGCTCAGAAATTCTAGAACTAGATTGTAAAATAGAATTTGAAAGAATCTACCAATTATCAGCACAGAGACCCATGATGAACATGCACAGGAATGTTACTGCTAAGTTCTGTAACTCCTAGGTTAAGGCAAAAATACAAGCAAGAAGAATAAAAATATACTGTAGAGCTAGTCAGAATAACAAAATACTCAACAACTTTAACCCTGAAAGAGCAAAGAACCTGTAACAATATTTCAAACAGTAAAGGATCTGGGTATTGTAATGCAGGGATTTGGAGAAGGGATAGTGATGATGGAGAGAAAGAGGGAATGGGGTTGTGAGAGTGAAGAGATCCTTCTTCTCTTCCCATCCTTCTGGGGGGTGGGGAGATAGCCAATCCTGTCTCCTTGAAAGGGAAGTATGTCTCCCCAGAGAATGTTTTCTGGGAGATGGAGGACAGGAGATTAGAGAGGGACTACCTCAGAGAGATGACAAGATGCCTTCCTGAGAAGAGCCTAAGGCTCTGGAGGTCCAATCTATCCTTGAGAGGCAAAATAGTTTCTTATGCCTCTACTTCCCCAAGGGACACTAACTCTCAGTCCCTTTCAGCGTTTTATGATTACTCAGCTGCCAAGGAAAGATGTCAGTTCCTTGGTTTAGGCAATCTTAAATCACTGGGATCTAGAAGTCAACCCTCATTTAGGGAGTGGTTTGACCCTCCCTGAATCTTCAGGCCCCTTGACTATGTTGTTTAGAGACTGGTCCAGATCTAAATCTTGAATATCAGGCGATTTGTTGGGGTTCAAGTCAGGAAAGGGTGGCAAGGATATCAGGTAGGAAAGTGGGTAAACAAGGAAGCCCTACAAATTATCTCCTCTAGCAGGTTGGCCCTCCAAAGTCTGGGGTTCAAAGCTTCTAAGCCTTGATTCCTCTTTCTTGCCAACTGCCTTTTAATCCCTACTCTTAAGCTAACTAAAACTTGAATGTTGGAGTCCAGGTACAGGTAAGGGAGAGAGAGACAGAAAGAGAAATCCTTGGGAGAGTTCTGTGGATGGCTCCCTTCAAAAAGTCCCAATCCACAGTCTCACTGAGGACTTTAGACTGCTGTCACTGAGAGTTTGATTGGAGGTATTCAGGAGTTCAGAAAGGACAGTAGATCTCCAAAGAAATAGGTTTCTTCTTAGCTTTAGGGAATCCACCTCTCTCCTCTCCTTCCCCAAGCCAGAAGTGAGTTTCCAGTTGGATCTTAAAGCCTTTGTTCCTTTCTTAGAACTCTCAGCTTTTTCCATTCCCTTCCTGCACTCTTCTTTCAGCAAATCTCCCTAAAGTGATGATCTCTTGTCCATGTAAAATTGCTCTTCTCTTCTCTTTTAGTATACAAACAAGAATAGTATACCTAGCAAAACTGAGTATAATTACAAGAGGGGGAAATGGATATTTAACATACTAAAATGATTTAAACTATATTTTTAGGAAAAACTCAGAACTCAGTAGAAAAATTCATCTTTTAGAATCATAAGAAGGCGATCATGGAGGGCCAATTATAAGGGACTCAACAAGATCAAATTGTTTACTTCTTAAATGAATAAATGTCATTTATAACCCTCAAGAGAGACACTATTACTTGAGTAATTCGAAAGAGTATCTATAGATGGAAGACTTGTGGTCAAATTGAATAGAATGGAAGGAGATAAAAATTACAAAAAAATAGAGTAAGAAGAGATAAAATGAAACAATTTTTTTCATAAAAGAGGTATTGTAAAAGGGAGGGAAGTTTGGGGATGTAAAGGGATGAATTGTGTTGGGCCAGTATTGAAACATTATCTGTGGTTTGGAAAGGTCAACAAAACCCAGCCAGGCAAAGGCTGGACTGAGACTACACACACAGATCAGTCAGTGAAATGGGAAAGTAGATTTAATGAAAAAGAATAGGGTAGAAGAGTATGGGATAACCTAAAGCTAATTTTCTAACTAATACCCCAGGATCTAATGTCTCTTCACAAATATTTCTTCAGAGTGATTTTCCTACCCTAATCCTCTCCTCACCATCTAAAATACGAGTCCCTGTTCTTGGATAAGTTAAAACTAACCCCCCACCCACTCAGCCACCCCCTCCTTAGCTGGTTTTAAGGAAAGGGTCTGTGTAAGCCTGATAGGGCCCAGGGAAGGTCCTAGATCCAAAAAGGACCCAGGTCTAGTCTCACAATCACTGCAGGTGTTTGGTCAGAATCATAAGATTCAACTTTGATGAAATAGAGCAACCAAGACAGCAAGCAGGACAGGAACAAGGATAGGATCAGCCACTAAGGACAAGCAGCTACACTCCCTCCAGATATCTTCAGAGAGAGAGAGAGAGAGAGAGAGAGAGAGAGAGAGAGAGAGAGAGAGAGAGAGAGAGAGAGAGAGAGAGAAAGAAAGACAGCTAACAGCTTCAGTACCAGTCCAAACCTTCCTTCAAAGATCCAGAATCTTCCTGCTGGTCTCATGCCACTCCTCTCTGCAAAGTTACACACTTTCCTCCTTAACTTAACTTTTCCTTATGACAGTATGAGTGGAAGAACTGTCACAGGGAAGGCTAGGAAGAAATAGAGGTCTGACTGTACTAAAATGCTTTTCTCATCAGATCTGGGTTTAAGAGAGAACATTATACACCTACAAAAGTAAAAGTCTTCTTAAAGTACAGAGGAACTGAAGGTTGAGGGGCTAGAACAAGGGAAAGACTATGAATCCACTCAAGGGACTAAGAGATCAAGAAAAGAGTGTGGATTAAGAGAAGATACCAAGGGATAAGAAAGAGAGATTTTAGAAGAGAATAAAGATCAATAAATAGGAGGGCAAACTGAAGGGATAAGAGTGGGTCTCTTAGGACAGGGGAGGGATTTTTTATGTCTAGATACATTTTTTTTTTAATTTTATTTATTTGACTAAGATAGTTTTTTCATGGTTACATGATTCATGTTTTTTCTCTCATCTCCTTCTACCTCCCTCCCATAGCCAACACTCAATTCCACTGGGTTTTACATGTATCATTGATCAAGAACTAATTCCATATTATTGATTTCACCAGGGTGATCATTTAGAGTCTATATTCCCAATCCAATCATATCCCAAATCAAACCATGTGATCAAGCAGTTGTTTTTCTTCTGTGTTTCTGCTCCCACAGTTTTTTCTCTGAATGTGGATAATGTTCTTTTTTATAAGTCCCTCAGAAATGTCTTGGATCATTGCACTGCTGCTGGTAGAGGAAGTCCATTACATTCAATTGGGCCACAGTGTTTCAGTCTCTGTGTATAATATTTTCCTGGTTCTGCTCCTTTCACTCTGTATCAATTCTTGGAGGTCGTTCCAGTTCACTTGGAATTTGTCCACTTTATTATTACTTTGAGCACAATAGTATCCCATCACCAACAGATTCCATAATTTTTTTAGCCATTGCCCACAAGAGAAGGGCATCCTCTCATTTTCAAGGAAAGGATTTTTTAGAAGGGAATTTATATCGAGAAAGAAAGGCAGGATTGGGGGATAAGGGAAGAATTTTGCAAGTGGGAATAGAATGAAAACTAGGAGGTAAGGGGAAAGAGATAAAGAAGGGACACTTATAAGGGTGGGTTGATTTAGGACTAGTAGCCTAAGGGGAGAGAATAAGGGAAAGGTTCTAAGAAGTGGCACTAGTTGGAGAAGCAGTGGACAGAAAAAACTGGACATCTAAGGAAGAAGTTGACAGGAGAGGGAGGGAAAGACAATGAATAAAATAGAATGGAGGGAATATGCACCTAGTCATTATAAATATGAAAGTGAATGGCATGAATATACCCATAAAACAGAAACACATAGCAGAATGAATTAAAAACTAAAACCCAGAAATAAGGCAATCATTAAAAACTACTTTGCCTAATTATATGGCAATAAATATGGCAATCTAAGTGATATGGGTGAATATTTACAAAAAATATAAGTTGCCTAGATTAACAGAAGAAGTAGAGTGCTTAAATAATCCCATATTAGAAAAAGAAATTGAAAAAGCCATCAAAGAACTCCCAAAGAAAATATTCCCTAGGACAAGATGGATTCACAAGTGAATTCTATCAAACATTCAAGGAACAACTAATCCCAATACCATACAAACTATCTGACATAATAAGCAAAGAAGGAGTTCTATCAAAGTCCTTTTATAACACAAATATGCTACTGATTCCAAAGTCAGGCAGGCCAAAAACAGAGAAAGAAAACTACAGACCAATCTCCTTAATGAACTTAGATGCAAAAATCTTAAACAGGATACTAGCAAAAAGACTCCAGCAAGTCATCACGAGGGTTATTCACTTTGATCAGGTGAGATTTATACCAGAAATGCAAGGATGGTTGAATATCAGGAAAACCATCCAAATAATTTACCATATCAATAAGCAAACCAACAAAAATCTCATGATTATCTCAATAGATTCAGAAAAAGCCTTTAAATACAACACTATTGAAAACACTAGAAAGTATAGAAATAGAAGGTCCTTTCCTAAAAAAAAATAATAAAAATAAATATAATAAAAAATAAAAATAATAAACAGTATATATCTAAAACCATCAGCAAGCATCATCTGCAATGGGGATAAATTATAAGCCTTCCCAATAAGATCAGGAGTGAAACAAGGATGCCCATTATTACCTCTATTTAACAATGTACTAGAAACACTAGCAGTAGCAATCGCAGTAGAAAAAGAAATTGAAGATTTTAAAGTAGGCAACGAGGAGACTAAACTATTACTCTTTGTAGATGATATGATGATCTACTTAAAGAATCTACTAAAAAGGTAGAGGAAATAATATCTTTAGCAAAGTTGCAGGGTACAAAATAAACCCACATAAATCATTAGTATTTCTATATATTTCCAATACATCATAGCATCAAGAGTTAGAAAGAGAAATTCCATTTAAAGTCACCCTAAATAATATAAAAGATTTAGGAATCTATTTGCCAGGATAAACACAGTAACTATATGAACTATAAAACACTTTCCACACAATTGAAACAGGATCTAAACAATTAGAAAAACATTAATTGCTCATGGGTAGGATGAGGTAACATAATAAAAATTACAATCCTATTCAAATTAATTCATTTATTAAGTGCCAGAACTATCAAACTGCCAAGAAACTTTTTTACTGAATTAGAAAAAATTATAACAAAGTTCATTTGGAAGAACAAAAGATCAAGAATACCAAGGGAAATAATAAAAAAATGTGGAGAGGGGCCTATCGGTACCAGATCTCAAATTGTACTATAAAGCAGTGGTTATCAAACCTATATGCCATTGTCTAAGAGATAGAAAGGAGGATCAGTGGAATAGACTTGGGGTAAATGACCTCAGCAAGCTAGTGTACAATAAACCCAAAGATCCCAGCTTTTGGGACAACCTGGGAAACCTGGAAAACATTATGGGAGAGATTAGGTTTAGATCAACATCTTACACCCTACACCAAGATAAATTCAGAATGGATGAATAACTTAAATATAAAGAAGGAAACTACAAGTAAATTAGGTGAACATAGAATAGGGAAAGGAAAGATTTTATGACCAAGTAAGAACTAGAGAATATTACAAATTATAAAATAAATAATTTTGGTTACATTAAATTAAAAAAGTTACTGTACAAACAAAACCAGTACAACCAAAATTAGAAGGGGAGCAACAAATTGAGAAAAAAACTTTATAACAAAAACCTCTGACAAAGGTCTAATTATTCAAATTTATAAGGAACTAAATCAGTTTTACAAAAAATCAAGCCATTCCCCAATTGATGAATGGGCAAGTGACATGAATAGGTAATTTTCAGATAAAGAAATCAAAACTATCAATAAGCACATGAAAAAGTGTTCTAAATCTCTTATAATCAGAGAAATGCAAATCAAAATAACTCTGAGGTACTACCTCACACCTAGCAGAGTAGACAATATGACAGCAAAGGAAAGTGATAAATGTTGGAAAGGATGTGGCAAAGTTGGGACATTAATGCATTGTTGGTGGAGTTGTGCATTGATCCAACCATTCTGGAAGGCAATTTGGAACTATGCCCAAAAGGTGTTAAAAGACTGTCTACCCTTTGGTCCAGCCATAGCTCTGCTGGGCTTGTATCCCAAAGAGATAATAAGGAAAAAGAATTGTACAAAAATATTTATAGCTACATTCTTTGTAGTGGCAAAAAATTGGAAAATGAGGGGATGCCCTTCAATTGGGGAATGGCTGAACAAGTTATGGTGATGGAATACTAGTATTGTGCTCAAAGGAATAATGAAGTGGAGGAATTCCATGTAAACTGGAAAGACCTCCAGGAATTGATGCAGAGTGAAAGGAGCAGAACCTGGAAAGCCTTATACACAGAGACTGTGTACACTGTGGCACAATCGAATGTAATGGACTTCTCTACTAGCAGCAATGCAATGATCCAGGATAACTTTGAGGGAGTTATGAAAAAGAATGCTATGAGATTCAGAGAAATCCAGAGAAAGAACTATGGGAGTAGAAACACAGAAGAATAACAGTTGCTAGATCACGAGATTCAAGGGGGATATAATTGGGGATGTAGAGTCTAAGAGATCATCCTACTGCAAATATTAATAATATGGAAATGGGTCTTGATCAATTATATGTGTAAAACCCAGTAGAATTGCTCACTGGCTACAGGAGGGGGATAGGAAAAGAAAATGATTCATGTATCCATGGAAAAATATTCTAAATTAATTAAATAAACTTAAATTCTTAAAGATTGTAAGGCTAAATGGAAATATTATAGAAGGTTTTAAATTCAAAGTTAAAGATTTAAAAAACAAAGCTGAGAAGCAATCAGTAACCATTAAATAGTTTTGAGACAGTCATATTTGTATTTTAGGAGTATCACTTTGGAAATTGGAGAAATGTTTGAAAGGTGAAAAATTAGAAATATGAGTACAATTATACAATACAAAATCAAGAAGGAGGTGACAACATCCTAAATTGACACAGGTAGTGTGAATGAAAAGTAAGATGGTATGAAATGTGTTAGTTTATTCTATAAGACTTCATAACTGATTGGATATGAGGGAGAGGGAGACTGGAGTTTTTAATTATTCCAAAGTTAGTAACCTGGGAAACTAAAAGGGTGATTGTCCCTTTTACAGAAATAAGTAAATTTTGAGTAAGGATGGGTTTGTGTGAGAACAATTCAACTTATGGACATCCCGATGAATATGTTCAGTAGGCAATGGATGATGTGTGATCCTTTTGGAGTTCAGGAAACCCATCAGACAAAGATACATAGTTTGTAGAGACATCTGTATGTAGATGCTATTTTAACTCATGGAAACTGATGAGAATCCTAAGGTAGAGAGAATAATTAGGAAACATGGATGAGAATAGATCCTTGAGTGATGTCTACACTTAGAGCCAAGAGAAGTATGATGATCCAAAAAAGGTTATTGAGAAAGAATCATCCAATAAGTAAAAGAAGAAATAGTAGAGAGCAGTGAGAGCTGCTCAGAAGCAGTGAAATCAAAGAATCATCTAAAATAGGAATATTAAAAATGTCAAAAATTGTAAAGGGGAAGTAGAATTAAAAAGCACTAATAGATTTAATAGATCACTAATAGATAATAGATCATTGAGGAATTGAGAATATTTCAATTTGAGGTTCCTGATTGCTTCCAAGCTATTAAAATAAAATTTCTAAGCTTGGAATTCATAGCCCTCTACTACAATTCTCACACACTTAGGAAGGATGGAATAAGCATTTATTAAGTGTCTACTATGTGCTGTATTTAGGAATTTACAGATATTATCTTAATTGATCCTTACGACAATCCTGAGAAGTAGGTGCTCCTATTATTCTCCTTATTTTACAGATTAGGAAACTGAAACCCATGGAGTTAAAGGGTTTGTTCAAGATTACACAGTTAATGTTAGAGTTCAAATTGAACTCAGGATTTCATTGATTGCAGGTCCAGTTGTCTATATGTTGTGCCATCACTATTTTCATGGATATATTTATTCCATTTTCTCATTTCTTGCTCCTTTAATTTTATATCCTTGAGTAACTATGAAATATTATTGCATTAATATTGAAAACATTTACTTCCTAATGAGATGTAAGTTTTTTTTATTTTTCTTTTACTTAGAATAAAAATTTTGTACTCAAAGTTTCTTAACTTGGAAAATTCCTGATATATGAATTACTTCTATCAATGCAAAACATCAATTCTGGACATTATTGTCCAAGACCAGTGATGGTGAAACTTTTAGAGATGGAGTGCCAGGCCTGCCCCCCCCCCAAGACTGTCATACCCATCCCCCACCAGAGACCAAGTGCCATGTCCTTCCCCCAGACCGAGTGCCAGGCATTCCCTGCCCCCCCTCCTTACTCTACACATGGAGGGAGAAAGCACTTCCATTGGGCTGCTGGGCAGAAGGGTGTGTGATGTTAAGAAAGTCATCAGGCATGGTGGAGATGGGTAAGGGAGCAGTTCTGCCCAAATGCCTCTGCCTTTCTCATAATGAAATGTGGTTAGCGGGGGACAGCCTCATGCCCAACTTTCTGGTTCTAAGACTTGCTATCAATCCATTACATCACACTGCCTTTCAACGGTAGAAATTATTAACTCTGCTACCATGTCTAGACATGGGAATGGCCTTGAGATCTTCAAAGCCATTCAACTAGAAACATTTAAGAATTGATCCCTTAAATGAACATTTTTCTAACATCTGCTCACAGGAATTCCTAAGTTTGGAGTAGTTCATCACCATTTTAGCAAGAGTGATGAATTGGGAACTACAGCATCTTTCAAAGACTGTCTTCCGACTTAGTGAGGATTTGTATCAATCTCAGGGGAAGGAATGCCCCAATTCATGAAATAATACATATTGAAAAAATAGAGGAAAGAGAATAATTCTCATGTGCAAAATTAAGTATAAGCATAAATGTTACATATAATGAAAATACATTATTGGTTAGATCTTATTGATATCAGACAGAAAAGAGATTTTAGAGTTTTTTTCTAAAATTAACTTGTGATCCTGATTTAATAGCTAGGTCTAACCTCATAGACCTGCATCAAAAACTATAAATTCTCTTCTTTTTTTTTTTTTTAAAATATATTTTATTTGGTCATTTCCAAGCATTATTCGTTAAAGACATAGATCATTTTCTTTTCCTTCCCCCCCCACCCCCCATAGCCGATGCGTAAGTCCACTGGGCATTAGAAGTTTTCTTGATTTGAACCCATTGCTTTGTTGATAGTATTTGCATTAGAGTGTTCATTTAGAGTCTATCCTCTGTCATGTCCCCTCAACCTCTGTATTCAGGCAGTTGCTTTTTCTCGGTGTTTCCACTCCCATAGTTTATCCTTTGCTTATGAATGGTGTTTTTTTCTCCTGGATCCCTGTAAGTTGTTCAGGGACATTACACCGCCACTAATGGAGAAGTCCATTACGTTCGATTATACCACAGTGTATTAGTCTCTGTGTACAATGTTCTCCTGGTTCTGCTCCTCTCGCTCTGCATCACTTCCTGGAGGTTGTTCCAGTCTCCAAGGAACTTCTCCACTTTATTATTCCTTTTAGCACAATAGTACTCCATCACCAACATATACCACAGTTTGTTCAGCCATTCCCCAATTGATGGGCATCCCCTCATTTTCCAGTTTTGGGCCACCACAAAGAGCGCAGCTATGAATATTTTTGTACAAGTCTTTGTGTCCATTATCTCTTTGGGGTACAGACCCAGCAGTGCTATGGCTGGGTCAAAGGGTAGATATTCTTTTAGCACCCTTTGGGCATAGTTCCAAATTGCCCTCCAGAATGGTTGGATCAGTTCACAGCTCCACCAGCAATGAATTAATGTCCCTATTTTGCCACATCCCCTCCAGCATTCATTACTTTCCTTTGCTGTTATGTTAGCCAATCTGCTAGGTGTGAGGTGATACCTCAGAGTTGTTTTGATTTGCATCTCTCTGATTATAAGAGATGTAGAACACTTCTTCATGTGCTTGTTAATAGTTTTGATTTCTTTATCTGAGAACTGCCTATCCATTTCCCTTGCCCATTTATCAATTGGAGAATGGCTTGATTTTGTGTACAATTGATTTAGCTCTTTATAAATATGAGTAATTAAACCTTTGTCAGAGGTTTCTATGAAGATTTTTTCCCAATTTGTTGTTTCCCTTCTGATTTTAGTTATATTGGTTTTGTTTGTACAAAAGCTTTTTAGTTTGATGTAGTCAAAATTATTTATTTTACATTTTGTGATTCTTTCTATATCTTGCTTGGTTTTAAAGCCTTTCCCCTCCCAAAGGTCTGACATGTATACTATTCTGTGTTTACCCAATTTACTTATGGTTTCCTTCTTTATGTTTAAGTCACTCACCCATTTTGAATTTATCTTGGTGTAGGGTGTGAGGTGTTGATCTATTCCTAGTCTCTCCCACACTGTCTTCCAATTTTCCCAGCAGTTTTTATCGAATAGTGGATTTTTGTCCCAAAAGCTGGGATCTTTGGGTTTATCGTATACTGTCTTGCTGAGGTCGCTTTCCCCCAGTCTATTCCACTGATCTTCCTTTCTGTTTCTTAGCCAGTACCAAATTGTTTTGATGACTGCTGCTTTGTAATATAGTTTTAGGTCAGGGACTGCAAGGCCCCCATCATATGTGTTTTTTTTCATTATTTCCCTGGATATCCTTGATCTTTTGTTCTTCCAAATGAACTTTGTTATGTTTTTTTCTAAATCAGTGAAGAAGTATTTTGGTAGTTCAATGGGTATGGCACTAAATAGATAAATAAGTTTGGGTAGGATGGTCATTTTTTTATATTGGCTCGTCCTATCCATGAGCAGTTAATGTTTTTCCATTTGTTCAAGTCTAGTTTTAGTTGTGTGGCGAGTGTTTTGTAGTTGTGTTCATATAGTTCCTGTGTTTGTCTTGGGAGGTAGATTCCTAGGTATTTTATTTTGTCTAAGGTGATTTTGAATGGGATTTCTCTTTCTAGTTCTTGCTGCTGAGCTGTGTTGGAGATATATAGAAAAGCTGATGATTTATGTGGGTTTATTTTGTATCCTGCAACTTTGCTAAAGTTGTTGATTATTTCAATTAGCTTTTTGGTTGAATCTCTAGGATTCTTTAAGTAGACCATCATGTCATCCGCAAAGAGTGATAACTTGGTCTCCTCCTTGCCTATTTTGATGCCTTCAATTCCTTTATCTTCTCTAATTGCTACTGCTAGTGTTTCTAGTACAATGTCAAATAGTAGAGGTGATAATGGGCATCCTTGTTTCACTCCTGATCTTATTGGGAATGCATCTAGTTTATCCCCATTGCAGATGATATTAGCTGTTGGTTTTAGATATATACTGTTTATTATTTTTAGGAATGACCCTTCTATTCCTATGCTTTCTAGTGTTTTTAATAGGAATGGGTGTTGTATTTTATCAAAGGCTTTTTCTGCATCTATTGAAATAATCATGTGATTCTTGCTAGTTTGCTTGTTGATGTGGTCAATTATGTGGATGGTTTTCCTAATGTTGAACCAGCCCTGCATCCCTGGTATGAATCCTACTTGATCATGGTGAATGATCCTTCTGATCACTTGCTGGAGTCTTTTTGCTAGTATCCTATTTAAGATTTTTGCATCTATATTCATTAGGGAGATTGGCCTATAGTTTTCTTTCTCTGTTTTTGACCTGCCTGGTTTTGGAATCAGTACCATGTTTGTGTTGTAAAAGGAGTTTGGTAGAACTCCCTCTTTGCTTATTATGTCAAATAGTTTGTATAGTATTGGGATTAACTGTTCTCTGAATGTTTGATAGAATTCACAGGTGAATCCATCAGGCCCTGGGGACTTTTTCTTAGGAAGTTGTTTGATGGCTTGTTGGATTTCAATTTCTGATATGGGATTATTTAGGAAATCTATTTCTTCTTCTGTTAGTCTAGGCAGTTTGTATTTTTGTATATATTCATCCATTTCTCCTAAATTGGTGTATTTATTGCCATATAATTGGGCAAAGTAATTTCTAATGATTGCCTTAATTTCCTCCTCATTGGAGGTGCTGTCCCCCTTTTCATCTTTAATGCTGTGAATTTGCTTTTCTTCCTTCCTTTTTTTAACTAGATTGACCAGTACCTTGTCTATTTTGTTTGTTTTTTCAAAGTACCAGCTTCTTGTCTCATTTATTAAATCAATAGTTCTATCACTTTCGATTTTATTAATTTCTCCCTTAATTTTTAGGATTTCTAATTTGGTTTTCTGCTGGGGGTTTTTAATTTGATCGCTTTCCAGTTTTTTCATTTGCATTTCCAATTGATTGATCTCTGCTCTCCCTTGTTTGTTAATATAAGCATTCAGGGATATGAATTTACCTCTGATTACTGCTTTGGCTGCATCCCAAAAGGTTTGAAAGGATGTTTCGCCATTGTCATTTTCCTCGATGAAATTATTAATTGTTTCTATGATTTCTTCTTTAACTAAACGGTTTTGGAGTATCATATTGTTTAATTTCCAATTGGTTTTAGATTTGGTTTTCCATGTACCATTACTAATCATTATTTTTATTGCCTTGTGATCTGAGAAGGCTGCATTCATTATTTCTGCTTTTCTGCATTTGTGTGCTATGTTTCTGTGACCTAATGTATGGTCAATTTTTGTGAATGTGCCATGTGGTGCTGAGAAGAAGGTGTATTCCTTTTTATCCCTATTTATTTTTCTCCATATGTCTATTAATTCTAATTTTTCTAAGATTTCATTCACTTCTTTTACCTCTTTCTTATTTATTTTTTGATTTGATTTATCTAAATTTGATAATGGTTGGTTTAAGTCTCCCACTAGTATGGTTTTATTGTCTATTTCTTCCTTCAATTCTCCTAGTTTCTCCATTAGAAATTTGGGTGCTATATTATTTGGTGCATACATATTGATTAATGATATTTCCTCATTGTCTATAGTCCCTTTTAACAAAATATAATTACCTTCCCTATCCCTTTTGATCAGGTCTATTTTTGCATTGGCTTTATCAGATATCATGATTACCACTCCTGCCTTCTTTCTATCAGTTGAAGCCCAGAAGGTCTTACTCCATCCTTTAATTCTGACCTTGTGGGTGTCAACCCGCCTCATGTGTGTTTCCTGAAGACAACATATGGTAGGGTTTTGGATTCTAATCCATTCTGCTATTCGTCTACGTTTTATGGGTGAGTTCATCCCATTCACGTTCAAAGTTATGATTGTCATTTGTGGACTCCCTGGCATTTTGATTGCCTTCCCTAATTCTAACCTTTTCTTCTTCGGCTCTACCTTTTAGTCCAGTGATTTACTTTGAATCAGTGCCCCTTGTCCCCTCCCTTGATGTTTCCCTTTTTAGTCCCTCCCTTTTTCTTCCCTCCCCCTCCCCCCTCTCTTTCCCTCCCTTTTTGTTCTCCCTCTCCCCCTCCCCCCCTTGGTTTTCCCTTCTCCTTACCCTTGTTGGGTAAGATAGAATTCAAGATCCCAATGGATCTGGATGTTTTTCCCTCTCAGAGTTGATTTCCCTGAGATTGAGGTTTAAGTAACCCCCCCCCCCCTCTCTTCCTCTCCTTCTTATAGGAGTTTTCTTCCCCTCCCCTTCCCATGTGAATCTTTGTGTGAGAATGATTATTCTATTTGGTCTTTCTTTACCCCCTATTTATACATTACATTTTCCCCACATGTTCGTATACATAGGTTGATATAAATGTAGTCCTTATAGAAGAGAGTTTGAGTAAAAGAAGAAGATAACATTTTCCCCTTTCCTTAATATTTACCTTTTCAGGTATTCCTTGCTCTTTGATTTTCGGTATCAAACTTTCCACAGAGCTCTGGTCTTTTCTTTGCAAAAAGTTGGAAGTCTTCTATTTTGTTGAATGCCCATACTTTCCCTTGGAAGTATATAGTCAGTTTTGCTGGGTAGCTGATTCTTGGTTGGAGACCCAGCTCTCTTGCCTTTCTGAAGATCATGTTCCATGCCTTACGATCATTCAGAGTAGAACTTGCAAGGTCTTGGGTGACCCTGATTGGCATTCCTTTATATCTAAATTGTCTTTTTCTGGCTTCCTGTAGGATTTTTTCTTTTGTTTGATAGCTTTGGAATTTGGCAATTACATTCCTGGGAGTTGTCTTTTGGGGGTTTAGTGTAGAAGGTGTTCTGTGAGCTCTGTCAGTGGCTGTATTGCCCCCTTGTTCTAGAATCTCTGGGCAATTTTCTTTGATTATATCTTGTATCACCATGTCCAGTTTGGTGTTTATTTCTGGCTTATCTGGGAGTCCAATTATTCTTAAATTATCCCTTCTCCCCCTATTTTCCAGATCTATCACCTTGTCGGTGAGATATTTTATGTTCTCTTCTAATTTCTTGGTATTTTGGCTTTGCTTTATTGATTCTTGCTCTTTTACACGCTCGTTGTCTTCCAGCTGCCTGATTCTGGCCTTCAAAGCCTGGTTTTCTTTTACAGTTTGGTCAAACTGGTTTTGTAGATGCGTGAATTTCTTTTGCATTATTTCCAACTTTTCCTCCCAGAAGGCTTCCATCTTTTTGGTCATTTCTGATTCAAATTCTTCATAGGTTTGTGGAGAGTTTCCATTTCCTTTGGAAGGTTTTGGAGCATTTTCTTTTATATTATCTTCTGTCTGCTCTGTATTTTGTATTTTGGCTCCATAGAATGTGTCCAAAGTCGCCCCTTTCTTCTTATTTTTCTTGGTATTTTGGGGCTTCTGTGGTTCTGTGGAGTTTGCCATTTCTGAATGTGGAGGATTAGTTTTTCTTGTCTCTTTCTGGTGTTCAGAGGCAGTCCTGGGCAGATAGTTCTATGAGCTTTCCCTGGGTTAAACTGAATATGCCTCACTGGAACTGGAATGGAAGGGTCGGACCACGAGGCCACACTCTCCCCCCGGCTCGCTTTCCGGAAGTTGCCTTCAGAATCGCTGGCCGTGAGGCTGTTTCGTCGGCCTGTGGGGGGATGGGCTGCTGCTTTCCCAAGCTCCGGGCAAGGACTTTCACTGAGACTTGGATAGCAGGATCCAGCCCGTGAGGCTGTCTTGCCCGCCCTGAGGTTTGGGACTGTAGAAGGCCCTGAGGGTTCTGCTCTCTGAGTCCCGCCGGGCTGCGGCTTCCGGGAGCCTTGGACTCTGCGCTCCTACCCCTGAGGTCCGAGGGATCTCGAGTTCTGGCTTTTAAGGGGAGCCGTACCTTTTGAACTGGGTCCAGGTCCAGGAGGAGGGTTCCCAGGGTCTGTGCTGTTGATCGTTTTGAATTTCGGCGCCTTAGGAGCTTATCGTTTGAGATCGGTCGGGAAGGGTTTTCAGGAGATCTGAGCTTTGGCTTTCTCTAAGCCGCCATCTTAACCGGAAGTTTTTTTATAAATTCTCTTCTTTATAACATTTAGACAAATCAGAACTTAAAAGGCAATATTCTGGATTTTAAAGATTGTCTGACAGAATCAGAAGCCAATATATGCCCACTCTATATTCAGCAGTGTCATACATTTTTTATTTTCAAGAACTGGGGAACTTTCCGTTTGTCAGCACTTCCTATCATGATATCCTAGAAGAGCATTTGAGTTGACTAGAGACCAATATAACAACATGCAACATCACCCAGAAGAGCAGCACAAATTACTAATTTATTTTCCATTGTTGAAAGCCTTGCTTTTTGTTTCTTTTCAGCAAACACACCATCTTACTGCAGACTTGAATGAACATCTTTGCTCATTTTCACTTCTTGGTATTTTGGCTTGATTTCTGCATTTTGGTTTAATAAAAAAGTCTATGAATGCTAACAGTCACCAAATGCACCTGCTACTTGGCATTTATAAAGTTCATCAGGAGCACTTATACTTTACATGCCAGTTGGGACCATACCACATTAGCACTGATTTATAAGTATCATTTATCAAAGACAACACCTGCTGCAGCAAAATATCTCACAAGGTCAATTTTTCACTTAATATCTCTGTAGCAAAATCATCCATTATCTGAAGTTTTGCCCTTCCTTCCATATTTTTGAAAAAAGGTGGCATATTATTCAAGTTAATGCCACTGGATTTGATGCAACATTTTTAGTATTGTTAAATCACATAATTTTCAACTTCTTAGGTATTTCCCACTTGATAATCATATGCCTAGAAAACAATTATATAATATATAGATTTCAAGCAACTATTTTCCTCTCAGGGCCATTATGTGTTTTTAACATGGAATTATATTGGGTCTAGAGACTGAGCTTGTTTCTGCCTTATAGGTTAAATGTGTTACTACTCTATTACAGGTATTATAGTATTATATTTATGATTTAATAGAATGAGAGAATATAATAAATTTTACATGGGAGGTTTTTCTATGCTTCATTTTCTGACGAAGAAATTGATGCTCAGGCGATATGACTGATTAGAATAATAATGAATTATAAATGGATTTATATACATAGATATTAGCAAATATATTGATATTTCCTCATCCTGAGGTGAAATATTTTGCATTTTAAAACTCCTCTTATTACTCTTGGAGATAAAATAATTCTTTTAAATTAATGTGCTGATCAATCTTGTGTTTGATAAACTGAAGATTCTAGCTTTTGGAATAAGAGCCCATTATTTGACAAAAACTATTAGGAAAATCCCTCTTGATTAGAGAAATGCAAATAAAAACCACTCTGAGGTATCACCTCACACCTAGAAAGTGAGCCAATATGGCAGCAAAGGAAAGTAATAAATGTTAAAGGGAAGGTGGAAAAATTGGGATGTTAATCCATTACTGATGGAGTTGTGAATTGATCTGATTACTCTGGAAAGCAATTTGGAATTATTCTCAAAGCCTTTGAGTCAAAGGACTCTAAAAGAATGCCTTCAGGTTGATCCAGCCATACCACAGCTGGGTTTGTACCCTAAAAAGACAATGAAGAAAAATACTTGTACAAAAATATTTATTGCCATGTTCTTTGTGGTGGCAAAAAAATTGAAAAATGGAGGGTGTCCATTGATTGGGGAATGGCTGAACAAATTGTGGTATCTGATGGTTATGGAATACTATTGTGCTGAAAAGAATGATGAACTGGAGGAATTCCATATGAACTAGAAAGCCCTCCATGAACTGAGGCAGAGTAAAATGATCAGAACCAGGAGAATATTATACATAGAGACTGATACATAGAGACTGGTACAATTGAATGTAATAGACTTTTCTACTAGTAGCAATGCAATGATCCAGGATAATACTGAGGAATTTATGAGAAAGAACACTATCTGCATCCAGAGGAAGAACTGTGGGAGCAGAAACACAGAAGAAAAACAACTGTTTGATCACATGGGTTGATGGGGATATGATTGGGGTTTTAGCTTTCAAAAATCACTCTGTTGCAAATATGAATAATATGGAAATAGCTTTTGAATGATACATATATAACCCAGTGGAATTGCTTTCAGCTCCGGGAAGGGTGAGGGAAGAGGGGCAGGAAATATTATGAGTCATGTAGCCATGGAAAATATTCTAAATAAATAAATTAATTAAAAAACTGCTGGGAAAATTGGAAAACAGTATAGCAAAGATTAGGTTTAGATCAATATTTTATACCCTATGGCAAGATAAGTTCAAAATGGGTATGTGATTTAAACATTCTTATATTCTAAGAAAATTAGGTGAACATGGAATAGTTTACCTGCCAGATCTATGGGGAAGGAAAGAATGTAAGGCCAAGCAAGAAACAGAGAACATTACAAGTTGCAAAATGAATAAAAAAGTTTTGTACAAACAAAACCAATTCAATCAAAATTAGAAGGGAAGCAACAAACTGGGAAAAGAATTTATAATAGAATTCTCTGACAAAGGTCTAATTTCTCAAATATACAAAGAACTAAGTCAAATTTATAAGAAATCAAATCATTCCCCAATTGATAGTCAAGAATATGAATAGTCAGTTTTAAGATGAAGAAATCAAAACTATCAGGGGCAGGTAGGTGGCTCAGTGGATTGAGAGCCAGGCCTAGAGATGGGATGTCCTAGGTTAAAATTTGGCCTCAGACACTTCCCAGTTGTGTGACCCTGGGCAAGTCACTTAACCCCCATTACCTAGATCTTACCACTCTTCTGCCTTGGAACCAATACACAGTATTAATTCTAAGACAGAAGGTCAGGGTTAAAAAAAAAGGAATCAAAACTGTCAATAATCATATTTTTAGGATGGGACAGGGGGGTTTGGAATTCTGAGGATGACTGTCAGAAGTGGAGTGACAGTTGGAAGGAGAAAAGACTTGTAGGAGAACACAAATGGTTCTGGGAGGATTCAGAAGGGGCTCTGGGTCTTCTGTCTGGGGACCTGGAGCTGGAAAGTCCAGTTTTGGGAGGCTGAAGGTTACTGAAGCCATCCAAAAGGATCCTGCTTCTTTGTCCAAGTCTATTGCTGATCTCTCATCATATAAACAACTACTGCTTCCTCTTCCTGAAGAAAGACATTTCAGTCCCCTAAGAGGAGACTGCTTGGACTCTCACAGAAGGACATACCTCCCTTTTCCCTCCCTGTCACCCTGAACTGTTTCTTTTTGTTGTTGTTGTTGTTGTTGTTGTTGTTTTTAATTATATTTTATTTGATCATTTCCAAACATTATTCGTTAAAGACATAGATCATTTTCTTTTTTCCTAAATCAGTGAAGAAGTATTTTGGTAGATCAATGGGTATGGCACTAAATAGATAAATAAGTTTGGGTAGGATGGTCATTTTTATTATATTGGCTCGTCCTATCCATCAGCAATTAATGTTTTTCCAATTGCTCAAGTCTAGTTTTAGTTGTGTGGCGAGTGTTTTGTAGTTGTGTTCATATAGTTCCTGTGTTTGTCTTGGGAGGTAGATTCCTAGGTATTTTATTTTGTCTAAGGTGATTTTGAATGGGATTTCTCTTTCTAGTTTTTGCTGCTGAGCTGTGTTGGAGATATATAGAAAAGCTGATGATTTGTGTGGGTTTATTTTGTGTCCTGCAACTTTGCTAAAGTTGTTGATTATTTCAATTAGCTTTTTGGTTGAATGTCTAGGATTCTTTAAGTAGACCATCATGTCATCTGCAAAGAGTGATAACTTGGTCTCCTCCTTGCCTATTTTGATGCCTTCAATTTCTTTTTCTTCTCTAATTGCTACTGCTAGTGTTTCTAGTACAATGTCAAATAGTAGAGGTGATAATGGGCATCCTTGTTTCACTCCTGATCTTATTGGGAATGCATCTAGTTTATCCCCATTGCAGGTGATATTAGCTGATGGTTTTAGATATATACTGTTTATTATTTTTAGGAATGACCCTTCTATTCCTATGCTTTCTAGTGTTTTTAATAGGAATGGGTGTTGTATTTTATCAAATGCTTTTTCTGCGTCTATTGAGATAATCATGTGGTTCTTGCTGGTTTGCTTGTTGATGTGGTCAATTATGTGGATCCTGAACTGTTTCTTACTTATTGCTTTATGACATTCTAGAATTTTAGCCAATAGAATGGGCTATTTATCTGGAAAGGGATGGAGAAATCCGTGGGCACTGTTACAGGCCCATTGGGCCAAGGGCCGTGTGGAAATTTGACAGGGCAACCTATGCACCCTCCCCTCGACCAGTATACTTAACCCCATTAATAAATCCCTCAAAAGCAGTCATATTTCTGTATTGGCTTTTTTTTTAGGAGCAATACATTTTCATTTTATTTATTTATTTTTCTCTTTTTATTTTTTATTTTAAATATTATTTTTATTTGGTCAATTTCAAACATTATTCATTGAACACAAAAATCATTTTCTTTTCCTCCCTCCCCTCCCGCCACCCCTCCCATAGTGGACACGCGATTCCACTGGGTATCACATGTGTCCTTGATCCAAACCCATTTCCATATTGTTGGTATTTGCACTAGGATGTTCATTTAGAGTCTCCATCCCTGATCATATCCCCTTTGACCCATATAATCAAGCAGTTGCCTTTCTTTGTGTTTTTGTTCCCACCCTTTGTCCTCTGCTTGTGGATAGTGTTTTTTCTCATACATCCCTGCAGGTTGTTCAGGGACATTGCATTGACACTAATGGGGAAGTCTATTTACATTCGATTGTACCACAGTGTATCAGTCTCTGTGTACAGTGTTTTCCTGGTTCTGTTCCTTTCGCTCTGCATCACTTCCTGGAGGTTGTTCCAGTCTCCATTGAATTGCTCCACTTTATTATTCCTTTGAGCACAATAGTATTCCATCACCAACAGATACCACAATTTGTTCAGCCATTCCCCAATCGAAGGGCATCCCCTCATTTTCCAGTTTTTTGCCACTAAAAAGAGCGCAGCTATGAATATTCTTGTACATATTTTTTTCCTTATTATGTATTGGGGATACAAACCCAGAAGTGCTATGGCTGGATCAAAGGGCAGACAGTCTTTTAGCATCCTTTGGGCATAGTTCCAAATGGCCCTCCAGAATGGTTGGATCAATTCACAACTCCACCAGCAATGAATTAATGTCCCTACTTTGTCACATCCCCTCCAGCATTCATTAATTTCCTTTGCTGTCATGTTAGCCAATCTGCTAGGTGTGAGGTGATACCTCAGAGATGTTTTCATTTGCATCTCTCTTATTATCAGAGATTTAGAATGCTTTTTCATGTGCTTATTAATAATTGTGATTTCTCTAACTGAAAACTGCTTATTCATGTCCCTTGCCCATTTTTCAATTGGAGAATGGCTTGATTTTTTGTACAATTGATTTAGGTCTTTGTAAATTTGAGTAATTAAACCTTTGTCAGAGATTTTTGTTATGAAGATTTTTTCCCAATTTGTTGTTTCCCTTCTGACTTTAGTTACATTGGTTTTGTTTGTACAAAAACTTTTTAATTGATGTAGTCAAAATTATTTATTTTACATTTTGTGGCTCTTTCTTAGTCTTGCTTGGTTTTAAAATCTTTCCCTTCCCAAAGGTCTGACATGTATACTATTATTCTGTGTTCACGTAATTTACTTATTGCTTCCTTCTTTACATTTAAGTTGTTCACCCATCCTGAGTTTATCTTTGTATAGGGGGTGAGGTGTTGATCCAAACCTAATCTCTCCCACACCGTCTTCCAATTTTCCCAGCAGTTTTTATCAAATAGTGGATTTTTGTCCCAAAAGCTGTGGTCTTTGGGTTTGCCATAGACTGTCTTGCTGAGGTCACTTTCCCCAAGTCTGTTCCACTGATCCTCCTTTCTGTCTCTTAGCCAGTAAAAAATTGTTTTGATGACCACTGCCTTATAGTATAGTTAGAGATCTGGGACTGCAAGGGCACTTTCCTTTGTATTTTTTTTTTCATTATTTCCCTGGATATCCTTGATTTTTGTTCTTCCAAATGAACTTTTGTTTTTTTCTAGTTCAGTAAAAAGTTTTTTGGAAGTTCAATGGGTATGGCACTAAATAGACAGATAAGTTTGAGTAGGATGGTCATTTTTATTTTATTAGCTCATCCTACCAATGAGCAGTTAATGTTTTTCCAATTGATCAAATCTAGTTTTAGTTGTGTGAAAAGTGTTTTGTAGTTGTGTTCATATAGTTCCTGTTTTTGTCTCGGCAGATAGATTCCTAAGTATTTTATTTTGTCTAATGTGATTTTGAATGGGATTTCTCTTTCTAATTCCTGTTTTGAGATATGTTGGAGATATTTAGAAATGCTGATGACTTATGTGGGTTTATTTTGTTTCTTCCAACTTTGCTAAAGTTGTTGATTATTTCCACTAGCTTTTTGGTTGAATCTCTAGGATTCATTAAAGTAGACCATCATGTCATCCACAAAGAGTGATAGCTTGGTCACCTCATTGCCAATTTTAATACCCTCAATTTCTTTTTCTTCTCTAATTGCTACTGCTAGTGTTTCTAGTACAATATTGAATAATAAAGGTGATAAGGGACATCCTTGTTTCATTCCTGATCTTATTGGGAATGCATCTAGTTTATCCACATTGCAGATGTGTTTTGATGGTTTTAGATAATACTATTTATTATTGTTAGGAAAGATCCTTCTATTCCTATACTTTCTAGTGTTTTCAATAGGAATGGGTGTTGTATTTTGTCAAAGGCTTTTTCTGTGTCTATTGAGATAATCATGTGATTTTTTTGTTGGTTTGCTTGTTGATATATGGTCAATTATGTGGATAGTTTTCTTGATATTGAACCATCCTTGCATTTCTGGTATAAATCCTACTTGATCATGGTGAATGACTTCTGATTACTTGCTGGAGTCTTTTTGCTGGTATCCTGTTTAAGATTTTTGCATCTATGTTCATTAAGGAGATTGGTCTGTAGTTTTCTTTCTCTGTTTTTGGCCTGCCTGGCTTTGGGATCAGCACCATATTTGTGTCATAAAATTAATTTGGTAGAACTCCTTCTTTGCTTATTATGTCATGTAGTTTGTATAGTATTGGGATTTGCTGTTCGTTGAATGTTTGATAGAATTCAGTTGTGAATCCATCAGGCCCTGAGAATTTTTTCTTTGGGAGTGCTTTGATGGCCTGTTCAATTTCTTTTTCTGATATGGGATTATTTAAGAATTTTATTTCTTCTTCTGTTAATCTAGGCAATTTATATTTTTGTAAATATTCATCCACATCACCTAGATTGGCATATTTATTGCCATATAATTGGGTAAAATAGTTTTTAATGATTGTCTTAATTTCCTCTTCAGTGGAGGTGAGTTCTCCCTTTTCATCCATAATACTGTTAACTTGATTTTATTCTTTCCTCTTTTTCTTTAGATTGACCAATATTTTGTCTATTTTGTTTGTTTTTTCAAAATACCAGCTTATAGTCTTATTTATTGGTTCAATAGTTCTATCACTTTCAATTTGATTAATTTCTTCCTTAATTTTTATCATCTCTAATTTGGTTTTCTCCTGGGGGGGGTTTTAATTTGTTCACTTTCAAGTTTTTTGATTTGCATGTCCAATTCATTGATCTCTGCCCTTCCTAATTTGTTAATATATGAACTCAAGGATATAAATTTTCCCCTGAGTATGGCTTTGGCTGCATCCAATAGAGTTTGAAAGGATGTCTCATCATTGTCATTTTCCTCAATGAGGTTATTAATTGTTTCTATGATTTCTTCTCTGACTAGTGAATTTTGGAGAATCATATTATTTAATTTCCAATTAATTTTTGGTTTAGCTCTCCATGTATCCTTACTGTTCATTATTTTTATTGCCTTATGATCTGAAAAGGTTGCATTTATTATTTCTGCTTTTCTGCAGTTGTATGCCATGTTTTTATGACCTTGTATATGGTCAATCTTTGTGCATGTGCCATGTGCTGCTGAAAAGATGTATTCCTTTTTCTCCCCATTTATTTTTCTCCATATATCTACTAACTCTAATTTTTCTAAGACTTCTTTCACCTGTTTCCTATTTATTTTTTATTTGATTTATCTAAATTTGATAGTGGTAGGTTTAGATCTCCCACTAGTATAGTTTTACAAATATTTCCTCCCTCAATTCTACTAGTTTCTCCATTAGAAATTTGGGTGCTATACCATTTGGTGCATACATGTTGATTAGTGATATTTCCTCATTATCTATACTCCCTTTTATCAGGATGTATTTACCTTCCCTATCCCTTTTAATCAGGTCTATTTTTACTTTGACTTTGTCAGATATCATGATTGCAACTCCTTCCTTCTTTCTGTCAGTTGAGGCCCAATAGATCTTGCTCCACCCTTTAATTCTGACCTTGTGAATATCTACTTGCCTCATGCGTGTTTCTTGTAGACAACATATGATAGGATTCTGGATTTGAATCCACTCTGCTATTCATCTACATTTTTTGGGTGAGTTCATTCCATTCACGTTCAAAGTTATGATTGTCAATTTTGAATTCCCTGACATTTTTATATCCTCTCCTGGTTCTGAACTTTCTTATTTTGCTATATCCTTTTAAACCAATTGTTTACTTTTAGTCAATCCCTCATTCCCCTCCCTTGATATGCTTACCTTTCTGGCCCCTCCCTTTTTGTTCCCTTCTTGTTTTTTTAGGGTCTTTTAATTTCCCTCCTTCCTCTCCTTCCCTCCCTTTTTCTTTGAGCTCCCTTCCCCCTACCCTCCTTAGTTTTTCCTTCTTCATTTGCCCTGTAGGATAAGATAGACTTCAAGATCCCAGTGGATCTAGATGCTCTTCCCTCTCAGAGTTGATTTCACTGAGAGTAATATTCTAGTATTACCTATTAGCACTCTCTTCCTTTCCCTCTTATAAGAGTATTCTTCCCCTCCCCTTCCCATGTGTATCTTTGTGTGACAAAGATTATTCTATTCGTTTTATTTCTTCAGGTATCTCTTAGTACCATCATTGATGCCCCTCAACCTTTTTTCCCATATCATTTCTACTGGCAGCAATTCAGTTATCCAGGACAATCCTGAGGGACCTATGAGAAAGAATGCTATCCACATGTGGAGAAAACTATGGGAGTATAAATCCAGAAGAAAACATATGATTTAGCACTTGTTTATATGGGTATATGATTTGGGGTTTGGGTTTTAAAATATGCTCTTACAAAAATGAATACTATGGAAACAGGATTTGAGTGGTTAATATATGTATAAGCCAGTGAAATTGCATGTCAGCTCTAGTAGGGGAAAGGAAGAGAGGAGCGCGATAACAAGAAACATGTAACCATGGAAAAATTTTTTAAAAAATAATTTATATGCTGATTCTTGTTCTTCCAGGTTGGAAAATAATGTGTATACATTTACAGAAAGATGCTTTGTTCAGATTGATAAGTATTCCAGAGACAATGAAATTGTGTTTGTAAGTAGAGTCATTTTTGCAGAGCAGTTGACATTTTTTTACTAGTGAAATAGTGTTGACTTGACTAGCACTTAAGCTTGGTTTTCCTCAAAATTTCTCTTTCTTTGAAAGTGTTTGCTTTTTATTATACTGAGGAAATAATGTGAACCCACTGAAATCCTACTTATTCTTCAAGACTCTGATTGATTTACAAATATTTTGTGTCACTTCCCTGATTCCTTAAATTAGAACTGCTATATGATTTTATATGCTATATAATTTACCACATTACTTATTATAACTTTTTTTGGTAAACGCCTTATCTGCTCTGTAGAATTACTGAGATAAGAATGTTAATTAGAAGACATTTTGTTCTATAGTATCATTTTAAAAAATATGAAAATATAGTCCAGGGGGGCCAAGGTGGTTATAACTTTCCTAAGTTTATTCAATTAGTGTCAAAGATAATCAGAATCCAAGTTTTTGTACTCTTCTCATCAATATCATTTTTACTAAAATATACTCCTACTATATAATAATCTCTATGTGAGGGAATGAATTGTCTTTATATTTCTCTCCCACAACATCTTGCACAATATTATACATTTAATATTCACCCAGTAAATATTTTAGGAATGCTAAATGGTAACACTTACTATACGTATATTTACTTTTCTTTTCTCATAGACCTGGAATTTCTTCAAATGGAAGTACTTCTTTCAGCAATAAAGATTTCAATCCATCCAAAACCTTCTCATCTTTTCCAATGTTTGCCCATTTCTGCCTACCGCCTATAGAGAGTCTGCCTGATATATTGAGGACTTTTTAGTTAAAAAAATTTTAACCATATGTCCTTGAACTTAAAAATATTTTAATAATTACATTTCAATATAATGTTTTCTTTATAATTTCATTGCATTTTATCTTATTTATTTGAAACCATTATACTAAGGTTACAAAGATGTCTTCAGTTGCCAAAAGGGTCCATGAAAGAGACAAACAAGAAATAAGTCTCTGTTCTAAGTCTCTTGGCTTTATCTAGTCATCAAATGAAGATACAGAATGTCCAGTAGTTATCCTTTGATTTCACAACATAACTAGCTGATTTCCTTTTCTAGTTCCATATATATTATTTATTTTATACCTCTTCTTAATAACTCTCAACTAATTATATTTTTAAACACACTCTTGAACACCATATGCTTCTCCACTGTCATTTGAATGACTTTTAAATTCTTTTCAGAGATTATAGTATTACATGACTCCAAAAGCATAAAATATTACCAGAAGGATATTAATATTAAAGATATGTTTTCCACCTGAGATTTAGAAGTCAAGGAGTGAAATCCAGGATAGGGTTTTCAACCAGTGCATCATCAATAATCTATGGAAGGAGAAGTGACTTTCTAGGTCCAACTCAATTGTAAGAGGAGGATTCATTCATCAATACTGCATGTGGAGGTGAACTTTGCAGGAGTATGATATGTCAAAGTTGTGCCAGGTGCAATCTCCCTAGAGACTGAGATGATAGGAGATAGTGTGCCTATGAGGCATTAGAGAGAAATATTTGTACTTATATTCAGACACACACACATACACACACTCAGGGAGAAAACCTTCAGAGTCATTCAACAAAGCAATACAAACTTTCCTGCTGTTGAGTTTTAGGATCATTGTCCATTTGAAAATATACATTATTCAAAAATATATGTATCAATAAAGCTTCTTTATGCATCATTCATCCAGTTTGTATCACTGTTTATATAATAGTCATTCATCATCTGAAGTATTCTCAATAAATGAGAGAAATGAAAATATAGCTCATGATTAATTTTTTTGTGTTTTATCTAAAATATATTTCTTTCTGAAAATATTAGGACAAATCATTAACTGATAAATAAGATTCATAGAGAATTAGTCACAGGCAATTTTAAAATGAATATTCATAGGACATTACAAGTTTACTACTAATTTCCATAAAAGATCAACTTTCTTTTTAACAATGTTTTCTTGATATTTTTATCTTTATTATAAAAATATTTTTGATGTCAAATTATTATTTTCCAGACTGAATGCTCACTTGTACCAAAGAAAAAGAAATAAAGTTAAATATCCAAATAAAGATATTATATATGTCAATATTAATCTTTCCAAGTAGGCTCCCACTTTTCTGCCAAGAGGGAAGAGCTTGTTGGATTATCTTTCCTCTAGGACCATCATTGGAGTCTCCATTTTACTGAATGTTTCAACATTATTTTAGGTGATCTTCTTATTTATATATTTATATCCATCCCTTTCTCACACATATATGCATATATATGTTACATATATGTTAAAATATATTTCTACATAAGCACATATATTTTACATATTTCTATAATAAAATAACATATTTCTATTAACCGTGCATTATTACTCCCCTTATTTTTATATAACTATTTCATATTCCCCCAAATTTAGTATTTATTATTTTTTCTGAAAAATATTCCATTATTTTCATATACAATTTATTATTTAGCCATTTTCATTTTATGTGTACTCAGTTCATCAAATATTTTCTTTTTATTATATTATTTTTCTTTGCCTTGTAACAAATATGTTCTGTGCCTCACCCATCCATGGCCATGTTAAATATTCATTTAGAACATTCCTTACCTTATTTTAATCTTCCTTTGTTGCTTTTTAGTTTTATGCAGAATGGGAAAAAATTAGATCAAATAATGATTAAGGTACATTTTCAGTGAATTACCAAATAAACATGCCTTCTAATAACCTGTCCTTGGATTGACTTGTGTTGGAGTTTGGTGTGAATGAAGTAGAACAAGAAAGAAAATGAAATATGGAGTTGTTAATGAAATTGTGTTTAGAGAGAAAATGTAGGACAAAACTTTTCTATTCTAGACCCAATTTTTTGTTCTGAGTAAGAGTAAAGTTAGGAAAGTTGAGATGGAGCACCAATTCCAATTTCAAAATTAAGTGATTTAATTTTTATCTATGAATAGATGCAAATATTGTTATCTAGGATAGGACAGAGTTAGGATTTCTCCTACCTTATTATCTTATCAGAGAGGATGATATCCTTGGGAAACTAGAACTCTTCCTCAGAATGATGCTAGTATTTGGAACTTAGAGATGCTTCATAATTGATTCATTTACTTAATGCATTCACTTAACAAGTATTTATTAAATACCTATTGTGTTCCAAACATTGTATTTGGTGCTAAAAAATCACTCCATGCCCTGAATCCTCTTATATTTCATTAGGAAGAGAATAATATACATATACAGAAAATTTAGAACAGTGTAGGTAAAATTTAATTTTATATCAGTTAATTATAACTGGGAGGATAAAGCTACCTCTAGAAGGTATTAAATGAGTTGAGTACTGATGGAAGCCAGATGTTTCATAAGGTAGAGGTGAGAAACAAGTGAATTCTTTTTGTGGGTAATAATCTACAGAACATTTCATTGAATGTTATCATTTTGATTCCCTAGGAGTGAAATACATGCAAGAACTTTTCAATAGAACCAAGCTCTGATTAATTTTTGTCAGATAGTGAAGTATATGTGAGTGTGAACAAGTGAGGCTATTTTATCCACTAACTCACCATTAGAAGTACTAACACTTTTAATTATTTGCTTAAAATTATGTTCTTTTACATTTTTAATTAATTTTTAAATATTTGGATTTATTTTCTCTATTTTCCCCCACCTTCCTCTCCTTACCCCTCCCATTATAGAGCAACAAAAAGAAAATCCTCACATCAAATATGCACAGTTAAACCAAATTCATGTATTGGCCAGATCAAAAATTACACATTCTGTTCTGCATTTTGAGACTTTTATTTCTTTGTCAGGAGGTGAATTCTGTTTACATTATCTTTACAACTTAACTATTTCTCCATCAAAAATTCTCTTCTTTTCTTGCCTCTACTAAATTTCTTTTCTTTTTCTTTTTTTGTTCTTTGAGATTTCCCCCCACTTACTACATACCTCATTTGTGCCAACACCCTACATGCTTTATGTCAGGGCTAGACAAAAAAAAAATTAAAGCTATCATTTAAATACTTTAAGCTTGCAAAGACCATCTTATTCAATCCTCATACCAACACTGTGAGCTATGTGTTACTATTATCTGCCTGGTATAAATGAGGAAATGGAGGCTGAGAGAGTTTAAGTGATTGGTTGATTGTCACATTGTGAATAAAGTGAGGTAAAACTTGAACTCAGCACTTTTTGTCTCTAAAAGTCCAATGCTTCATTCACTATGCCACATAGCTGCTAAATCCATGAAGAGGCTTCATGGATTAAAACACATAGCAGTGTCCAAGTGCCATGATGAGAGCAGTTGACCTAAATTCAGAGGTCTCAAGTTCACATCCTGGTCCCTCTAATGACTAGCAGTGTGCTTATGGACAGGTCTTTTAACCATGTGAACACAAATTTCTTTAGCTGTAAAATAACCTCACAATATTCCTTTCAATATTATTGTAAGGAAAGTATTATATAAAGATTCCATCTCCTTGTTTTTCTTTTTATCATTTTTTCCATCTCCCCATCTCCATTAAAGAAAAAAAGTTTTTCTAAACATCTTAGCAACTCTTCATTATTTCTTACTGTTGTTATCCTTATCTTTGATGTGGATATTTATTTTGCTCAGAATAGGTCATTTAACTATCTCAGTGCCTCTCATTAAGTTTTTCTCTCTTTCCTCCAAATTTACATCAGTTCTGAGACTTCTAAAAGGCCATTTGAAATTTTTTAGCACTTTAGGCATAACTCAACATAATGAACAGAAGAATTTTAAGAAACAGTTATAGAGTCATTTCCTCATGTGAATGTTAACAAGGTGAATGGAGAAGCACCAGCTAAACAATATAGTCTGGAAAACTTGTTTTATCTGAATCCAAGCACATTCACTGTGGGTTCAACCCAAACCTTGATGTCGGTGCAATAATGCTTGTTGTGGCCCTGCTGGGATTGAAATAGTTCATTAGATATTATGCAATGTGCTCAGATGGCAGACAAGAAGTTGGAAAGTATCACCATAGTAACATACGGTATCTGTGAGACCAGGAATTGTGTCTAGGTGATATTTTCCTGTGTTTAGCAAAGCTTGATGAGCATTTTGGTGATTAGCCTAGTAAAGGCTCAATTTATTAGGAAATTAGAGATGATTGTGGGATAGTGAAGCAAATACTGCACATAGAAGTAGAATGACTTGGGTTCCATTTCCAGCTCTGCCACTGTGTGCCAGAGTAACTGGGAAAGTCCTTTCTCGTCTGTGACTCATCTATAAAAAGGGCACATGGATGGCCTTCACTACCTGACTTAGAAGTTGTTATACCAATCAAATGGTATCACAGTGTTTCATAATCCATAACCTACATGTCACATCTTATTACACCTATTGTTATGGAGAGTGGTGAAACTTTAGAACACTGTTGTTAGTCACAAAACAGGGTTCAAGTCTCGTAGGTGACACTTATTGTGATGCTGAGCAAGTTTCCAAATTCACTTTCTTCACCTGGAAAAAGAAGATATTCATATTGTTCCCTCTACCTTTATATTGCAATCATTCTGATGCACTCCATTCCTGGACTATTTCAATTGCCTGCTGGTTTTCTCTCCATCAAAACTCTCTCTTTTTCAATCCATTATCCATTTATTGTCAACTTTTTTGTCCTCTAAAGTCCAGATCTGTCCATGTCACCCTCACATTACTCCTGTATTCAATGAACTTATGAGGATTCCATTTGCTACCAGGATCAAGTATGAAATCCTCTATTTGGTTTTTAATGCTCTCTAAAACTTTATCTTTTTCTACCTTTTCAGTTTTCTTATGCCTTAACTTTTCACCAGTTGACTTTACAATCCAATAATATGTACTTCTTTGCCATTACTAAGACTAGACATTTCATCTCCTGGCTCAGCATTTTCATTTGCTATTCCCCATATATCTTCCCTCCTCACTTTTACTTCCTGATTCCTCTTAAATTCCAGCTTCTTCAGGAAGCCTTTCCCAATCCTCCTTTATTCTAATGCCTTCCCTCTATTGATTATTCCCATTTTATCCTTGTTGATGCTTAGTTGTTTACATGCTGTTACATGTTTGAATATAAACTATTTGAGAACAGTGACTATGTTTTGACTGTCTTTGCATAAGCAGTGCTTAACACAATGTTTAACATATAATATATGCTTAATAAATGCTTCTTGTCTGATTTCCAACACGAGCATAGAGTTTTTGTGAGTAAAGTATTTTACAAAGAATTCTGTGTACATATTATATAGGATTATACATCTTACAAATAATAGCTTGAATATAATATATAGCAGCTTGGTGGTACAGTGCATGAATTGCCAGGCCTGAAGGCAGACTCATCTTCCTGAAATCAAATCTTATGGCACATTCTTCCTAGCTGTGTAACCCTGGGCAACTCACTTAACCCTGACTGCTTCAGTTCCTCATCTATAAAATGAGCTGGAGAAAGAAATGGCAAACCATGCCAGTATTTTGCCAAGAAAACCTAACAGGGACACAGAGAGTCAGACACGACTGAGCAACTGAACAACAAACAACAATAATGTAATATATTAGCTGAGATGCGTCCTTGTACAGTGCATGTCCTACACATTATGTGGATGTGTTTTCAGGGATGACTAGCATCTCTGATGTGAGGGCTTGCTGAGCCCTTTTCAGGTCTGCTTATCTGCCTTTAGCAAGCACTCTGCACACAACTCTCACTTGTGGCTCCAAGGAACTATAGAATGTGGCCTCCCCCAAGCAAAACCGTCTCTTCAGATGGGATATCGACCCCAAGCATGTGAAGACTTTCCCCAGAAAAATGGGCAGATGAATAAAATTTGTTCTAACAGTCAAGAAGGCAACTGAAACAAACAATTCAGAGCTTAGTCAGACATCAATGACACCAAGATCATCCACTGCATCCTGGGCCATTGCCCGTCATCCTAACTTTTGCCTTGCCACTGGACCTTGATGACTGTGGCAACAGGAGTGAGGCTGAGGACTTTGTGCAAATCAACCTCATTTAAATCCAATTCACTCACAAGTCAGGACATCACCCATGATGTTTTTGGTCCTTGTTAAAAGTGAAAGATGAACAACAACATATATTAGCTATCTTAATTATTGTCTTTGATCATTTTAATCCCCACAAACAAAAAGCTCTGATACTAACTAGCTTGTTAGTAAAGTGTTTTGTAAAGAACTACATAAATGTGAGTTATTTCTATTCTTAAGAAAAATGAAATCTCATTAACTGAATTTCTAGTTAACCAAAAGCTTCCTTTTCATCTAATCAATAGAATAGAATTTCAGAGATGAAAGGGGCCTTATAGAGCATCCAGTCCAACCACATCATTTTGTAAATGAGCAAAATTAAGCCTAATTAAATTCTCTTATTCAAAAATCAAAGGGGTTAAATTACTTGCTAGAAGTCATTCAGCTAATTGGTGGAAGGGCCAAGACTTGCAAAACTTAAAGTCCAATACAACTGAAAATTTATTGCTCCTGCTCCACATTGCTTCTTCTTTACATCAACAACACAAAATTTATAAAATATGTAATGCTTTTCTGCCTCAGCAAGTACATTGTAACAAACACAATACAATGTTCCTCTGATTGAAGAACCTCAGAGCTGTTGTTCAGCACCAATATTTATTGTAGATAAGAATGTGAAACCTACAGCAGTTTCTACTAACTGACTACTATCTTTAGGACAAAGCCTATAAAATTTTCTTTATTTTTTGCTATTTTTAAAAAGTCATGTTATCATAGTTTTAGTTATCATTTCCCCCTTTCTCTTAATAATGGGATAAATAAATGCAAATTATCTGGTTAATTGATGTTGCAGGTGACTTGGTTTCTGGTTACTTGACTTTTTGTTGTGTATGTCTTTTTTTGGAATTATAATTATCCATTTCCATTAAAATTTACTAGCTTATCTAATAAATATTCTTCAGTTTACCTCTTTTTATTTTCCATTTTTAAATTTATATAGCAGACTTAAAGGAACAGAAAATGAGTAAATTTCCTTGGCCTCATTATTATACAGAGTTGATCACTTGTTCCAGCGATGATTTGGGTGCACTGGGTACAAGTCTCACACTATGCTATATACAACTCATTATATGTTGCTGCTGCAGAAGAAAATGAGCTAAGGACAATAAAAGTAAGTGAAAAGAAGTTTCGCTAGGTCATTGATGGGCCACAATTAATTGGGTGAAGGATACCTGACCTAGGTAGCCTCTGCACTGTGCTTTATCTGAAACAGAGCTTCTCTGGCATCTGAGTGCTTAATAGAACTGCAGCAGGCCATCATCCGAGAGCCAATTCAGAAGAATGATTTCCCTCTGCTGAATAACAGACCAAGCCTACCCTTTTCTCACTAAGTTAAAAACCTGACCATTACTGTCCTACTTAGGGAAAGTAGTATGCTGCTACTTTTTTACCCTCTCAATTTCCTCAACCATCTGCAAAATGAGTCAATTGGATTAGATGACTTTTCCTGCTCTAAGGTTCTATAAGCCTATTATAGAATCATTTGAAGAGCTCCAACTGCTCTGTAAGGATGGGAAAGAGGTGGGAAAGAATCCGCATGTAGCACAGCACTCTGCATGCATTTGGCAATTTTGTTCAATAAATGAATGTAATCATCCATTTCCATTCTGTTGTCTTTTTACACCATTCCTTTTGATCATGAAACATTTACTATATTCTTATCATAGACGTTATTTCAGTAGAAGCCACACTGCTAAATACACTGTTAGAAGTAGAAGGAACTATAGCTGGGACCCAATTAGTGAGAAAATTTACTTTTCAAACATATTTCCCTTCTTTATAAAGGGATTTCTTCATGTCATGACTATTAAAAAATGTTGAGGTTAATGAAACATTTATAAGAGCTAAGAAATCACAAAGCTAAAAAAACAGGGGTATGTTTGTGTTTTTATGAAATAGATTGACGGGCCCCAAGTTTGTTATAATTTTGTCCCTGCAAGTGTGGTTATGTAACCTACCAATAGTTTGTGATCATGCTTCCAGTTAGAGAGAGAAAATTATCTTTAACAATGTGCTTGAGTGCTGGAATCCCAGCCCTGTTCTAAAAAATATATATTTTCTTCTCTGTAGCTTTCAGAGCTATCACATACTTCAAAGAAAAAAAATAGAATATAAAAAGGATATTTATGAAAAATGTAGCCTTTATAAAATTAGAAGGATGGGTTTAGAAGTAGGTGTAAATTACATTGAGTTTAAGTAAAGTAGGGAAGGAGATAACAACCTTAGTTTCCTACATCTGTTTCCTTCCCCTCAGCATTCCAGTCTCTGAGGGAACCTGCCATTAAACAATCACAAACCAAACAATAACAACAGCCACAAAATTTTTATTGGTTTAAATTGGTTTAAAAAATACCAGTTATACACTTTGTCTCCTTGGTTTTGGCTTTGGTATTTCAAAATTTCCCTTAGACATGTGGGCTTGACAAATGGATATGCCAATGTCACTGCTGACTCTGCTACCACTAAAGGTTGTACTGCTGCTGATTCATGCTTGTGTAATTGTGTGTATGTGGATGAAGGTACCCACTAGCTCCCTCTTCTGTGTAGAATCTTTCTCTTCTCTCTTAAGAGATCCATAAAACTTCAGCTAGAAGGTGGGGGGGGGACACTTTCCAATTTTGATCTTATGAGAATAAATACAACTCTCACAGTTCTAAACAACTTAGACACCTTTTACAAGGCAATTAGCTCAGATCTCATTAGGACTATTATGCATTCATTATGTTTAAGGAGTACTAAGGAATCACTAATTATCTAATAATTAGAACCGATAATCATAGTGCTAGAACGCTTGCAACATCACTTTGGGGTAGATACTCCAGGTTTCACTTTGGCATATTTCTCAGAAGAGGAAATGGGCTCTGAAGTTAAGGGACTTGCCTGTGTTTATATGGATGTCCAGACTAACCTTCTTTTCCCTTATATCCCCATGCCTTTTAGCAATCTACTAACATATTGATGTGATGTTCTCAATTCATTAGAATATCTCATTTTCTTCACTTCCCCCTTGTTGCTCCTGGTCTCTCTAGGACTAAGCCAAGTTTCACGCCTGGTAAACAAAGAACATGACCAAGAAAAAAGAAGACTTTTATTATTTGAGAGGAGACATGGAATAAGATTATGAGCTAGAAGAGATTTTAAGGATGCTATAGTTTGTTCCCTGTTCAGTCCAACCCCCTGACCATTCATTCATTTTACAGATGAGAGAACTAAGGTGGTGTGTCAGAATGTTAGAGAAATAAATTTGGAGTAAGGAAGACCCATTTCTGACATTTATATGCTATGTGACTCTGGATTCATTATTTAACTGCTCTTACTCTCTATTTTTATCAATTACAAAAAGGGATCAGTAACAACTATAGAATTTCACTCACAAAGCTATGAAGATCCAAAGATTATTATTTTTTCCCAAAATTTTCCCAAAAATTTCCCCAAATTTTCCCCAAACCTTAATATATCATATTTCTTGGAATTCTTAAAACTCAGTGAAGTGAGTGCTAGAAGTATTATCACTCAATTTTCCCAGAAAAAAGGTAAGGGGCTTGTCCAAGATTATAATTAAATACTAAAGCAGAGATTCACATTCAGTTAATTCAAACTTCAAATCTATTGATGTTCTCATGTCATCATGTTGCAGCATCAGGAGAAACAAGAGATTTGTTAGTATGTAGGGAAAAACAGTTTAAGAAATAGACTCAGTGATCAACCAATGGACAAAGCATAGGGACAGATTCATCTAATGTATAAACAGAGAGTCTCATTAAGCCATATTGACTTCCCTCTCTTAAGTAATTTTTACCTATCCAATAAATAGCTTGAGAACATTTAGAGGACTTAAGCTAAATCTTTTTCCAAATGCAAAGACATAGGTCATGATTAAGAAGATATACAGACTTTTTTTTTTCAACATTTACCTTGTATCTTAGAATCAATATGTAGTATTGGTTACAAGGCAGAAAAGTGGTAAAGGTTAGGCAATGAGAGGTGACTTGCCTAGTGCCAATACAACTAGGAAGTGCCTCAGGCCAGATTTGAACAGAACCTCCTTTCCCCAGGCCTTTAAAATGTCTCCTGGGCATCTAGTTTGAGATGTCAGAAAGATATTTGGAGGCATGAAATTGGCAGTCATCAGAGATATTGGGTCAGGATAGGTAGACTTCTGAATCAGTAGATAAGTAATCGAAATTAAATCCATGGTGGCTGAGATTATGAAATGAGATAGTATAGAGAAAGAAGAGAAAAAGTCCCACAGTCAAACTATGCTTGACATCTAGAGATAGAGAACACAATCCAGATGAAGATGTAGCAAAGGAGACAAAGAAGCTATCAGGTAAGTTGCAGGAGAACCAGGTAAGTTAAAGGAGAACCAGTCCTAAAGACACAGAGAGAAGAAAGTATCAAAGAGTGTGATTAATGGTGTCAAAGGCTTAAGAGAGTTCAAGAAAAATGAGGATTGAGAATTTTTATTTGATTTGGCAATTATGGGAAACCACTGTTAACTTTGAAAACAGCTGTTTTGGTAGAATGATGAGTTTGGAAGCTGAATTGCAAGAGATTTAAAAGAAAGTAAGAGGGAGCACCTAGGTGGTTCAGTGGATAGATAGCTAAGCCTAGAGACAGGAGGTTTGGGGTTTACTATGCTTCTAACTGTGTGACCCTAGACAAGTGACTTTACCTCAATTGCATAGTCCTTACCACTCCCCTGCCTTGGAATCAATACTCAATATTTATTCTAGGACAGAAAGTAAGGGTTTAAAAAGGAGAGAGTGAGAAGAAAGTAAAAGCTTCTATTTTGTATGACCTTTTCAAGGAATTTAGCTCCAAAGAGAAAAAGAGATATAGAATAATTGTTAGAAGGATAGAAGATTACAAAATAAAGGATTGAGGAGGCTGGGGAATATTTATAGGTAGTAGGGAAGGAATTAGTAGATAGAGTGATCTCTACTATGTCACTAAAGTGATAGAGGGGGACATAAGAGGGAGGATATAAGGTGGACTGAGATTCCTTTTGCAAATCATTTAGCTTTGGTAACAAGTAAGACCACCTCATTATAAGAGAGGAATTAGTGGCAGAAGGCATATGGGTGATATGAGATAAGGAAGAAGGGAGAAGAGAGCTCTTGTGGCAAATGGCCTCAATGAGGCAAATTTCTCAGCTAAAAAGGGGGGGGGAAGGAAGAGTCATGAGAGGCTTCAGGAGGAGTGAAAATTTCTGGTAGAGCCTCTGTGAAAAGTGAAAAATGAGTTGAAGAAGAAAGCATAGTATAATTTCCCAACAGCAGTGAGGGACCAATTGAAAGAAACATCTTTCCAGGATACCTCTTGATTATCTGAGATCTTGGTTTGCTGGGGAACTTCTTTTTTGGTTCTGTAGGGTTGTTTTTAGGTTGCTAGAGGTCATATCACCTTACCAGGACTTGTCTCTTGACCCAGTATGGAAGGCTCCCTTGTGAAACCAGATAATGCTCACTGTTTACTTCATCACACCACTGTGTTGGACAACTGGCAATTCTGGAGACAATGAATTAGTGGTGTTAGGTGTGAATGTTCAGATTTGGCTTGAAATAGGCTCGTCTTAATACATTTCTTTGGAATGATAGCATATCTTAATAAAAATAGTTAATTGTAAATTACCAAAGAGGATGATGACAAAGTGATGTAGTGAAGATGGTGGAATAGAAGAAAGAATTATATTAAGCTCTACCCACCCTTAAATATCTCTCCCCAAATCCAGAAAATGTACTAGACTATTTCCTGACAGGGAAATCCATGAGAAAGTCACATTGAGACATTTAAGCCCAGGTAGGTATAGGGAAACAGAGATGTCTGTGGTCACTAAAGATGGAATCTGGCTAGGCATGTGCCATCGTAAGCAGTCTAATAGAGAGAAAAGATTACACATGGGCAAAAAGAATTCCCAGACCCAGATAGAGGCACTGTAAACCTCAAATTTCCTTAGACTTATAAATGTTGGAAATTTCACCATTGGGATATTTCATACTTGGAAAATTTCTTACTGATAGTCTATTGGAATGGGAACTCCATTGGCATGGGAGGTTCCTTCTCTTCCCTTCTTAAGATTACTTTAGGACAGAAACCCTTTGCTGAACAATGGAAAGGACTTTGACCTATGCTTAAGCATAGAACAGGAATTTCTTTGAGTCTTGATTGATTTAGAATTGATACAATGGAGATACTTGGAATAAATCTCCACCCTATTCAGTCCTAATAGGATTGAGTAAGGGCTGCAGCCTAGATCAAAATTTAATTATTCCAATCTCTACCATACTCAAGTTAACAGGATTTAGAAAGGGCTGTAGCAAAGGAGTATAGATTTAATCATTTGAAAATATGACCTTCAACAGACATGTGCAAAAGCCAGAAACCTCTGGGCGGTCCTGGGTTAAGCGAGAGCCTCCATTGAAAGGGAAATTGATGAAGAGTGATTGGTAGATGTGAGGACTGAGGGGAGGCAACTTGGATGGTATCCTTAAAGATAGGAGGGTCTGGAGACTGAGGGAGAGGATTGAGTTTTGGTCGGTGTGGTTCCTGGGCTCTGAGGAAGCTTGCTCTGAAGGAAGCTGAAGGTGGGGGCCTCTGAGACTGTTTCTCCATTTTGGACACGTGAGTGAAAGGGACTGATCTCTTTTCTTTGCCCTAGCTATCTAAGGGCTTGGGCCTTTTGGCCCAGCCTAAACAGAAGGGGTATTTAAGCCCTATTCCCTTCTCTCCCCTTTCTCTCTCTATATATATCTCTAATTCCTTTCTTGCTCCTATTGTAATTAAACTCCAAAAAAGGCTGACGGCTGACTTGAGTTTTTCATTTAGAAATTACATAGCTGATTCCTTGGCGACCTTAAATTAATATATATCAGTCTTTTAAAGTGATTCCCTTGTAACATTGTGGCTGACCACACGGGAGTCTAAAGAATCCTCTCAATAAAACTTTTTCCTTGCCTTTTTACTATACTGTTTCACCACTTAGTCCTTTTTTTTAAAAAAAAAAAAAACTTGGCTTAAAGACACAGCTGCTAGAACACGTGAGTATAAAAAACTTTTTCTCTTTTCTCCTTAAGTTAAATTGGAATCAGCAGTTTTTTCTTTTTCTTCCCTTTAATCTTAAGGGACAGCTGGGTAGCTCAGCGGATTGAGAGCCAGCCCTAGAGGAAGAAGGTCCTGGGTTCAAATCAGACCTCAGATACTTCCCAGCTGTGTGACTCTGATAGACAGAAAACAGCTGTTTTTAAATCTCAGCAACAGGACTCTAAAGTCCTGGCTGGAAGAACTGTTTCTAAATATCCTTTCCCTTAAGGAACAACTTCCTGGATTAAAAAAAAAAACCCTGTGGAAAGTTTGTTGCTTTGCCCTGCTCCCCACGTGTTTTGTGAAATTACAAAATATACATATAAAAATGAGTACTACATTCTTTGACAATTATATGGCAGCTGAAGAAGTAGGGGCATTGAGGAATGAAGGATACCTCCAAATTTTTATATTAATAGGTACTGTCATTTTTGTACTCCTCAATACTATATTTAGAGATGAAAAAATAAAAAATATTGAGGATAAAATAAAACAAAATGAGGATAAAATAAAACAAAATGAGGATAAAATAAAACAAAATGAGGATAAAATAAAACAAAATGAGGATAAAATAGAAAATATTGAGGATAAAATAGAAAATGTTGAGGATAAAATAGAAAAAAATGAGGATAAAATAGAAAATATTGAGGATAAAATAGAAAATATTGAGGATAAAATAGAAAAAATTGAGGATACAATAGAAAAAATTGAGGATACAATAGAAAAAATTGAGGATAAAATAGGAAATATTGAGAATAAAATAGAAAAACTTGAGGATAAAATAGGAAATATTGAGAATAAAATAGGAAATATTGAGGATAAAATGGGAGATATGGAAGATAAAATAGGAAAAATTGAGGATAAAATGCAAGCCCAATTAGAAGATCTAAAATGTTTCTTACAGGATCAATGGGCAAACACCCACTCTACCAGAAACAGACCTGTTTCTGAACCTTTGAATGAGGAAATTTCCTTCCCTGAAATAGAGATGGAAAACACCTTCCCTATAGCCCAGTTAACAGACTGCTTCTCTCGTGCAGTGCAAATCTTGTCTGAATTTAATCCCCAAAACCCTTCCCCTGCAATCCCAGCTTCTCATGTTCCTTCTCCTACAGAAAACCAAATTCCAATGCAAGGGAGATCTTGTCCTCCTAGAGAAACCTGTCCTTGTCAAACTGACCCACAGGTGCAAAATTCAACTAGAGGCCTGTTTCCTCTAAGAGAAGTACCTGAAATAGGACGAAATGGGGATGTGGTGACTTTAAGACATAGGATACCGTTTACTCCCCAAGAAATAAATGAATTTACACGAAATATCCCCACATATGAACAAGATCCTTTTCTAGTAACAAAAAAGATGGGAGACATATTTTTTCAATATAATCCATCTTACAAGGACGTTGAGAGCTTACTACAGGCTTTTTTAAGTGAACGTGAAAAAAATAAAATAATTGCTCATGTCAACAAAACCCGGGGGCGTAATGCAGCACATTGGCCATCTCAGGATCCCGAATGGGACTATAATAATCCTGAGGACTATCTACAACTATACCGTTGTAGAGAGGCCATCCTCACGGCCATGAAGGAATGTGTGGACAGTACAGATAAGTGGATGGAACTGGAAAAAATTAAGCAAAAGGAAAACGAAACACCCTCCAGATTTATGGACAGAATTATCGAGTTTGGGGACAGATACTTAGATTGGGACTTAAATAAAGAGAATAGTTTAAGACAAGTTAGAAGAATCTTTGTAAATAATTCTTGCAAAGTAATTAAAAATTATTTTAAAACACAATGCCCAAGATGGTCAGATATGGACCTTGAAGAATTGCGAAAAACAGCTATATATGTTTTTAAGGGAAACGAAGAAAAGGAGAAAGAGAATAATGATGACATGGAGGAAATGAAGAAAAAAATGAGATGTGTAATAGATAGGATAACTAAATTAGAAAGTGGGCATGATAATGAACCAACGACAATTGCCCCTCTCCAGAAATCCAATTATCAATCCATTACTTGCCACTTCTGTGAGAAGAAGGGCCACAAAATGATGGAATGTAGAACCTTTCTTAAGATGTTTGGAAGGAATACACAGTTTAATAATGGTTTTAGAAATAATAACTATAGAAATTATGATAATGGTTATAGAAACCAAAATTCTAGAAATTATAATAATGACTATGGAAATAACTATAATGAATATAGAAATAAGAACTTTAGAAACCAGAATTATAGAAATAGGAATTGGGAATTTAATGACAATGCTCAAATTGAAGAAAATTTTAATGATAATACTCAACAATATATGAGAAATGGCGCTCGTCCAAAAATTACTCAAGGTACTAATGACCCTCAGAGAGGTGCCCTTCAGGGGGGTGCCCAAGGAATATCCCAAACACAATGATGGTGCCCGGGGGGGGCTGGGGCACAGGAATCAGAGGATACAACCTTTGATTTCCCAGACCCTGATGTCCTACTACCCGTTGTCCCTATCCACTGCCCTCCCCATACTAATGAACCCCATGTTACCTTAAAAGTGGGTAACACCTATTATGATTGTCTATTAGACACCGGAGCTTCCTGGTCTGTATTAAAGAGAACACCTGATTTACAATGTTATTCTATTGGCTCAGAGAATGTAATGGGAGTATCAGGAATAACCCAAAGAGTTAAAAGACTTCCTCCTAGAATGGTGTCTGTAGGACCCCTAGAGGTACAACACTCCTTCCTTTTGATGCCTGACTCCCCTTTAAATTTGCTGGGGAGGGACCTTCTATGCAAACTCAGAGCCACAATAACCTGCTCCCCAGATGGCTCATTATCATTAGAAGTACCAGAGGAATCTTTAAATTTACTCCCTGTACTTCTCTCGGAAAACCAGGAGGCAAAAGAACCTTCCATTTTTGAAATACCTAAAGATATACCGGAGTCTCTTTGGGCCACATCTTCTTCTGATGTAGGCTTACTTAAATCTGCTGTTCCTGTGCAGATAAAAACTAAATCTAGCCCACCTCCTTCTATCCCTCAGTATCCCCTCTCAAAGGAGGCAATTGAGGGTATTACACCAGTTATTAACTCATTAATAGAACAGGGAATAATAATCCCTTGCAAATCTGAATACAACACGCCCATCCTGCCAATTAAAAAACCAAAAAAAGGACCCGATGGCAAGCACATCTATAGATTCGTACAGGATCTAAGGGCAGTGAATAATCATGTTATAAAGAGACACTCCGTAGTTTCTAACATACATACTATTATTTCATCTATTCCTAGCACAGCTACATACTTTACAGTAGTAGACTTGTGTTCAGCTTTCTTTTCCATACCAATACATGAAAACTCCAGGCATATTTTTGCTTTCACCTGGAAGGGCTCACAATATACCTGGTGTCGGCTGCCACAGGGTTATGTCGAAAGTCCGAGCTTATTTGAGCAAATTTTGAGCCAAGACACAGACAATATAACATTTAAAAATAGCAAATTAATCAAATATGTAGATGATCTACTCTTGGCTTCAACAGATGCAGAAACATGTCAAGAAGATAGCAAACACCTTCTTTTGGAATTGCACAAAAGAGGACATAAAATCTCTAAGGATAAAGTTCAATGGTGTCTCCAAAAAGTAGAATATTTGGGATTCATCTTGACTGCGGGTGCTCGTTATATTTCTCCAAAACGAATTGAGAACATTCAAAAATTGAGTGCTCCTACCACTAAGAAACAGCTGAGAGCAATTTTAGGAGCAACAGGGTTTTGTAGACAATGGATTCCTTGCTATGGGGAAATCACTAAACCCCTTATAGCATTAACAAAGGATTCAGTTCCTGAACCCCTCAAATTAGAGCCTGAACACTTGTCAGCTCTAACAGATCTGAAAAAGGCTATCATGTCTGCCCCTGCTCTAGGCATCCCAGATTACAACAAGCCATTTACTTTATATGTGCATGAGCGAAGAGGAGTAGCCTCTGGTGTGTTAACTCAGACTTTGGGACCTTCTCAGCGCCCAATTGCTTATTATTCTGCCCAACTAGACCCAGTAGCAGCAGGAGCACCACCATGCCTTAGAGGAGTAGCTGCTACAGCCTTACTAGTAACAAAAACCGTTGATTTAGTATTGGGATGTCCATTAACAATAATGTGCCCACATGAGATTGAAGCATTATTGGTAAAACATAGAACACAGGCATTCTCGGATCAGAGAATTACAAGGTATGAAATAACCTTATTAAATAGTGAAAATATTACCTTGAAACGCTGTTCAACTCTTAACCCTGCCACCCCACCTTGCTTCCAGATTTACCCACTTCAGGAGAACCACTACATAACTGTGAAACATTAGTGTCCATGGCAGAAAAGCCTCGAGATAATCTCTTGGACACTCCCTTAGAAAATGCAGATCTGATTTTATTTACCGATGGTTCCTCTTTTATGAGGGATGGCATACGTTACACTGGAGCTGCCGTAGTCTCAGAATTTGCCACTGAATGGTCAGCTTCACTACCTTCTAACATTAGCGCTCAAGGAGCAGAACTCATAGCTCTAAAACAAGCTTGTATAATTGCCAAGGATAAAAAGGCAACAATTTATACAGATTCTAGATATGCTTTCGGCATTTGTCACTCAGTAGGGATGCTATGGCTCCAAAGAGGATTTTTAACCTCAGCTGGAAAATCCATAGCTAATGCAGAAATTATTAATGAAGTTCTTTCTGCTCTCAAACTGCCTAAAGCCCTAGCTGTAGTTCATTGCTCTGCCCATACAGGTGGCTCTGACCCTGTCTCTAGAGGAAATGACCGAGCAGATGCCGCTGCAAAACTAGCAGCCATAGAAGGACCTGGATTAATTTTAACATTAACAACCACTGATAATTTAAATTTATCACTCTCCTATAATGAAAAGGAAGTGGAAAAATGGAAACAAAAATTTAAAGCAAAACAAATTAATGGAGTATGGGTGTCATCTGAAGGAAAACCCCTGCTCCCTAGAAGTTTCTATAACCAAATTTGCCAATCTATTCATAAAAATGGTCATTTTGGAACCCAGGACATCGTGGACTCTGTCAAGAGAGTATGGATAGCCCCTGGTATAACTACCGTAGCCTCTAAAGTATGTTCAGCCTGCCCTATTTGCCAGGCATATAACCAACATGCATATCGTGGAAAAGCCTTTGGGGGACGTCCTCTGGCTTACACACCTTTTGAACATCTACAGATAGATTTCATAACAATGCCAAAGGCTGGACGTTATAAATTTTGTCTAGTAATTGTAGATCAACTAACCAGATGGCCGGAAGCATTTCCTACAACCCGAGCCACAGCAGATTTTGTTGCAAAGATACTTTTAAAAGAAATTATCCCTCGTTTTGGCCTACCAGCACGTATTGACTCCGATAGAGGGAGTCATTTTACCGATTCTGTCTTAAATCAAATATATTCTTGCTTGGGGATAACTCCAAAATTCCATGTTCCATATCACCCCCAGAGCTCAGGCCAAGTGGAGAGGATGAATAAAGAACTTAAGACTATGATTGGCAAATTATGCACTGAGACCCATTTAAAATGGCCTGAAATTCTCCCTCTGGCCCTATTTTATCTTAGAAGCAGGCCTAGAGGAGACTTACATATTTCACCATTTGAGATGCTTTTTGGACATCCGCCTATACAGGCTAAGCCTTTCTCCCCGGCTTATACATCGCTATTAGGGGGAGATATTACTATTGCTTCCTATATACAGGAGTTACAGCACAAACTACGTGAACTTCATGAATCTGGAGCTGCAGTACAAGCTGGACCATTAGACTTTTCTCTGCATGACCTGAACCCAGGAGATAAAGTTTATATCAAGAATTTCAAGCGAACTGGAGCAACTGAACCTTCATGGGAAGGACCATTCCAAATATTATTAACTACTCCAACATCTATAAAGATTGGAGAAAGAGACTCTTGGATTCACTGCTCACATGTGAAGAAAGCATCTTCTGCTGAGACTGATTGACTCTATCTTATCATATGAATTGTGACTCTATCTTATCATAAGAATTGGAGATAATAATCCATAGACAAATGGATGCTGGTTTTTTTTCTTTCAAGAATATATTGAATTACTGATTTTTTTTCTTATTTTTTCTTATTTCTTTTCTTTTATTTTTTATCAGAATATTTGATTTTTTTTCTCATTTTTTGTACTGAAAGTACACATAATTAATATTAATATTTTTTTTCCCTGCAGTAATACAAGTTAATATATATACTCTTGCTATAATATCAATATATGCCTAAAAGCTTTAAACTATGGGAACCTGCCATTTATTGATAAAATATTATAGGACTGTGATTAATGTTTGTGTCTGATTCCAGGAAAAGGGATAAAAACAAGGAGCACAGACTAAACCTGAATAGTGCCAATAGAGCACACTAGAAATATTAAAGTGAGACTCGAGGTTGCGACGCTTAACTTATGTTTAAGTCGTAGGACTTCCTTGTATCTACACTCTTTTTGAAGTACTCAAACAAGTACAAAGCTTGACTATCATGCTGGCTCCCTATATCCCTGAGGAAAAAATCAGACAAGGGAATGACATTTCCCCATCAAAATAAAATTCTAATTCTTTCCTTCTTATATTATGGCAACTTCCTGTAGTCTTGGCTACAAATGGCTAAGTGAAATATTACTGTATTCTGTCCTACATACTTGTGGGATAGAAATTACTTTAAACTGGACCTATACAAGGCCTATTTTGAATTTTTCTTATGTTTTTGATTATTTTTCTATTCTTTTGATAATTGACACATACACCCCCATAACTGAACATTGCATTCTGAGCTAAACTTGATATATTTTTTTTTAAATACTTACTTCAGGGGGGATTGTATTTTAATTTAAAATCTAAGAATTTTTGAATTTTTTTGTTTGAGATTTTATTTTTATAAAAATCCAAGACTTTTGTTTAAGATTTTACTGTTATAAAAAATTTTCAAAGATTTTGATTTTGTTCGAGAAAAGATCTTCAAGAAAGAAGCTTGAACCTTTTATATCCAGAGAATGAACTGTTGCAGAAAGATGCCGAAAAACCTACACTTCATCAAGAAGATCAAGAATGAACTTTGGATGTGATTGATTGGACTGAACTTTTGATTGAACATTTATTGTAACATTTATGCCAAAAGGGACTGCCCCTAATTTGGCTTTCTGTCAATGCGCCTAGCAAACATTGGTTTTGCTTTCTTTTCTTTTCTATTTCCTCTCTCACTATTCTAATTTCTCTTAGAAATTGAATATTGTGTATATCTTTAGTTAGAAGTGAATTTAGAACTACAAAATGATTATGTTAAATGATCAATGGGGAGACTAGTCTCCCAATGATCATCAGGGGGGATTGTAAACCTCAAATTTCCTTAGACTTATAAATGTTGGAAATTTCACCATTGGGATATTTCATACTTGGAAAATTTCTTACTGATAGTCTATTGGAATGGGAACTCCATTGGCATGGGAGGTTCCTTCTCTTCCCTTCTTAAGATTACTTTAGGACAGAAACCCTTTGCTGAACAATGGAAAGGACTTTGACCTATGCTTAAGCATAGAACAGGAATTTCTTTGAGTCTTGATTGATTTAGAATTGATACAATGGAGATACTTGGAATAAATCTCCACCCTATTCAGTCCTAATAGGATTGAGTAAGGGCTGCAGCCTAGATCAAAATTTAATTATTCCAATCTCTACCATACTCAAGTTAACAGGATTTAGAAAGGGCTGTAGCAAAGGAGTATAGATTTAATCATTTGAAAATATGACCTTCAACAGACATGTGCAAAAGCCAGAAACCTCTGGGCGGTCCTGGGTTAAGCGAGAGCCTCCATTGAAAGGGAAATTGATGAAGAGTGATTGGTAGATGTGAGGACTGAGGGGAGGCAACTTGGATGGTATCCTTAAAGATAGGAGGGTCTGGAGACTGAGGGAGAGGATTGAGTTTTGGTCGGTGTGGTTCCTGGGCTCTGAGGAAGCTTGCTCTGAAGGAAGCTGAAGGTGGGGGCCTCTGAGACTGTTTCTCCATTTTGGACACGTGAGTGAAAGGGACTGATCTCTTTTCTTTGCCCTAGCTATCTAAGGGCTTGGGCCTTTTGGCCCAGCCTAAACAGAAGGGGTATTTAAGCCCTATTCCCTTCTCTCCCCTTTCTCTCTCTATATATATCTCTAATTCCTTTCTTGCTCCTATTGTAATTAAACTCCAAAAAAGGCTGACGGCTGACTTGAGTTTTTCATTTAGAAATTACATAGCTGATTCCTTGGCGACCTTAAATTAATATATATCAGTCTTTTAAAGTGATTCCCTTGTAACAGCACTGACATTGAACATGATGTGGGGACAGCTGCCAATGAGTAGCTTTGTCACTAACTACCCAGGGTCAGGACATAGATCTACAATGGACTAAGGAGGATAGTTGTGCCTAGGGTTAGTGTTGAGGAGTTCTGGTCACAAGCCCTAGGCTATTTATCAAAAGAGGATCAGACTCAGAGGAAAGAAGTGGAAGGGTAGTTCAGACCCACCAGGAGAAGAGCAGTCTCTCATTTCTGATTTCTAGAGCTTGCAAAGGCACAAGCAGGGAAAGAATCCCAGACCAAAAGGAAGTGTATCATTCTGTCATGTTGAACCAGATCTTCCTAGATAGCTGATAATGGTGAGCTCAGAAGCACAGAAGCATTCTACTGTTTTTCAAATACAAATCCAGGTCAGGAAATTGTAGAGCTCAGAGGCAGGAAACAGACATCAGGCTTGCCCTGGATGATATGCCTTTTGGGAGCACTATGATTTTGCAGGTTGCCAGCCTGAACTGTCTCTGAAATAATAAATAGTTACAAGCTCTTCCCTCCAGAAATGTGCACAGCCCAACAATAACATCATCTGAAGTTAAGAAGGAATTTGGAAGAATGAGCAAAAATTAAACATTGCAGTATAAAATTTTAATATGACAACAGATACACTCAATAAATAAACCCCCCAAATTATGAAAAAACTCCAACACCTAGATTAATGACTAGCTACTTAAACTAAGTAAAATGGGCCTATGATCAGATCAGCTAATTTCTTGTATTTTCTGTGGAGAGTTGAGCAATGCCTGCCAAAATGGGTATAGAAGTACTATTTCTATTGTTGATGAATTTTTTTCCTTTTATTTTTTTGGTTAGAGTTGTGTTGCTGAGAAGTGTTTGGTCTGCTCCTGTGGGCAGTAGTACACACTATTGTGGTACTGTGGTAGTGGTACAACAGTGGAAGTTTGAATTCAGGCTGATATTCTCACAACACCAACTAACACTATTGTAAATTTTCACTCTGTGGAGTACACCTGGAGCAGTTTGAGTTAACTTTGTTCCCTACACCTCCAATACACCCAAACCCTGGAGAATTGATGTAGGATACAGCTGTGGATCTTTGGGACAATGAAGATATAAAAACAAATTTTAGGATTTTTGTTACTAGGATTCTTGAGAACCTCAAAGGAACTTTCTTGCAGACTTCTTTTGATCTCTAGGTTTGTGGCTTTTAATTTTCAATTGACTCTTTTTTTTTTTCTATCTCGAGGAAGGATTGCTTTTGTCTGGGGGATTTCTTAATATGTTTCTGAACCCCTGGAACCTGAGTGACCAAGACAGCCATATTAATAGGTATTCTAGATTAGAGGGCAAAGAGAGGTTGACTTGTGGTACTCTGAGTGAAATCAGGCTTTTTCTTTTTTTTGGTTGCATGGGTTCAATTGATTTAGCTTAGGTTCAGGGCTGGTCCCCAGAGAAAGGAGGAAGGTAGAATTCAAGATAAACCTTCAATAATCCAAGGTAGAAGTAGACCATGGAATTATTCACCAAACATTGTTAGATCATGAGGTAGACATGCCAATTTCTACTTATACTGATTAATAAATAATTGATCCCTTTGTGAAGTAGTCTATGACCATGGGCAATTTTTAGGGTTAGTTAACTGAAATTGGGAATGAGGTTAAACATTACAAGATGGATCCTTCTTCTTAGCAAAAACAATAGATCTAGTAACAGGCCACTAGAATCTCATTATGCCATTCAATATGCTTTGACACTCCTTCATATATGCCTATATATAGGTCAAATTATACAAACTACTCCAGTATTTTTGGCACGAAAACATTAATTGGGGTCACAAAGAGTCAGTTATGAATAAAAATGACTATAACAGCAACAGATTTAGTTGTCATTGTCAAGAAATTGAAATGTACAAATATGAATTTTTAAAAGATTACATTTGAAACTTTTGATAGAGGGATGGCGGGTGGCAGCACATCAGGACTTGGAATTTTAGCAGTGAAGGAAACTTCCACTATAAACAGTTTCCCCCTACAAAAATAGGTTAATAATTCATTTGTAGTTTATATTTTAGGGAGTTGCCTGGAGCACTGAGAAGTTAATTGATTTGCCCATAGTTATGTAGCAGGTAATATCCAGAGGCAAGACTTGAAGCCCAAACTTTCTCTTTTGGAGATTCCTTCCTATCTATTATGCCATGGTGCTTCTCCTGTGATCCAATACTTTAGTTTTTCTGTTTCAGAATGTGTGTATTATTTAATGCTATATCAATTGAACTACCAAGGGGATACATTGGAGAACTAGACAAAGTAATAGCAAAATTCACCTGAAGGAACAAAAGGTCTAATTACAATTGCAAGGAAAATAATGAGAAAAAATTGAAAAGGGAAAATTTTTTTAATAATTCATTTGTACTATATTATAGGAATCTTAAAAATTATTCAGCATTGGCTAAAACAGAGAGAAATGTTGCAAGAATCAGAAACAATTGACCTCTAATTCAATGTCAAATAAACTTAATAATCTACATCATTTGGAAAAGAACTCCCTACTTTATAAGAATTGCTAGGCAAAATTGAAAGGAGTTTACTATGTTAGAGTTCATTGACTGTATTATACTATATATTCTAAAAAGCTCAAAATTAATAATCTGATTTTTAAAGCTTGCAATCTTTCTGGGCTGGATCTGACTGTCCAGTCCTCTGGTAGTTTTAGTTAAATATTAGAGTAAAATGAAACATTAAAAGTCCATTTATCAGTTAAAATAAATTTACTTATCCCCAAAGAGAAAATAATCAACAAAGATAAAAATTGATGATATCTTGAATTGCTTAAGCTCATTTAATTATCCTTATCTTAATTGCCCTTCCTTTTTTTCACCAGTGAAACATCAAAAAATATGTAGAACTCCTTGTGCTTGTTACATGCATGGATAACCAGGAAGTTATACCAATATCCTGCAATCTTTAGTTGACATAACCTATCAAAGCTTGAAGATGGTTTCATTAACTGTAAGGAAGAAGTAGATTAATTTAAGGATTAGGGTATTTTTACCACCATATACCACTTTGAAGAAATCAGACAAGTACTGGTTCAAGTATATATATTGTAACTCTGACTGGAAAAAAATAACTCTTAACCAAACAAAAGATAAACATGATGATAAATAAAATATTTCAATTATATGAATTTGAAAAGTTTTTGCATGAAAAAATTAATGTAAGATATAAAGGATAGCCACTGATTGGAGAAAAAAATTTTCATCAGGAATCTGACATGATTCTGATATTTAAGATATGAGTAACTAGCACAATTTTTAAAGACCAAATGACATTCTTGATTGATACAGAGTCAAAATATATAAATAGTGATTCCCCCAAAAGGACTTGCAAATTATTAACAACCATATATAAGATTATACTAAATCATTATCCATTAGAAAAATGCACATAAAGCAATTCTATGGTATTTTCTTGCATTCAACAAATTAGAGAAAAGAAAAAACAAAACAAAATATAAAACCAGTCAACATTGCAGAAAATTTGGAAATATAGACAAAAATGATCCATTATTATTGGAGCTGTGAATTAGTCTAATCATTCTGCAAAGTCATTTAGATCTTTGTTTATGACTGTGACTAAAATCTCATAGCATTTTACCTAGAGCCCTATACTAGACATATTCCCCAAGGTAAAAGGGGAAGGTAATACACAAAAAGGATACTGAAAAAGGAGAAAGGAGGGAACCAAGGTGTGTCTTGTATCATAGAGGTAAGCTGAAATGTAGATGAAAACTGAAGTGGACTATAAGGAAAATAAGAAAGAATATTATTTAAATTAAAATACGTTAAATGAGTACTATATGTCAAACTACTTAAGCTGTTCTTTTAAAGCAAAAAAAAATACATTTTCCCAAATTGAGGTCAACATATATGCCTGGAAGTCAGCTAATGAAACTTCTTTTCTTAGTTTCATCTGCTAGGAACAGCAGCAATTTTTAGATAGGTTGACCTATATTTCAATTCAATTCAATTCAACTAAATAAATATTTATTGTCAATTATGTACATGGAACTATGCTAGACAGTGTGTATATAAAGATGAACCATTAAATAGTCTCTTCCTTCAAGCAGGTTGCAGTTTGAGTTTTTTGAATCAGTGAAAACTTTATTTTTATTTGGAAAAATTCAGGTCAATTTATATACAGCTTCAAATACCCTATGAAATATAGTGATTCAGTTAACTGATATTGATTTCTACTATGTACTTAATACAGTGCCAAATTTTTCAAGATAATGAAAATAAACTGTTTTTGAGAGACAGATAGTAATATTTATAAAATAAATGACAAGTAGAGATATTCTCATTTTTGAAATTATTATAATCATGATTTGGAAAATATAAATGAAATATCTAGAATGGGAATAGAAAACAAAATATGATAGAAAATGAAATACTGAAATGAATATAATAAAATCTCATAGTAAATGTTAATGAAATACTTTGATGGATCTGTGATCTCATTTATGTGGCCATGCCCTTCTGTGGTGCTGATATAAAACCTCTCTCTGCCTTGTTCTATTCATCTCCATGCCTTGTAAATTCATCACAGAGCATATGTCCAGTGTTCTGGGGACTTTCCTTTTTTTCTTTTGGCATTATGTACATATCAGTAGGGTCATTTTTACTATCCACTGGCTGTTCAATCTTTGGTACTTCTACTTTTCTCTTCATTTACCTCCATTATGATATCTTAAAATTGCTTCCTTTACACAATAATTTATTGTTAGTCTGTTGAATCTACTTATGGGCTAATTTCCACCTATCTGTTGCCCTTTGGATGACCTACAACTTTAATTCTTCAAAGACTCTTCTATTCTGTGATATATAACAACAGCATTACTGGAAGAATGCTAATATTAAAATGCGATTATTTGATTGAGAAGCTTTGAGATCATGAAATGCATTGCAGTTTCTTCCTCTAATTTTTGAGCCCACTTCACACACTATATTGCAATATCTCTTTGACATACACATACTGGTGATCCTTCTCTATGTAATGACAATCCAAGTATAAATCATAATATTTCCAATAAAGTTTCTTCCCCATTTTCTGCTTTGAAAATTAGACTGTATTTTTGAAAAACTACAGATTTCATAATTTCTTGAACATTTCCAGAATTTTTACAAACAGCACAACTCCAAACTAAAGTGGGAGTATCTGAAGGGCCTCCCAATCTATAGTGAATTTCTTTCAATTTGAAATTTTACTTGAGCCTACACAAAGACAGTATGGGATATATATATATATACATATATATATATATATCTGAAGTTTATGCCTCATTTAATATCGATAATCAGAGAGTCATTGAACAAAATTGTGCTGCTACATTTTTCAAGGAATCTTTTATGATTTTGATATGTACATAAGAGAAACCTTACTGGAAGAGAAAATTTGAAGATGGATTTTATTGTACAAAATAAAATTGTTTCTTACTCTCAAAAAGCAATAAGATCAGTGGGATCTTGGTTATTCTAAATTTTTAAGTTATATTATTGTAAAGATAAGTTCTCACAGAATATCACTTGCAAAAGCCTTCATGTTTCCTTTTCAAACCAAATTTACTCATGTGTACACACACAGACAGGTGTGTGTGTGTGTGTGTGTGTGTGTGTGTGTGTGAACTATTCTCATACAGATTAAGTAGAGGTTAGAAGGGAAATATAGGTGTTTGTACTTAGTTATATGTTCTTAGTTATCCCTTTTCAATAATAATATGACCAGAGATTTTCTTCTAAATGTGATTGTCCTCCCCTCTTTAAGACACTCAGTCAATTTATCTTTCATTGTCTCAAAACTATCAGTTCTAACACAAATATATTTTGAACATGATTCTTAGTTCAAGAGTCAATGTGAATATTAAAGACTAATGTTCAGTCAGAATGTGGTATAAAATCATTTTGATAATTGAAGAACTTTTTCTTATAAGTATTGATGAATTATTTTTTTTCAAGTGTGTTTGCTCTTCTCTTTCTAATTTCATTTTTTAAGGGCTCTCAGGTTGATCTGGCTTTAATGTGCTGCTTGCCAAGCTCATTATAATTTTGTTTTTATCTCAATGTTTCATGAGAAGATATTGCTTATAATCTTCACATAATTTTACAAATTATTTATAACTGTATTTACCCTGGATGCAATATCTCTCTGGTAAAAATATTAAGCAGTTCCTGAATGAAGTCGTTTTTAGGCTTTTTCAGTCTACTCACTTTGGTGAATAATAAACATTTGTTAAGTTTCCTGAAGGAATTGGTTCTAATTTTTGTTGATGTCATTCTTTTATCTATTTCTCCTTTAGAGACATCAATAAATTGTTTAAATACCTCAGGTTGTCTCAATCCCATGCCATAGTTTCTCATTTTATTTTTCCTTACAATTTAGAAATCTTTTTTTATGTTTTCTATAACAAGTTATTGGTCTGACTATACACAGACATGATTCGGGAATGATTCCCACATTTCTAGCCAGTTGTTTCCTGTCTGTTAAAATAGAACTGATTTTAATTGTCTGTGATGTCATTTGGTGCTCGCCATGTCTGGCACCTCCTGACTTTCTTTTGGAAGAAAGTGTTTATGTTATATAGATATGACGTTTCTATATAGTCTACAGTTTTTGATTTTTCTAATTTTATACCTCTGAACTAGATTTTCAAAAGTATTTAGGAGATTATTTTATGTGTTCAAGTTTGCATTGAGAAAAACAATATTAAAGCATAGGTTGAATTAATGTGGAGGTCCTTATCATGATCCTCACTGAATTCCTTTCTTTCCCTATAGATTTTCTCTCAGTAGGAGCAATTTGTATCATTCTGTCTTGTTGGGAATAAATAACCATTACAATATAATAGGAGCAAATATCCTATAACAAATTTTAACATTCATTTAGAAAATTTGGATGTTCCAAATTCCTTCCCCTCACTTCATTCTCAACATCCTCACTGAGAAGGAAAGCTATATCATATAAGCTGTACATGTCAGTCTCATAAAATCAATATTAGTCATGTTGTGAGAGAAAACCAAGATCCCAAAAAAGCCCAAAAAGGTTAAAATATGCTTCAATCTGCATTTATAGTCCATTAGTTGTTTCTTTGAAGTCAGATGAAAATATTTTTCAAACTAAGGCATTCAGAATTGTCTAGGATCATTGTATTGCTGAGAATAGTTGTTATTCAAAATAGATCATCCTATGATATTGCCATCTCTTCTGGTTCACCTTGCATCAGTTCATAGAAATACTTTCAGGTTTTCCTGAAATTATCTTGCTTATTATATTTTATAGCAGAATGGCATTCCATCACAAGTGGACCACTACTCTATAACCATTCTCCAGTTGATGAATATCCCCTCAAATTCAAAATCTTTGTCACCACAAAAAGCTGCTATAAATGTTTTTTATATGTATTGATAATTTTCCTTTCTTTAAAAATAAACTCTTTGGGATATACAAATCTAGTAATGGTATCTCTGGGTCAAAGGTTATGCATGGTTTCATAGCCCTTTGGGCAGAGTTCCTAATTGTTCTCCCTGTTGGTTAAATTCACAACTCTACCAATAGTGTTTTAAGCATCCCAATTTTCTTTTTTTTATTTTAAAATGTTTTTATTGATGTCTCCCATTATTATTTTTTTACATCATCATATTTATCCCCAGTATCCCTCCCACCTCCCCTCTTCCCTCCCCTTCCCAGAGTGCCATCCCACATGATAAACTGTATATTTTAAAGGAAAAAAAGACAAGGAAAATAATCAGCACAAGTTTACTTTTATAATACTTATGATTGGTATGAGAATTTAGGTGGGTTACTTTCTACACATATGCAACCCAATATAAAATTTCATGGTTTATTTCATTGATTTAATTTGTAAGTAAAATTTATATAGCACTTTAAGGTTTGCAAAGCACTTTATGCATGTTGTCTCATTTGATCCACACAACAACCCTATGAGGTAGGTGCCTCATTAATAGTCCCATTTTACAGATAGAGAAACTGAGGCTGAGAGAGTTGAAGTGGCTTACCTAGGATCCTACAGCTACTAAGCGTCTGAGGTAGGATTCCACTTCAGATCTTCTTGACTTGTCCAGTGGCCTATCCATGATATCATCTAAGTGGAAGAGACCTCAGCAGTTATCTGGCTAACACAACTCTCTCATTTTAGGGGCAAGGCCAAAAAATTAAATGACTTGCCTAAGATCACAGAAGCAAGTGACACAGTCTTGATTCCATCCCTACTTTTTCCCCACTCTACCAGCCTGCCTCCCTTCATTAGCCAAATTTAAAGTAAAGGCAGTGGATCTAGATTATGGGTTTATCCCATGATTTTTATTACTCTGTAGTATTTGTCTTTTTTCATACTGTAAATTTTCATACTACACAAAGGTCAATTATTATAGCTTCTGAGCTAGCACATGCCACATTAACACAGACCTTCAGACTTCTGGGAAATGACCAAAAGTTTAGAAATGAGGCTGTAGCTACGCCCCAGTGCCAAGCCACCACCAAACAAAGCCTCATTTCCAGGTAACTGGGCTATTCTGATGATTCCAATGCACAGCAACTATTTGGGAGTGTACATTGCATAACAGCTTTTCCTTTCCTATTGATTAACAAAAGGGAACAAAGAAAAAGCACATTACCAAGTTTAAAGCCATAAAAACAAGACTTTAAGGGACCTCAAACAAGCACTCCATGTGTTTACATAGCATATGAAGGCAAAAATTTTAAAACAAAACAAGGTTAATGTATTCCTTTTCTTCTATCCCAGTTAAGTCAGATTTCTAAGCGTATTTGGTGTTTACTTTTTACAACATTCTTGGTGTTTATTTGTCTACCTATTCACCTTTAGGAGTTACCACCCGCCATCTCCTAACAACAAACATAAAAGGAAACTTTGCTAAGTACAAGAGAGCAGAGAGGAAACCTTTGATTTGAAAAATCTGAATTAGTGCCCCCAAAAAGATATGACTAAAAAATCCCTTTAGATTATGGCAAACCTGTCAAATTAGCAACAAATGTGGTTTTTATCCATGGAAATGACCCCAAAGGTAATAGGTTATCATCTGTTTTGCATCTGAGTCCTAAGGACCATTGGGCCCTTCCATCTGACTTGTTCCTGAAACATTCTGTGTGGTATCTTCTCTAACTAGAATGTAAGCATCTTGAGAGCAGGAATTGTCTCACTTTTCTACTTGTATTCTCAGAGCTTAAACAATACTTTACACAAAGTAAGTACTTAACGAGTTCTTTTTAATTCATTCACTTGTACCATTCATGTTAATTACTGATGTATTATGTTGTATAACAAATCTTTTTTCAAAATGGCTATTCTTTAAGACATAATTTAAATTCAAATAAAGATGAAAAATGTTAAAAGTAAGAATCAGGATGATGTCTATGGAGAACAAAGTATTCTATCTCTGTTTAGTCTTCTTTCCCATGGCTAATAGTTCCATTTAATAGTCTTCAACTTTGATTAGGACTATTTCTTGGAAATAAAGAACTGTAATTTATGTATTTTATACTGGAATGCCAAATTAAAAAAACAAACATTCATGTGGCAAGCATGCCAATCAAGGCAGAATCACTTACTTCAAAACAATTAGCCACATGCAGAGTAGGCAAAACAAACATACAATTCATTGTTACAGATATGCCCATGATTAAGATTGACAACCATCAACAACACACCACAAAGTCCTACTGAAAGACCTTATTCTAGTGTGAAAGAGACTATGTATTTACAAAGACTCTACTGGAGGAGAAAATTAGAGCAGCTTCAAATATGGTCATGAGCTAGTCTTTTGTCCAGTGACCAACAACTCTGCTAAGCTCAGAGAGGCTCATCGCCAACAGGTTGGCAACTAGGTGATGACGTTCTTTGGCCATGAAATTATGTCCCCGTGAAACAAAGGAAAATTTTAAAAGGCACTTGGCTCTACATAGCCCCTCCTCTTCTCCTGCCCCAATACAGTGGCAGAAAGTGGTTAGAATCACAGTTCTTAGACTTTGTAAAGATTAATTTGACTATTGATATTCTAAATGTAAATTTTTTTCCCAATGATAGCAAGAATTGGGACTACATCAATATTGATCCTCTATAAATCCAAAAAATATGAACATTGAAGACTGATGGAACAATGTTTCGCAGGCAAACAAAGAAGGTGATCAAGTTGGCTTCTCCACTTTGACCAAAGTAACAGGAGACATCATTATATGGAATACTTGCCTTTCAGTGCTGAAGAGTAGCAATAGCCAAAAGACCACCATAAAGATAACTGTTGCAAATATGCAACTTATATACTATTATCTTTTGCAGAGGATAGACCTTGAAAAGAGCTTCCTAAAAAAATCAATGTATATGTTGATAACTCAAAGGTTTCAATGCAAATGGAATGATAAAAAGTGTATGGGAAATATATTAAAAGGGACAAATTGAAGTAAGCAAAAGGAGGAGAATAACTTTGAGGGCAATAGTAATCATAGATCTCTGCATGCTATCTCTTGGCAGAGAAGTGGTTAACTACAGATATAGAACAAGGCATATTTTTCAGATGGCCAATTTGTTGATTCATTTATTAACAATACTTATTTGTTCCAAGAGGGTGATATTGGGGGATGGGTTTATCACACAAAAGTAACATTGTTGTAACAAAAAAGCATCAATAAAACATTTTAAATGGTCCATTAAAGAAACAAAAGAGACCAAAAGCATATATTCAGAAGTTTCAGATCTATTTAATCACAAAAACTTTCTTACTGGATTTCCTCCTACAAGGAAAAGTGGTAGGCAGCATAGTAGAGTAGAATCAGATCTAGAGATAGAAGACAGGGGTTTGAATCCTAGCTCTGAAATTTATCATCTGTGAGACCCTGGATAAGTCACTTAACTACTCTAGGCCTCAGTTTCCTCATCTATAAAATGAGGAATTTGGATTAGATGGCTTCTAAGGGCCCTTCCAGAACTCAGTCTATGATTCTAGGATACTATGAATCTCTTAAAATATTTGTAAGGATCATAAAAAATTCTTTGATTAATGTAACTACAATGCTAACTGCTCATTATTGACCTTCAGATTATTAATATCAAATAAGGCATCAAACATGGAAGCATATGCTTGAAGAAATTTTCAGTATTCTCAAAGAAGATACCCTACAAAGTCCAAATGAATTCTATCAGTGAAATCCTCCAGATGTTCCTGTGATGAATTATGTTTCTAAGACTGTGGGAAATGCATCGAACCCCAAAACATGACCTCTTCCTTAAAGAGATTCATGGCTATTCCAAAAGGATGGGCCTAATAATCTAGTGCTTTCAACAATCTTAAGCTGCTTGCAAACACAAAAGTCCATCTTTTTTAATATCTGTTTTCTCCTTTTGAGGCAATATAGTTACAAATTTGAGACACCACCATTTCTGAAGAATAAGGGCAATGGAAGGACATATTGTGGGCAAAGACTATACCATATGGAGCAAAATGACCTTCATGCATTAAGTAATGAAGGGATATATCATCCTAGAATAAAAATTTTGTATGGATGGAGTAGCAAGCAAGTATTATATGGTTAAAGTTAGGGATTCCAGCCAGGTGAACAAACCAGAAACGGGCCTTTTAGCACACTGAGAAATTCACTATAGAGGATATTTGGAAAACATGGCATAAAAAAAGTATAGGTGTGGTGAGAGCTATACTAGCAGAAGGAGTAACCACACAAATGAGATAGTCTCTACTTTTCGGGATTATATCAATAAAAGCATCCTTAAAAATAAGGACTGTTGTTAAATTAAGCTTTCATTGCCTAAAGGTCAGACTATGGCTAATGTCCATAGAAAAATCTAAAAAGTGTATTGGGTGAAATGAATCTTAGGAAGTGTTTTCCTAGTTTTTCCCTCTCCAATGTATAATATATTCCTAAATATAATTGTATGTTTAGATAGGATACTGCCAAATATATATCTCAACAAATGAACAACTGATTTTTCTAGAGCACAACTTAAAAAGAAATTTTCAAATATCATAGCCCACATCCATTTTCTAGTAGTCATGATGCATTCAACTAAACCCTCTAATGTAAAGGTAGCTAAAAGAATAAATTTCTATCCTATTATAAATAATATGCAAATGATTGTGGTAAACAGGTACCAAATTCTAACATTGCAGCTCCCAGCATCTTAATTCTAGCTTTTCCCCAAAGTTCCCACTTTAATCCCAAATTTGGGCAAGGAGCAAATACATAAGCAAGATGCAATGCAGGTTCAATGAGTTGGGTAGAGAATTAAGGAGAAAAGACTTCTTCATTGAAAAAAACCAATACCATTTGTTAAAGCTCCCTCTTCTTCCCTTTCTCCCCTCTTCATTTCACATCACCCAGTGGCCTTCTGCCATCACTTCCTCCTTCAGCCCTATCTCACATGAAGAGGGAGCCCTTCTTGTCAAGACAAATCTCTCTATGTGCACAAGTGATTCTATTCCAATTTATCTTCCCCAACAGATTATTCCCCCCCCCCCAGCATTCCCACTCTCATTTGTCTTTTAATCTCTCCCTGGCTACTGGCTGCTTCCCTACTAGAATCCCTTCTCAAAAATACCCTCATTTCATCCATCCAGCCCCACTAACTCTTATCCCAGGTCTCTCTTGTCTTTTGTTGCTAAACTCATGGAAAGTGATCCTCCACTTCTCTTCCTCTCATTCTCTTCTTAACTCACTACAGCCTGGCTCCTGATTCAACCGAACTGATCTCTCCAAATTTACTAACGATCTCTTAATTGCCAAAGCTGAGGGCTTTTTCTCAGTCCTCATTCTTCTTGACCTCTCTGCAGCTTTTGACATTCTTGATCACCTTCTTCTCCCTGATACTTTCTTCTCTCTAGTTATTTGGGGTTGGGGTGACACTATTCTCTCCTCCTACCTATCTGACTCCTTCTTGATCTCCTTTGTTGGATCTTCATCCAGCTAATTCTGTTAATCCTAGATGTCCCACTGGGCTGTTTTAGGCTACCTTCTTTGCTCTCTCATCTCTACACTGATGACTTTCAAGTCTGCTTATCCGACCCTAACCTTTGCTGACCTCCAGTCTTGAATCTTTAATTGACTCTTAGACATCTCAAACTGTCCTATCAATATCTTAAATTCAACATGTCCATAACAAAACTCATTCTCTTTTCCCAAAAAATCTTCCCGTCTCAAATTTCCCTCATTATCAAGGGTCTTCATCACTGTAAAAAATAGACTCGAATACAGGACTACAATCCCCACAAGCCTTTGCTCCACTTCCCCAAAATGCTTTGTAATCTTATGGGAATTCTGAGGTGGGCCGAGATCGAGGAAGGATTTAAGCTGGTGGCAAAGGTTTTTGGGTCTCTCTCGCTTCTTTTTTTGGACGTCCGTTTTGGAGCAGAGGCGTCTCTTCCATGATGTGAGGTTATTTTGTCTAGGCCTCTGGCCTAGGCACATGTTTCTTACTTATATATTCTTTAATCCTTAATCCTTAATAAACCTCTAAAAATATAATACTCCTTGCAGAGAGAAACTAATTTCTACCTGCCTCAGTCTCCCCATATCCCTAAATTTTAACTGTTACAGATGGCAACCACGAAGGGATAAGGGTTTAAGAACAAAACCAATAATTACTCGACACATTGACAGAAAGCCAGTTAGGGGGCAGTCCCCTTTGGCATAAAAGTTTACATACTGATAAATGTTCAATCAACCATACCCAAAGTTCAATTTTGTGCAACTTGTGGTCTGGAGGCTTCTTCATGATGGCTTCTCCAACAGTTCAGTTCTGGATTCAGAGAGGTAGCATCTTCTTTACCTAAAATTCTTCTCAAAAGGAATTTAAACTTTGCAATTTAAATAATATTTTTTTTACATTCCCCCAATTAAGAGGATGATTAAAAAACCGGGATCACTTAGGTATCCATGCCCTCGGTCTGAGCCTCACTATTCAGGATCCTCCTCCTCTATGCTTGACTTTTTGTTCCAGGTGTTTTCTTCCCTGGAGGAATTGCAAGTTCTTGGTGCAACATGAGGCTACTCACTGTCAATTCATTTGCCTTCTACTCACAGTGAGCATGGCCAGATATTAAGAAGAAATGGATCTCATTTTTGGTGAGAAAGCCTTGTATTCTTTATTTTCTTAGCTGACACAGAGTGTCAATGATTATAAGCTATATTTTTGAATTTTAAAGCTCTTTTATTATTATATTTTTCTTGCATGTGCAATATACTTTTTCAGTTTTTTTAATTATTTTTTCTCTCCTTTTTATATTTGAAGCACATGTCACCAGCATTAAGATTTTCTTTAACTTTTTGACTTTTCAGTGCTACAAGTTTGAAATACATTTGCTAATGCATGCCCTTAAAAGCTTGTGACTATAAAAATGATGCTACTAATTATTTAAATAAATTATGGGACTTTGCTTAATGATTCTGTCTGATTCCAGGACAGGATATACACACAAGAGCCATTGCACAGAGCCAAAGAAAGGCCAATCCAGGATGGATTGATGCACGTCTAGGCCAATACAAAGGTCTTGAACCTAGTGTGAAGACTCGAGGTTACTATGTTTATCATTGCTCGACATAGGTTTTCCTTGTGTCCACACTCACTCTGAAAATACTCACAGACGAGTATCCCCGAAACTTTGGCTCCTATAATCTGGTCCCCTTTTCTGCCTTCCATAGTGTGGTACCTTTCTGTAGTCCTGGCTATTGACTGGGTAAATGCATCATTGCTTAGATCATTTTGATTGGGCCCTGATTCAAGGACCTGTTATAGATTTATTTTTCTTTTTACTTGGAATTTTTACACATAAGACTTCAGTCTATATTTTCATCCAGAAATTTTTTCTTTTCTTTTGGATTTTTCTAATATCTTTTTAATATCTCTTGCCAATTGATTCATATACCTCAGCCATGCATCCCTAAGTGATCCCGGTTTTTTAATCACCCTCTTAATTGGGGGAATGTAAAAAAAAATATTATTTAAATTGCAAAGTTTAAATTCCTTTTGAGATTTTAGGTAAAGAAGATGCTACCTCTCTGAATCCAGGACTGAACTGTTGGAGAAGCCACCATGAAGAAGCCTCCAGACCACAAGTTGCACAAAATTGAACTTTGGGTATGGTTGATTGAACATTTATCTGTATGTAAACTTTTATGCCAAAGGGGACTGCCCCCTAACTGGCTTTCTGTCAATGCATCCAGGAATTATTGGTTTTGTTCTTTTTTTTCTTATCCTCAAATTATTGTAATCTTTAAATTGATTATGTTTTTATGATCCTTTGGGGAAGGACTTCTTCCCAGAGGATCAAACTGAGAAATGTAAAAAATAGACTCGAATACAGGACTACAATCCCCACAAGCCTTTGCTCCACTTCCCCAAAATACTTTGTAATCTCACGGGAATTCTGAGGTGGGCCGAGATCAAGGAAGGATTTAAGCTGGTGGCAAAAGTTTTTGGGTTCTCTCTCTTTTGGACTTCCGTTTTGGAGCAGAGGCGTCTCTTCCATGATGTGAGGTTATTTTGTCTAGGCCTCTGGCCTAGGCACATGTTTCTTACTTATATATTCTTTAATCCTTAATCCTTAATAAACCTCTAAAAATATAATACTCCTTTCAGAGAGAAACTAATTTCTATCTGCCTCAGTCTCCCCATATCCCTAAATTTTAACTGTTACATCATCCTCCTTGTCACCTAGTCATACAACCTAGGTGTCATCCTTGACTCCTCACTCTCTCACCCCTCCACACCTTGAATCTGTTGCCAAGGCCTGTAACATCTCTTGATTAGACCCCTTTTTCTCCTCTGACACCACCATCACTTTGGTATAGGCTCTCATCCCCTTAAATTGGGACTATTGCAATAGCCTGCTGGTCAATCTGCCTGCCACAAGACTTTCTACTCCAATCCAGTCTCCATTCAGTTGTCAAAGTGATTTTCCTAAAAACCAATCCAACTTACTGGAGTGACAAGATCAAATACAAAATCCTCTACTTGTCAAAATCCTTCATAACCTAGCTTTCTTCCACCTTTCCACTCTTCTTACACCTTACACCCTGCCCCACATGTACTCTTCAGTCCAATGACACTAGCCTCCTTGCTATTCCACAAACAAGACACTCTACCTCTCAGCTCCAGGATTTTTCTCTAGCTAGCTATCCTTCATACCTAGAATGCTCTTCCTCCTCATCTGTCTCCTGGCTTCCTTCAAGGCCCAGCTAAAAACCTACCTTCTCCACTTAGCCCTTTCTGATTCCCTTTCATTTTTATATCTTTCCTCTCCTAGATATTCCATTTTATCCCCATATAGCTGATTGTACAGTTGTTTATAGGTTGTTTCCCTCATTAGACAGTGAAATTGAGAGGAAGGACTCTCTTTTTTTCTTTGTATCCCTAATATATCGTGCATTCTTTTGGTACATAGTAGGTGCTTAATAAATGTTTGTTAACTGGCTGATCCATCAGGTGATGTAGCCTTCCCATCCAATTAGAAAATAACTAAAAGAGACTTCCTACCACAGTGCACTAGCTAATAAAAATTTTTTTAAAAAAAGACTTTTATGAAAACTTCACATGTGAAAACCCAACCATTGGAAACAGACAAATTAGGTAGTGACTTTTTGTACTTCAAAGGTTTGTTATTGGTCTTTTTTTTTTTCATCACGATTCAATGCCTCATACCTTTAAATAGTGAGTTCCTTGGGTACATTTAAAACAGGATTCTACTTCCGGATATTATGTTTCATATGATCTTTCATTAAACACATCTGCTACAAAAGGCATTTACAAGTCATCTTTGAGTAATTGCTCTCCTACATGATCACTTACTGCTTTCCTTAAAAACAGGACAGTAGAAAAGCTACTTTGCTATTATTCACAAAAAGGGGGGAGGGATTCAATTGAGGAAACAGTGAATTCTTTTGCCTTAACTAATGGTGCACTGTTTACTCTTCCCAGCATACTCTATGACATACTCTGGGTAAATCTGATGCTTCTCAAAAATCACAAATATGGTGGGATCCAATCTGTTATTGACACAGCTATCATAGAAGGTATTCTGGGTACCCTGTGGCATTGGTAGCCGGACATAATTTGAATCTCCTTGAGTGAAAACTCCAATCAGAACCGGAGCCAGGAACATTATTTTGACATTGGTCTCTGACTCAGAGTAATTATGCGAATAACTTGCATCTCTTGCAAAGTAACTTCCTTTGCCATAAACTGTTGCATGGGTCCCACAGATCCTCCAATCAAAATTATGACTGCAGATGTCATTCAAGTGGATGTATTTTGTTCCATGAAATAGATATCTTTCATCCACATCCTTCCCTCCATTCACCTTTTTCATCTGCTCCTTCTGCCACTGGAAGACTTGCCAAAGGGCCAAATTCTGAATCCTTTGGATACATTGAATGATGAAACCTGTCATTGTCTTTTTAAATTGGCTCTTGACATCATTGAATTCTTTAGAGGTTTCATTGAGCATCACATGCTTATAGCCAACATCTGGCACAGCTGATTTGTCCCAGGAGGGAGGGACTGCAAAAGTGAAAGCACCCTGCTGGCCGGCTCCCCTCTGCCTGATTGCATTTCCTTAATTTGTCCACTTCTTCAGCAGATACAAATTTTGGCCTCCTACATATTTTTCTTTTGGTTTGGCATATCAAATTTTTCTGAACCATTTCTTTAAAGTTGATTTCATAAAACTGATGTCCAGCCTGAAAGTCAACAGTAGAATGTGAACTCTACACTTTGGGCAGAGTTCCTAATTGTTCTCCCTGTTGGTAAAATTCACCACTCTACCAATAGTGTTTTAGCATCCCAATTTTCTAATATCTCCTCCAATTTTAATTATTTTCCTTTTCTGCCTTATTATCTGTCTTATTAATCCAACCCAGATATGAGGTGGCACCAAAAATTTGTAAATCAATAGTCATTTAGAGTAAGTTTTTATGAGTATTTTTGAGTATTTGATTTTTTTTGTTTAAGAATTTCCTGTTAATATCTTTGGCCATTTATTATTTGAGGAATATCATATTCTTATAAATTTGACTTCATTCTCTATGTATTTGAGAAATGGGGTCTTAATTAGGAAAATTTTCTGTAAAAATATTTTCACAGTTATGATTACTCTGAATTTCCCTCAATCCTGTTTTTTCCTATTTATCCTTTCTCCTTTCACTCTATCTCTACTCAAAAATGTCTTCCCTCTGACCCCAGCTTCCCCAATTAACTTTCTCTTCCATCAGCATTGCTCTCCTTTATTCTTCCCAATCTACTTCCTTGAGGTATAATGTGAATTTCTATACTAAGCTGAATGTATATTAGTCCTCTTTCAGTCAGTTCTGATGAAAGTAAGGTGTGAGTAATGACTGACATCTCCCATATTCCCATCTGTTGCATTAACTTTTTCCCCCTCACCTATTTTAGGTGAAATTATTTATTTTACTTCTCCATTACATCTTCTTTCAATGGAACCTTCTCTCTCACTTTTTTATTTTGTATTTTGTGTCTTCATCCCCTCATAGTCATGTTTTGTTGCTGCCTCCTAAATGCCCTAATAGTGATGAAGTTCTTAGGATTAACAAGTATCTCCCTAAGTAGAATGTGAGCACTTTTGACCCTGTTGACTCACTTAAAGTATTTCTTTCCTATTTACCTTTATTATGCTCCTCTTGAATTTTTTATTCAAAAGTCAAATTTTCTAATCAGCTCTGACCTTTTTTATAAGAAGCTCTTGAAAACTTCATGTTTCATTGAATTTCCATTTTCTCCTTGTAGGATAATATTCATTTTTGCTGAGTAGGTGATTGATTCTTCATTGTAATTCTAGCTCCTTTCCCCTCCAGAATGTCATATCCAAGCCCTACAATCCTTTAATGTAGAAACTGCTAAGTCTAGTGTTACTCTGGTGGTGGTTGGTGGTTCCATGATATTTGATATTTTTCAGACTGCTTTCAGTCAATATTTTCTAATTGACCTATTCCTGGAAGTTTTCATCTTAGCATCTCTTTCAGGTGGCAATCAGTGGATTATTTCCATTTCTCTTTGCCTTTATTCTATCATCTTGACTCTGCTTCCTTATTTTATTAAAAATGTTTTAATTAGTAAAAAAACTAAAAACTTCCTTCTTACTCTCTTACCTACCCCCTGTTCTCTAATTGAGACCACAATAAAAGCAAAATCAATTGCAAATTTATGTAGACAACCAAAGACACTTGACACATTGCCCATATCTTAACATGGAAACAACAACTCTTCTCCACTTCCAAAAAAGAAAAAGTTGACCAGCAACAAAACAATTGGGCAGGGTATGGAAGTAGCATTTTTGACACAAGATATTCCTCTAAAGTTATTTTAGAGTGATTCAATGTGTCATGGAATTCACAGAATCTTTGGGAGCTGAGGGCAATCTTTTCGGGTAGACCATACAGTTTGGAAAGCCTTTGATTATGAACCTGTAAAGAGACTGAGTATCAGGTGTCACTAAACAGTCATAGTTAAGTTTGCAAAGCTACTAATAGAATCTTGAGGCTACTTTAGGGCAGGGAGAAATTGCAGTTTTTTGCTCAAGGGTGGATATCCAGCTCAATGGAATCAAGCCTTTTGAAATACAGAGGAAAGATAATAATCACTTGACTGGTATTTTCAAATTTCAAACTAGTGTAGGTTTTAGGACACAGTTAGCCTGGTATATTTAGTATTGTTTCTACTGTTGGAAGGAGATGCTTAAACACTTTATTTTTGCTCTTACCTTTGAATTTTTTGGTTTTATATTTCAGTATTTTCCTGTGAATTTTGTGAAGTATTGTGGTTGCCTTAACCTTGATTAAAAAACTGAAAACTGTTCTTAGCAAAGCAACACTCCTTCCTCACAAACTGCTGCCACATGTCAATTCAATGACAATTTTTAAAACTCACATACAATCAAAAATGAAGTACAGCCTTTCAGTAGGTTAATATGCTAGCATGTGATGGTTAGGAAAAGAGCAGAGTATAAACACATTATATCCATGGCAACAGTATAGTTCTAGTTTTTTCACATAGGAAGATCAATTCTTCAGAAACATTCTACTTTCATAGTCTGAAATATTAATAGTGTTACCTGGGAATGCCATTACCTACTACCTAATGAATATCTCAAACAAAATCTCCTTAATTTCCCTTTACCTTCAATACTCTTCTTTGAAATAAATATTAATGACTGGATATCCATGATCATGTCTTCAAAAAACATGATCTTTTTCTTTTTTCTTTAGGAAATTAACAAATTGAAGGGATGAAGAGGAAAACTGAGATGTTTGCTCCACTTCCCCTTTGTAACACTGGTAGCAAATATATGAATTTGAATTTAATATAGTTCTGTCTTTTTAAAAATTGTATCAGAGTTTAGAGTAGACCACACTGGCCTACATGGAGCAATGGATAGAGAGCTGGGCCTGCAATCAGAATTTATTTGTTGCCCAAATTCCTCAGATAAGAGAAATTACTGTAACAATTTGGTTCAACACTTTTTTAGTAATTTCATAGTCTTAGAGAGTTGGCTAGAATATGGGGAAGTTAAGTAAGTTGTTCCTGGGGTTTATATGGTTTTAGAAAATAAAACAATAAAATTAGAATAAGAGTCCTTAAAAATCTGTCTAGTCAATTCCTCTAATTTTATAAAATAGGAAACTGAAGTACTTACAAATTAAGTGACTTGCTGAGGGTTACATAGTAATTCTCAGATGTGGAATTTAAATCCAAGTTTTAGGACTCCTGAATAAGCACTCCTTTGACTCTGACAGATCTTTTGGTCCTTCATCTTTTACACATAGCCAGAGTTGAATTTTAGATTGTTCTCAAACTAACCTGATTTTCTCCAAACCAATAGCCTTTAAAAATGTTTTATCACCTGGAGGAATTCCATGTAATCTGGAACAACCTCCAGGAATTGATGCAGAGTGAGAGGAGCAGAACCAGGAGAACATTGTACACAGAGACTGATACACTGTGGTACAATCAAATGTAATGGACTTCTCCATTAGTGGCAATGCAGTGATCCTGAAGAACTTGGAGAGATCTACAAGAAAAAACACTATCCACATTCAGAGGAAAAACTGTGTGAGTCAAAACACCAAAGAAAAACAACTGCTTGATTACATGGGTTGAGGGGGGATATGACTGGGGATGTAGACTCTAAATGAACATCCTAATGCAAACACCAACAGCATGGAAATAGGTTCTGATCAAGGATACATGTGGAATTGCATGTTGGCTATGGGACAGGTGGGGGCAGGGGAGGGAGGAATAGAATATGATTCTTGTAACCAAGGAATAGTGTTTTAAATTGACTAAATAAAATTTTCAAAAAAGAAAAAAAAGTTTCATCACATGTCTATCAAATTAGAGGTGATCTGAATGTTTCTTCTAAGAAATTGTTTACCTCGCAACATTTACCTGATATATGTGAAAAAAAATCATGACATTTAAAATAATTATATTTACTTTTTGTAGTAATCTCGCTGCCTTCAATCTTAAAAGCATTTGATATTTTTAAAATTTAAACATGATCTCCATTATCAAAGGTCAGAATACTGTGTACACCTTAGTAGATGTCTTCCAAAGATTTTGGAGACACAAGAACAATATAATCACTCAGGAGCCAAATAACTGTCGAGCCTCTGCAAATTAAGACGGGATAGTTCTGAAAGTCAAAAGGTCTCTAATAACTACATAATTTAAATCATTATAGCCTAGCAAGACCTGTGTTCCCTTGCCATAAGCTTTTGAGAAATGATGCTCACTATTCTTGATTTTATTATAAGAATGGCCTTTAGAAAATTATTTTTACATATGAGGTCTGATACTTCACTAGTTTTGTCTGGGTTAGGAGGAGCCCTGACCACTTAGATCAAGTTCTGAAGAACCATTAGAAAAGTCACATAGACTTTTAACCATATGTTAGATGGAAGGAGGAACCATATATATAGTTTGAGTGATGGAAGTTCCTCACCCTAGATTTTTGGAAGATTGAGATTTTATGAACTCTTCCTCTTGGCTAGAGTATGGAGATATTCTTGGGAAGTATGATACCTTTAATGTAACTGTTCAGAGAGAGAGGGGGAATCTCTAGGCAATTTCAGTCTTGAATATTCTTCACCATCAATTATAACTTGAAAAGTTCTTAGACCTAAGCTTCTAGACAAAGAAGGAAAATTCCTAGATAGTTCTACATCATTTAGAAAAAAAAGAATATTATTCAGGTCCATTACTCCTATTCCCAAGTCAGAAGAATGATGGAAAATCTAAGCATAAGCACTAAACTTTGTCCTTTACTATTACCATAATTTATCCATATTATATGTATGCAGGGGTTACTTCTTAATAGCTGCAAGTGTCTTTCCTAACAGGGTTAGGGATAAAGGAGGAAATTATAAGATTTCTGGGTGGTGCAATGATGTTGGATAACTATGTAGATATTGCAGGTGAAGTTAAATGTGCCAGAAATATGGAGGGGGTGAGGATTACATTGATCAGTGTATGGAAAAAATAAAGAATAAACATGTATGAAAAATTTCTTGGCATGTTTATTCTTTCTGGTCATCATAATGTCTAGAACTCTGTAGTTTGAAAATAGAAAACAATAATATTTGTGAATGAATACCTGACATTTGTTTATCAATTTACATGTTATTTCATTTATGAAATCATCTTTATGAATTAAGTGCTACAAGTCTTATTAATATGACCATTTTACGGATGAGAAAGCTGAGTTTTGGCTTAGGTAAATTAAATAACTTGTGATGTCTCAACTTACAAGTGAGGCAGAGTTGTGCAAAGATGACATTTGTACTCTTCCAGAATCACTGAAGGCTGAGGTAAGTCTTCACATGATAGACATCTACTAAGTTATTGAATGTTTTGAGACCTGTTAGTTACCCTCAATCTGGTGTGGCCTGTCTGCCAAGACAATTTTTTTTTACCATGTTATGGCATCTGTATATATTAAAGCTTCTTGGAGTCACAGGTGAGAGTTGGGTAAAAGGCAGTCCCCAAAGATGGATGAGCCATACTGAAAAGATTTTGGCAAGCCTTTACATTAGAGGTGCTATTTAATCCATAAACACCCCATAAACTCCCATAGCTAGTAACTTAGGTTCTAAACCCAGGCCTCTATCCTTTATAATTCATTGGGCCATTCTGCTTTCATGAATCTAAACTTTATCTCAGGCTAATATAATAGGTGTTATGGACTGTCTTAAGAAACTCTCAAATATGTCTTGTGAAGAATAAGTAAATAATAAGTGCATTAGAAAACAAAAATTTTAAACTTGTACACTTTAAGAATGTAATGGGGTTGGGAGAAGGGATTGGGGCATTTCTTAAGCAATTGGTTCTCCTAATTCATTTTCTTATCATTGTAACTGAAAAACAAATAAATCACCAAATACTTTCTAGTAATAAACATTTTCTGTTAGGCACTAACACTAAGTACATATATATGTGTGTATATATATATACATATATATATATATATATATATATATATATATATATATATATATATATATATATATATATATATATAAAACGCTTTATCTTCCTAATAATGGGTTTCCTTTGTGTAGCTCAATCTGGGCTGACTGCTAGACATAAATATGTCTACAGTGAACTCTTTCTAAACAAAAGATTTTTTCTTTTCATTTCCTTTCTGCTTGGAAAATTTTCAGGAAAGATTAGGTTCCTCAGCTTTGGACTAAAATGTACTGACAGAGTAAATAAAAACTCTATTATAGCTAACTCACAGATTTTCTATTTCAAAAGTGAGTCAATTAAATATAGAAGGCTAACCAATGGAATGTTTAAAAGACCAGGAGCTTTATCACTGACTGAACTTTAGTCAGCCCTCAAAGAGAATTTAAATGGATATAGCAGCACACTATAAGAACAAAAGCTATTCTGGCCCCTTTCTTGAAGAAAAGTGGAATGCTTCTTTTGGATTGCTAAATAAATGGCAACAGGAACACCTTTTGCAACAATGAAAAGAGTTATTAAATGTCAAAATTGGTTTTCCATGTATGTATTCACAAAATTGTTTTTTATAATATGAATAGGCACTTGTATAGACATACTCAGATTTTAGCAAAGTCTGAAGCTCAGCTTTCAAGTTCTTTCCCATGGTTAATCAGTCAATATTTCTATTAAATATATAATTTATTAATCCTGGTTATAGAAAATTTTGTAGTAAAGATTTACAACACATTATTTTAAATTTAGGTAAAAGTTTTTGAAAATGTACAGAGAGTATGAAAACAGTATAATAACTTCCAAAGTTTTATAATAACTTGGAGAAAGAAGGAGAGTATAATCCAAATATTTGGATTCTTGAATGATTTATCATTCCTATTTCTTTCTTTTTCTCAGAAAGTCCAAAGGATAACTATCAAAAGAAAAACAAAACCATGAAAAAATAAGAGTACAAAATTTTCCCTCCAAAACTAGAATTTGATTTTTATAAATATGGATGTGAGTATATGTATAATTTTAAAATTATATTACCTATGTGTGCATATATATATGCAGCTATAAATTTTGTGATGATTACTTGTCATTTATTACTTATGTAGTCAATCAAATTAAGATGCCATTTAGAAATTTCCTAGAAAGCATTTATACTAAAGGTGTATCTGGATTGAATATATAAATATGTTATACATTGAATATATGTGTGTTCTGTAACGGAGAAGGTTTGTTGGTGGTAAAAGAAACGGGATCTCGGAGAGGCAGCTGATGTTTAAGATTGGCCCAGAGAGAGGAGAAGGGGTTTGGAGATTTTCCCACTTCAGCCTTCCCTCCGCAGCTATGGTTGCTCTCCCAGATTTCCTCTTGTCCCTCTCCTCCTCCTCCAATACTAGAGACAAAATTGTTTCTTTTTAGGAAGTTGTCTCTCCCCTTGAAGCTGTTCACTCACACTTGATTCAAATTTAGGCCACTTTAATGTCAATTAATTCAATTAGGGTAATACAAAGGACTGACTGGCAGGGAAAAGAATGGGAAAAGAAAATGGAGGAAAAGGGGGCCCTTCTCTAACTAACCCCTTTTCCCTCCCTCCTTGAGTTTGGAGGGAACTCAGGCTTTGGCAACCTGAGCCCCCTTGAGAGATAGTCAGGTTGACTGACCCTGGGTTTGGCCCTTTGGCTACAGTTCAGACCCAGGGCAACAGGAATTGCCCTGGACAGAGACTCCAAATATCTTTCTCAGGTTCCTCTTCAGTAGTCTTTTCAATTGGGAAATGTTGGGGGGAAGGATATCCAGTCACTAGCAGGAAAAAGGTGGGTAACCCTCAGGAGTAACTCTTAACCAGCCCTCTCTCTTCAGCTTCTCAAAACTGAGAGACCAACTGCTCTTCAGAAGGAATCTTCTGGCTCCTCAAGATTCCAGCCTCCTGGGGCCTCTCCCCGGATGAGGAGAAAACCACCCTCTGTCACAGTTCAATAAAATACTAACACAATACATATATTATGTACATATATAATTTGTGTAAACAATATGTAAATATATTAAGTACAAATACTAATATGATATAGGTATTTAAACAATGTCTAGAACCTTCAAATAACATTTAAAAGTTCAAATAACATTGAGGAAACTTTCCAGTGATGCAGATGATAGCACCTCCATGTTTAGTCTTTCTCAGGTACTTTTGTCTGTCTCCCCTCATAAACTACTCACCACAGAGCTACTCATAAAAACCAAATGTACTGAGTACCTTCTTCACTTTCTTTTAATGCCAGGAGGATATCAGTAGAGATTAGTTATAACCTCATTCTTGCTGAAATGACTATTTCCTCTCCCTTTTCAATGATCATTTCTTTGATTACATCATTTATTCTTCCCTTTTATAATTTTTTGTCAGTAAGGTATTATAATTTCCTCAAGTCTACCATGTTTCCACTCAATTATCCTTTGTGTGAAACTCAATTTCAATTCTTTATTGACTGTTGCTCTGTGATGTTCAGCTATTCAACACCATCAGAATGCAAGATTGGATTCATTAAAAAACTTTGCAAAATTCTGGAGATTATTTAACCCATTCTCTTCTTTTTGCCTTTAAGTTAGAGAGCAAACTCATTTTCTTTGTCAAGTGTCTGCCCAAGATGCCCAATATATGTATAATTTGTCTATTTAATTGCATAACATAGGATCAAAAGACCATTGATGATTTCATACATTTGTTTGTTATTATTATCATCATATAATAAGCACAGTGTAGTGTTATTCCCTTTAACTTTTAATCTGAGCATCTGAAAGAACTCACCATCTATAAGCATTTCATCCTTGACTACTTCTCATGCTGCTAAATCTCATCTATACTGGTTGAAAACTTTTGGCAGACATGAATCTTCATGTTTTATGCATTTCTTAATATTAATGATGAATGGTCATCAAGGAAAATTGTATTTGTTACATACATCAGAAAATGCCACATGGATTTTTCATGTTAAAGAGGGACTTTTGTGGGAAGGAATTTTTTTAAAGCTAAAATTTCCTCTACTGAATCATTTTTGTAAATCTATGCAACAATAATATGGAAACTTGCATTCTATGTATCTTTCAGATAATGGTCAAATGTTCAATATTGTTTAATTACTTCTAATTCCTAAATCATGAATGGACTTGATGTATGCAAACATTATTCTCATAAAAATTGCATAGCTAGGAAAGCAGCATAACACCTAGTAATTACTGATGTTCTCTTGGTAATCTTTTGAGGAAATTTTCTTAAATTCTTTAGTATCTCTACTTACTCCTTCTGCATTTATAATAAATTCTTCAAACTTGGCAAAATTGTGTTATCTTCAGCTTGGACATCCTCTCTATGTATTAGATATATTCTAGTTGGCAAATTTCCCATCTTTGTAATACTTATTCTCATTTAGATATATATGTCTTCTTTTATGGCTTGATGAACATAGAAATATATATTGTATTATAACACATGTATAACCTATATCATATTAGCTACCATCATGGGGAAAGGGTACAGATGGGAGGGAAAGAGAGAATGTAATTGAAAAATGTCAGAAAACAATTACTGAAAAATTTACTAACATATAATCTAGAAAAAAATTAAACCAAATTCATATTACAATGTATCAATGGCCTTCAGAGCCATGTCTGACTTTTTGACATATTTCATTTTTTCTGACTAAGGTGCTTTTGTACTCTTTTGTATGTTCATTAAGGCAATTGATTTGCATCTCGTAAGCTTCTATATGAAATAATTACAATTGGTCTAAATATAACTTTTTCCATCCATTTTCTCATTTTTTGTCATTCATATCTTGTTTAAGTAGATCAGATTAAAAGTATTTTTGCTGACTGCCATATATTTTTCTCATTTTTATTCTTTCCTTTGGTTTTGCATTAATTTTGACCTTTGCTCTAACAAATCAATGGTCTAATTGTACATGGATAGTTTATGCAGTAATGATTCCTATAACAATGATGAGTCCTGTCTTATCTATTAAAATACAATCAAATTCACTTTTTATATTATTCAGTACTTGTTATGTTTAAGTTTTACCAAATATTTTCTAGAGGAAAGTATGAATGGCTTATAGACATCTATATATTCTAAAAGTCTATGGCCTTACTCATGCCATTCACCTGAACCATATTTTTTAACACAGATTTTTTAATCTTCTCTACCTGTTTATTCATTGAAGTTACAGAACATCAATGTAAGTGTTGATTTAATTTGGAAAGTCTTACTGAATTTTTCATTGAAATTCTCCATATTTTTATCCTCTTCAAAAAATACTGGTGATCTTAGTGTAAGTACATGTCCTTAGTAATACAATAGATGATGATGAAATGAATCAGATGTTATTTTATGTTTAAAGTAATAGTGCCTAAGTTAATGTTTATAGTTATCATCTTCTGCCCTTTCTTAAAAATAACTCAGCTTCCATCATGGTAGAATGTCATTAAGGACCATTTTGTCTTCTTTTTGATGAATTGGTTGCTATTTCCAAAAAATTCATCACTATATGGCCAACCTCTTAAGGATGATCCTCTCTAACCAAACTAGGTTAGGCATAAAAAAAGTAGAAACATTTTCTTCCAGGGATCACACCAAAGCATTTGAAACTTGATGAAATTTTGTTTTAAGATCTGATATTTTGCTGGGTGTCCTTCAAGGAGGGTCACTACCACAGCATTTTGAAGACCTTGTAGTGATTTTTGTGGCAATATTATATTATAAACAGCAACATGATATTTCAATAATAAAGATTCATAGAATTTTTTAAAATGTATAAGGAATTTTATACATATGTTAACTCATTTGAGCCTCATAGCAACTGATAATTTCCATTTAAATATAGGAATGCTTTCTAATACCAAATTTGTATTCCTTTTAGCTAACCAAAAAAACCCAATATTTGTTAAGTACCTATACGCATAGATTACAGTGTTCTGTGCAAGTGGAGATAGCATTTTTAGATATGATAGTTTATTAACTTACTGAATTCAGTCTAGGAGGGAAAGAAGATACAAATACTGATTTTATTAAGTCTATTTTATTCAAAAAATCATGTCATAAATCTTAGAGAACTAGGAAAGTTAACTATTGTAAAAACAACAAAAAAATACAAACTTTCTCTATGAGGCCTTCTATCTTCACAGTCATAGTTCATCTTTTCAGAATATAAATAGACGACTATATATTTAAACCAAAGTTGGATTTTGTCAATTAATTGAAACATATACATATAAATCCTCCCCCCATACACACTAAACATTCATATCAAACAAGAAGTTGAGCACCATGGACAGTACAGTGACTTTACCATAATTTTTCAATTCTAGGCACTTATTTTAATGTCAATCAATGCGAAAAAATACTTGCCCATAACCTTTATTCCTTTTTATAGATAAAATATGTAGTATATTTTTAAAAAAGAATAATCTAGAAAGAAGATGAGGAGAGATGAAAAGGAAAGACTAGCTGGAAATAAAAGCACAGAAGTTAATTTAGAACTACTTCCTTCAAATTTCAACTTGAGTCTCACTTGAGATTTGTAGAGTTGCTAAATAATTGATAGATATATAATTTACAATGATCTCTCAAGCATTTTTGATGAAACATTAGCATCTAGTTTCAGAATATACCTATAATTAGCCCCAATTTGGATTGTAGATAAGAATATTTAAAACATTTTTTATTTAGAATATTTTCCTATAGTTACATGATTCATGATTTCCACACACCCACCTCTTCCCCTCCCCCCCTTTCCACTCCTGGCTGACAAGCAATTTCACTGGGTTATACATGCATCATTGTTCAAAAGCTATTTTCATGGTATTCATATTTGCAGTAGAGTGATCTTTTAACATCAAAACCCTAATCATATCCCCTTCGAACTATGTGATCGATCATATGTTTTTCTTCTACATTTCTGCTCCCACAGTTCTTTCTCATAAGTTCTTTCCTGGGTCCTTGCATTACTGCTAGTAGAAAAGTATTACATTTGATTGTGCCACAGTGTATCCACCTGTGTGTAAAATGTTCTCCTGGTTCTGCTTCTTTCACTCTGCATCAATTCCTGTAGATCTTTCCAGTTCACATGGAATTTCTTGTTAACTATCCCTTTCAGCATAATAATATTCAATCACCATTAGAAACCATAGATAAGAATACTTTATACAAGATGGCTGTTAATATATTGAAAGTGTGGCTATTTTTCTCACAGATCACCCTTTAATGAACTTAATTATTTTGAAAAAAATAACATTCTCAGAAATGCTAAGAATTAGCTTTAAGAAAATAATAGCCCTTGATTCTGGCATGTAAAATAAATACAGATTCATAGATAATTTTTTGAAATAATATTTTATTTTCCCCCAATTTCATGTAAAATTTTAAAACATTTTAAAACATCCTTTTAAAGAATTTGGATTCCAAATTCTCTCCCTCTCTCCCACTCTGCCTCTTCTCCCCACTTTCTGAGATGGTAAGGAATCATTTCTGTATATCTATATCTATTTATTTTACTTGTAATATCATGTGAAATAATTTTCTAAACCCAATCATATAGAAAGTATTAAAAGACCATGACATTTAAATGATTATAATTATGGAAACTGATTCCAAATAATTATAGAGAAATGTTTCTTTTATTAAAATATAGAAGTATTAGAATATGGACACAAAATTCTACACATTTGCTTTCAGTAATGAACTGTGTCAGCTTGTTTGACTTAGTTATTTCTCTGTTAGAAGGAAAGCTTTACTGGAGGGTGAATTTGGGGAAGTTAACACCGAATCATCAAATTGCTTTTGAGATTCAGATTGCTGTCATTTTGTAGACTTTATTTGTCCCTTTGTAATTATCTCCCTTGTTCCCTCCCTGACTTCTTTCCCCCTTGCCTTCTTCTTCTTTTTATTTTTTAAATTTGTTTTATTTCATTACATTTTTGTTAATTAATGTAAAAAAAATTTAACAATCTTTTAAAAAACAATTGAGTTCCATATTTTCTTCCTCCCTCCTGGTCATTCTCCTTAATTGAGAAAGCATAATTTCATAATGATTATAAACATGAAGTCACTTAAAATATATATTTTATATTAACCATGTTACAAAAGAAAACTGGCAAAAAATAAAAAAGGAAAAAAATAAGTTAAAATTATGCTTCAATCTGTATTTAGAATTCATTAGTTCTCTCTCTGGAGGTGGATAACATTTTCATCATTGGTATTTTAGAATTGTCTTGCATCATTGTGTAAAAATTAAATTGGGTTTTGACTCAATATGAGAGTTATATAAGTGGTTGCCCTTTATAAAATATTAACCCCTGAGTCAAAACGACTGTTAACAGCTTTTTTTTTTAAACAACTGGGTAGAAATATAGTGAAAGTGGGAAATATAGGAAGGAGACAAAGCCTGATCTAGACTATCAGCCCTATGTGCTGCTCTGGTGAAGTCTGGCTCAGCCCCTAGCAGGGGCTCCTCCAAATCTGATCTCCCTGTGGAAGTCCTAGTGGTGTCTTCAGCCAGAGTTCCACCAATGCAGAATGACTCCAAAGAAAAACATGTCTCTTCAGCTCTACTTACTGATATAGAATCCAAGGGAAGAGTCTCCCCAAAAGCCAAGGATGGAAAAAAGAGACTGGACCATGTTGGTCTTTTCCTTTATACCTCTTTTTTTCACATCATTTCCTGTTTCTCCCCCTCTTCACAGAAACCAATTTGGAGTCTTTCAATTTGCCTAGCACTGCCCAGGGCTGGACAGTGCCCTTTGGAGGTGAGGATTTTCTCTAGTAAGTGACTTGTGAATTCTCTTACTTAAGTGTTAAGTAGGGGCATTTTAAGTTCTTGATTTGATTAACTAAAAATAGACAAAGGGTGAGTTATTTATATCTTCACAATTGTATCATCTTGATGAGAATAGTCAGATCTTTCATAGTTGAGCATCATTACAATATTGCTATTACTATATACAATGCTCTGCTCACTTTATTTTATATGAGTTTATATGTCTCCCCAGGTTTTCCTGAAACCATTCTGCTCATCATTTCTTAAATCACAATACTGTAACATCAAAATCATATACCATAAATTGTTTAGCCATTCCTCAATTGATAAGAAATCACTCGATTTCCAGTTTATTGAGAGGGGAAAGTTAAGGTTTCTTTATAGTATAGTGCTATTGTCTATTTACTCCTTTAACTTATTTAAATTTTCCTTTAAGAATTTTGTTGCTATATCATTTGGTGTATATATGTTTAGCATTGAAAATGCTCGATTATCTATTATTCCTTTTAGCAAGATATACTCTCACTACTTATCTCTTTTAATTATGGTTATTTTTGCTTTTGATTTATCTGAGACCATAATTGCTACCCATGCTTTTGTTACATTAATTGAAGCATAATAGACCTGATTAAGTTCCTTATTTTAACTCTCTGTGCATCTATATTTCAAGTCTGTTTCTTATGAACTACATATTGTTGAATTCAACTTTCTAGTCCATTCTGCTTTCATATACTATGTTGGTCAATTGGCTAACCAGCTATGTATGTATAAAATTTCCCCCTCCTCTTTGAACCATTTTATATGGTAGTGAGGTTCAAGGGCTTCCTCTCCTCCACTGTAAAATCTCTTATTTGCAGACATCTTTTATGTGAGATAATCTCCTTATTCTTCCTCTCCATTAACCCTTCTCCCAAGATATTCCTCTTTCTTATCTATACATTTTTGTGTTCATCCTGCTCATTCTTCAGTGTCCCAGAAACTTTGTGATAAAAATAGCTACTGCCCTTCAGTCCTTGTGCTTCCTCTTGACCAAAAGTGTTTTTCTTTGCTCAATCCAGACTGTGTCTGGTCATGTATCCTGTGCTATCACAGGTGTCCCCTGTGATCTCTTTCTCACCAGTTGCCAGCTCCTCATATTGTTTCTGACTTGAGTCCTTCTAAGGTTTCTACTCTGCTTCTCAACATGATTCAGTCACAGCACTTGTGTTTCATCCATGTGGGCTTTGGTTCAACCTCCACTCTCATTTTACATATCTATTTGACCTCCTAAGTTGTCTCAGACTAGAAGAATGTTTCACTCTGAACTTTTATTGGTTCTGCAACTCCAAAATCTGATTTGAGGCATTAAAGTGGTTTGGAGGGGAATGTTGGGAGAGCTCAACTGAATGCTTCCTTTATTCTGCCATACTAACTCCACCCCCAGAAGTAATTTGTGCTGTCCTTCCTCTTTTTCAATTCTCTAGTCTTTTCTTCTCCTACTCCCCCACCAAGAAGTAAAACATCAGTTCAGTTTTCTTCTCAAATATAGTCCTTGCTTTTATACATGGGACTATCAAAGCTATAACAACATATATTTTACAGCCAGGGTTACAAATTCATTAACTTTTTCACCTCTCACTTTTTAAGTTTTACTTCTCTTCAGATACTCATAGAGAACAAAAATTTAATAGTGCCATTATCCATAATTGTGCTAAATGTGTGATTTTAAGCTCTGAAATTTCTTTTTCTAATTATGGTTTTCTCTCCTTCTTTCCATTTACCTCCTTGCTCCTAAATTTTGTCTTTATCCTAACCACGATAACTAGTTTTTCCACTTCTCTTGTATCTCAATCCATTATATGAATTCTGATCTTATTTTTCTTTCTTCATAATCTCACATTTAATGCAATTATACATTTTAATGAATAGAATTTATGTACAAGTATCTCAGGCCCTTCCTACCTTCCCTATATCATAAATGGCATCATCTGGCAAACATATATGTAATTATGGATTATGTTTTCATGTTTCCTTTTTTCAGTTAATTCCCTAGAAGTATCATTCACAAGTTATTAGTAAAGTATTAATTTAAAGTTATACATAATGTTCTCTTGGTTCTATTAATTTTGATGTTCATTATTCCATGTAGTTCTTTCCAACTTTTTAAATTAGCCTGCTTACTATTCTTTATGGCACAGTAATATTACATTACAATCCCATATCATAATTTGTTAAGCTATTGCCCGATCAATGGGTATCCCCTTAATTTCCAGTTCCTTGTCATCACAAAAAGAGCTCCCATAAATATTTTGAAACAATCGGGTTCTCCCCCCCCCATCTACTTGGGGAACAGACCTAGCAACAGTATTGCTCAGTCTTAGCATATACGTAAATTGCTCTCCCAAATGGTTGTATCAGTTCACAGTTCCCTCCACCAACAGTATATTAATTTTCTAATTTTTCCACATCCACTCCAAAATTTGTCCTTTTAGTCAATCTGATTGAAGAAATTGAGGAAGTCTCATACCCTACTCCACCATATGCCCTAATACATTGTTTTTTTAACATTTAATTTATTGCCTTACAGTGTTATCTCTTTTATTTGCCAATTCCAACTCTTCTAGTTTTGTCCTCAATTTCATTTGTTATCTTTTTTTTAACAGTAAATTGTTCCATAAATCATTCCCTTTCTTGTTCATCTTCTGTTTTTCCTTGATACCTAAAAATATGTTCAGGTCTAACACATCTTTTAAAATCCTTCATTTGACCTTGACATTGCCTCAAACCATCATCCTATTCTTTCCCCTCTTTTCACTGCCAACCTCCCAAGAACTATTGACACTCAATGCAACTGTTTCCTTGCTAGACACTGAATTATCAAACTGTTTCAACTTGACTTCTGACCCTACTACTGAAATTGCTCCATTCAAAGATACCAGTGATTGCTTTACTGTTAAATTTGGCGACTCTTCTCAGTTTTCATTCTACTTGGCTTTTGATCATTTGAGGCTTTCAATTAATTCTTAAGGTTTAATAATCTCTTTTTTCTTGGTGTTTGTAATAAATTCTCTCCTTATTCCCCATTATGAGTTACATAATTTTATCTTCTTCACTTCCTTTTTGACATCATACTCTTTTTATTAGAACTTTGTTAAAATATTAAATTTATTGTGATCACATATAAGATAGAGAATTGGTCTCAGAATTGGGATGCCCAGATTCATGTCACACATTCAAAACACAGAACCTACATGAGGCTGATCAATTCACTTAAACTCTAAGTGTTCCGGGCACCTCTGGATATAAAATTTGTAGCCCAGCTAAAGATCTATGGAGTGGAGGAAGATACTTCACTGGGTGTTCCCGGCACTATGGAAATCATAGATTCAAATAAGCTATAAATATAGAGAGCAGTGTGAATTCATTGACAGGGAATTCTCAGAATGAGGAAACTCCCCTACAGATTCATGTTGATAACTTTCTTTGCAGTTTATCAACTTAAGGAGTTACCTAGAGCAATGAGATTGTAAGTGACTTACATTGAATCACAAAGCTAGATCATGTTACAGGTTAGATTTGGATCCAATTTCTGTTCTTAGCTTGACTCACTCTACTATTCCATATTACTTCTTTATATAAATATCAATGTTGTTAAAATCTGAAAGATTCATGAGGGGATTAAAAATGATCAAATGTATGTTTTAGGAAAAATATCTGACAACTTAGTGGTTGATCAATGGGAGTGGAGAGAGACAAATAGTAAATCCAATTAGGAACTGAACTAGTATGGCTGCTATGTGTGTTGGGAGAAGGGTTTATATAAAAGAGTTGTTGTAGAGAACAAAAATTATAAGAATTGTTAATGAATTGGATACATGACAGAAACAAAAATGAGAAAGACACCCAGGCTGAGAACCCATGTAATGGAAAGGTGCCAGAAATAAGGAAACTGAAGGGTGGAGAAATGGAGAATATTTGAGAGGAGAATTCCATTTTGGACTTGTTGAGTCTGAGATGCCTACATGATAACTAGTTGGAAATGCCCAACAGGCTGATAGTAAGAGAGTTCCAAAGGTAAAGAGGATATACAGTGGCCTTAAAGGTAATCCCTTTAGTTAGGATTAACACTGGCCTAATTAGTATGTGCATAAATGCCAACTCACATGGTGACTATCTCTAGCTAGTCTCATTCTTATATTTCAGTCTATCCTTCTACCTCTTTTTGATATTTCTTCAGCTATTATATAATTCCTCACTTTCCCATTTTTCCATTTTTTACTCTTGAAGCTATTATCAAATAAATACTGTCATTGCTACTGGAAAGGAAATGTTAATCAGATACCCTAAAATTCTAGTCACCATACCTTTAACTTCACAGACCAGATGCAAACATCCTCACTGGGTACCACTTACTTATCTGATTTTTTCTCGCTTTATTAGAATGTTAGCCCTATTAAAGCAGGGTTTGCCTTGTTTTTTTATGTGTTTCCTAGAGCTTAGCTGAGTATTAAGAATATCGTAACTGTTAACAAATGGTCATTGAATCACAAAAAACAACCAAAAACCTGGAAAGGCTTCTCTGAAATGATGTCCTGTGAAGTGAGCAGATAAAAGAGAACATTGTATATAGCAACAACAATACTGTATGACTGTCAACTGTGAATGACTTAACAAATATCAACAAGGCAAGGATTCAGGACAATTCAAAAAGACTAGTGACAAAGAAAGGATATCCACTGCCATATAAGGAACAAATGGAGACCGAATGCAAATTGAAACATACTATTTTTAAAATTTCCTCAATGAATGTTTCTCTAGTGTAAGCAATATACATCTTATTTCACAAAATAATGAACATGTAAATGCTTCATATAACAATATATGTACAATCTACCTCATATTACCTGACTTTTTGGAGGAGAGGAGAGGAATGGGAGTAAGAGAAAGAACATGGATTACAAACAAAATAAGTATTGAAAATTTTATTAACAGGTAATTTGGAAAGAAATTAAATTTGTTATAATAAAAATAATTAATTCATATGATGTCTGCAGGCAAATTCTTCAAGCTTTTCCACTTTGATAATAGCTGCCAGAGATTATTCTTACCTGGCATAGCTTCCAAAAATGTAGTATCATCTAACTCTACACTATCAAGAGTATCTGTCCAGAGTTCTACTAAAGAATGAAATGAAACAATTTGGCATCCAAATAACACCATGAAAAACCAAGCAACAGAAAAAAAGATGTTATTTAACCATATAATTGATTATATGAATTTTGTTCTTGTTACAGCTTTCTTTGGATTTTTAACTCATTAATAAATTTGGCTTCCAAGTACACATAATGTCTTAAATTAATTTTAATCTAAATGTGATAGATAAATTTCCCAGATTAATTTTTGTTTTTATATCCCCTCTTTCAACTATTTTGTCAACCTATTTTGAGACATTGCATTAGGAAAAAAATATTGAGGGAAAAAGGAGTTTGAAACTCATATTTATCATTTCCTTCCTGTAAAAGACTGGAAAATCTTCAGTTCTTTTGTAAGTTGTACAAGGCCAGGGAATATGCCTAAATCTTGTTATTTTCCTTCAGTGTCTAGCACAATCAATGAAATATGGTAGCTGCCAATAAATATTTGCTGAATTGAATTACATTACATTCATCAGAGAAATTATTTGATTTTTCTAAACATGCACACACATCTGAATTCACAATCTGTAGAGGTTTCTACACAGATATAATGAGGTATAAATCATCAGAAGAGAAAACCATCATTGAAGATTCCTAGATATGTTGGAGATGATGCATTGTGGCTACCTGGAGAGTAGTGATTGACATTTTCCTCATGGTGATCTAAACAATAGTGTGTTATCCTGAGGTCTTGTTTTGTTTTTTAAATAAATTATTTGCCGGACTGTTCTTTTGAAGAAATGTTGAGTCATATTTATTTTTGTCCATAGTGAAATAAGTCCATTATAGGGAAAGCAGCATCAGCAACTGAACACAATACAAAAACCAGAACAGAAACCAAAAGAAAGTGTTACTATTTTGCTGGAGACAGATAATTTAACCATTACAGTTAATTCACTATGACTTTTACATTAATAAACTGCTTATGCAATGTACCTTGGGATTTTCTAACAATTGTTTGCTTTGTCACTTTATATGAAAGGAACAAATTTTAAGCCACACTTTTCATTGTGTTTTTGGATACCATTTCAAAAATGTCATGGCTAATTAATATTTATGAAGGGATGCTATTCTGTTATGTTGATAGGAGCATAAAGAAACGCATTAGATAGTCCATGGGAGATACAGTTTATGTGCTTATATTAAACAATATTTTTATTGAGGCAGTTAGGATCTAAATGTACAGTGCCTAGCACTTGTTTTGTCCTTCAGCACAATATGCATCTAATTTCTTAACTGGTAAATCAGGCTACTTTCTGTTTCTACCCAAGAGTCTATGATATTGTTACTACAAGGAAGTAGAAGTTAGAAATTGCTCAAGTATTTCATGAGATGAAATCCAAAATCTACCTTCATAGAAAAGCTTTACTAGCACCGGAAAATGTGGTTATACATTTACTAGTATCAGTAACCGTTTTTATAAGAAAAAGTGAGGATCACATCTTACATGTTGGCAAGAAAGAAGGAGTAATTAAGTGTTTTTTGAAAGGATGAAAGAAATACTTCAATGAGGAAATAAGGAAAAGGTTGAAAAAAGGCAGATAAGGATTCTTACTTGATTCAGGAGTTTTGAGGGTAAAACAATGTGACTGAAAAATTAGGATCTTTCTGTACACTCCTTCTGTAATGTATATATTGTCTGTGGTAGGAAAAAAAAAACCTACATGTACTGGTGTAAAAAAATAAAGCAATAAAAGGGATACAAAATAAAAACTATGTGGCCCATGGCTAATCAGCCAGTTCAAAATTTTCACATTTACCACCATCATGCTTGAGACATCAAGCCAAAGAGAGCTTGAGCAGGATGGCCCACTCAATTTATCCCCTGTATAAATGAAGTATGTAATGACAGGAAGTCAGTGGGCTCCCGGGAAATGTAGTCAATTCATTCCCCCTTGATGATCAATTTTGGGGGGTAGTATCCCCAATTTGATCATTTAACCTAATCAACTTTTAAATTACAGTAATTTGGGGATAAAAGGGAAAAAGAACAAAACCAATGATTGCTAGGCTCATTGACAAAAAGCCAGTTAGGGGGCAGACTCCCTCAGCACAAGAGTATACATACAAAACAAATGCATTCAACTCCACACAATTCAAATTACCACATCCCAAAGTTCACTTTGGATCTTCTGGTGCAGTGTGTGGTTTGTGTAGGCATTTTCATGGTGCCTTCTCCAAAGAGTTCACTTTCTGCATTCGGAAAGGTAGCATATTTCTTATCCTAAAATTATTCTCAAAAAGAATTTAAACTTTGCATTTTTGATTAATAATACACTAGCACCATCAGCATGTATTCTATGAGTAGTTAAAAATGAACAGAAGAAAAAAGTAATATCAGGGGTAGGTCGATGAAGGTAGATGTTTTTACATCAGACATTAAAAAATAGATCTGTTGCCTTCATGTGTGTGTTTGTGTGTACAGACAAAAATCTATTCTAATAGGTAAAACTTGGTTTCTGCCTCTCTTTTGCTTACCAATTTGAAGTCCTTTTGATTAGATTCACAAGATTCTAGATAAATATATACTTACTACATATTGTTAAGTGTGTTCCATTCCTGGCCGTATGTCACCATTTGTATATACTAAGCCCATATTGGCGAACCTATGGAAATGTATCAGAGGGAATTGATCTCCTACCCCTCTCCACTGCACCTGAGGACATTTTTCACAACACCCACTCCTCTGTCCAGCAGCCCAATGGGAGTGCTTCTTCCCTCCCCTGTCTAGGGTAACGAGGAAGCTCACATGTGTGTAAGGGTTGCAGTTTCAGCCATTTGGTTTCTATTAAGATTCACCATCACTGTTTTAAGCCATGACCTATAATATAATTATTTTTTTCTAAAAAAACAACACTTGATTATTCACTTTTGAAATATGACTTTCTCCTCTAATATTTTTGTTTTTAATTGATGGAGATATTGAATATTACATATGGATCCCTAGTGTCTCTTAATTTCTAACAATCCTTCATATTATTTAGATGATAATTTCATATATCCCTATATTAATCACCAGGAGTAGGTAATGGTCATAACATTTTGAGACTTTCTGAAAATTCTTCCTCCTCCTCCCTCTCTCAACCCACTGCCCACATCTCTATTTCTCTTCTGGTAATAAGGAGTCAAGTAGAGTTTATTGAATAGGACAATTTGAAAATATGAAATGGCAATATACTGTGACAGAAAAGAATTAAGCTACTTAATCTACACAAGGGGGGAAGATAATAATTCTATAGTACTCTCCATTAATTAATTCAAAGTTAGAATATTGTATTCTTATATTGATGTCATATTTTAGGAAGAATATTTAAAAGTGTGAGAATTTATTTTCATATACTATTATTAATTTCTGCATATTAGGAAGATTTACTGTAAATTCCTATATCCAGGATTTGAGTCAGAGATACCATCCTTTCTAGTACTTTGTGCATTTTGTTTGTCTTTGGGAATCTCAAAGAAGATCTTTTTTTAAAACAGAATTTAATAAATGAAAGTGACAAGGGTTCTTTTCTTAGATAAGTGACTTATTCACTTGTAGGAGTGGGTAGGAGAAGATAAAAAGGAATATACCTTCTCAGCAGTACATTGTACATATACAAAGATCAACAATGTACTAGGGAATAGAAATATTGAGAACAAATGCAGAAAAGCAGAAATAATAAATGCAACTTTTTCAGGTCATAATGAGATAAAAATTATACTTAAAAAGGATTCATGGAAAGGCAAATTTAAAATTAATTTGAAACTAAATAATGTAATTCTTTTTTTTAAACCATTACCTTTTGTCTTGGAATCAATACTGTGTATTAGTTCCAAGACAGAAGAGTGGCAAGGACTAGGAAATGGGGGTTAAGTGACTTTCCCAGGGTCACAAAGCTGGGAAGTGTCTGAGGCCAGATTTGAACCTAGGACCTCCCATCTCTAGACTTGGCTCTCAATCCATTGAGCTACCCAGCTTCCCCCAATAATGTAATTCTTAAAAACTCGGGGGTCAAAGAAGAAATCATAGAAACAATTACAGACTTCATCAAAGAGAATGACAATAAGAAGACCACATATCAAAACCTATGGGATACAGCCACTGGGGAAAATTTATATCCATGCGTGTCTATAGCAACAAAATAGAGAGGGAGGAGATCAGTGAAATGGGCTTGCAAATTAAAAAATTAGGAAAAGAACAAATTAAAAATCCCTATATAAGCTCTAAATTAGAAATCCTAAAAATTAAGGAACAATTAATAAAATTGAAAGTAAAAGAACTATTGAACTAATAAATAAGACTAGGAGCTGGTATTTTGAAAAAAAATCAAAATAGATACAATACTGATTAGTATAATCAAAAAGAGAAAGAAGAGAATCAAAGTCACAGTATCAAAGATAAAAAGATCGATCTAATAAAGAAGAAATTGAGGTAATTATTAAGAACTATTTTGCTCAATTATTTGGCAATAAATATGACAATCTAGGTAAAAAATATAAATTTCCTAGATTAGTAGTATGCTACTCATAGCATATAGCATATAGTAGAATGCTACTCATATCCAGAGAAAGAACTCTTAGAGTAGAAACACAGAAGAAAAACACATAATCAATTATGTAGTTTGATGGAGATATGATTGGGGTTTTGTTGTTAAAAGATCATTCTGCTGCCAATATGAATATCATGGAAATAGCTTTTGAACAATGATACATGTATAACCCAAGGGAAGTGCTTGTCAGTTCTGGGAGGGCAGAGGCCTAGGAAAAATTATGAATCCTTCAACTGTAAATGAATCCTTTAACTCTGGAAAAATATTCAAAATAAATTAACAGTCATAACAAGAGTAAGAACAAGAACACAAGCTGATTTAGCCACCCAAATCCTATTGCAATGGTAGGACCCTGTTTTGTATTCTACTTTGTACTTGTGTGACAGATCTTTCATGCTATACTAAGATGTTTTGGACTCAAAAATAATGACACCCTGAGTTTTTGCAAGTAATGTTGCTCCAGAATTTGTTTTGAGGTTTCATATAATAGTTTTTTTAGAAAGTAATTTGGGAGAGAGTCTGTGTAACTTTTCCTTCATCTTTGCTCTCACCATAACCTGTATCTTTTCTTTCCCAGCTAAATAAAATTTTTATAAGGGTCATCTATATGCAAATTGAATTCACTCTTATTGAAATTATTGGTAGGGAACTATCTAACTCTGTCAAATGGTATTCAACAACAGATTCCAGATGATATAGAGATTATAAAATTCCATTGTTGGTTAAATATAAAAAAGCATTTGACTTGATAGAACAAGCCACAACCTTATGAGTTCTTTTAAAATAAGATGATTCCCATCCTCATATCAGATTTTTTAAAGATTCTTTAAGTCATATAACAATAAAAAACAACTTGTTTAATGACCTAATAATAATAAACATAAAGCAAGAAATAGGAAGAGATTCATATTTATTAAAGTATTTACTATTATGATGCTTATAGTTGAGGTCAGGGAATTAGTTTGGTCAATAATTCATAAATTAATGGTTGATGATTGGTCATCAAAGACAATGATTCAGGGTCTTAATGCTATCTTAAATGCTATCCACCCCCGGTCTTCCTGACATCACAGTAAAAGACAATTCAATATAAAGCATATAGTCATTATTAAACAAGGGAAAAAAAAGCATTATCTCCAAAGTTTTTAAATAGCAAACTTAGAGTTTTATCCTCAATTCTATGTTATGTTTTATATTCATTACTTTTGACCTTTATCTTTATGCCTTGGTTTCCCTATTTTCTACCTTGGGAAGGCCACATAATCATTTTTTCATGATTCAGTGATGATGTGAGGTACAAGTAGAAACTGTTTATATTGGATGCTGACTGAACATTGTACCATTCTACCAAGGAACTCAATGATTGCCGTTACAAAGATAAATGTTTACTTTTATTGGACACAGCTGACTCTTTATAGGAAATAGAAGTTCAATGGCTTGGAAAAAGGATAAGCACACTAATGTGTTCATGATTTTATAGGAGGCAGCCTGGAGAACAGCTTATGAGACAGGGAGTCATGAAATTTGAGTCTGATTCCTGTTTTAAGTGCCAATTTGTATGACATGAAGCCAAGTAATGTGTCCAAGTTCAGATGAAAGGTTTTGTAGTTCTTTTTTATTTTCCATATACATATAAATTCTTAGATTAAAGTAGTATATGATGGCACAACAACATTAATCATTTCCTTGCATTACCTCAAAAGTATAACAATTAACTAATTTAAAATAGAAATATCTATCCAAATTTGAATATTGGAAATTTAAAGCAGAAAACTGCAGGGAAACTTTAAGATCATAGAACATTTAGGATTTTTTGCATCCAATTTGTTCTTGAATTTTTTGTAGTTATTCCCATGGGACTACATTTGTATTTGCTGTACCATCTTTCTAATTATAATAGTGGGTGAATCTCAAGCAAAAAAGGAAGTGCTTAATACTTCTCTATCTTCTAGAAAACAAAAATATCAAGGTGAAGCATTTATAGAATAATATACCTACATTCTTGTGAATTTATGTAATATATGTGTGAATACATACATATATGAAATGTGGGTAGGTGGATAGATATTTCTGCCAAATGTGTAATTTATTTCTTTAGAGAGCTTTTAGTGAAAAATTAGCTAGCAGCTACCCTATGCATTAGATAGATTATTGTTCCCAGAGTAAGGTAGATGTGATTTCAAATCTGGCTTCATACTTCCTAGTGTTACAATGAAAATTATTTGGAGTCTGTATATTAACTTACAATTATTTATTAAATATCAAAAAGTTGGTCTGTCACATAGGTATTCTACTAGATAATCTAAGCTTGCTCCTTACCTTGCTGCTTGACTAGAAACTCCTGCTGTTTACCCAGAAAAAAAAAAAGACCAACAAACATCCTTGACTCAAAAGTTATTACCCTACATCCTGTTACATCACTTTTTCTGAGTCCCCTGATTGGACAGAATTGACCTCAATCCAAGTCAGAGATAGGTCTTCTAGATGTCAGGAGTCACATGAGAACAAGAGGGAAATGTCCTTCGGAATGCCAGGAGTCACATAATATCTTCCTAGATACCAGCTCTAAGGCTTCTGGCATCCTTCATCCTTCCAGAGTATGCATCTGTCCCCCTCATGGAGATAAGCCCCAGACCTTGTTTTTTAATCCAGTCAAAGACTGGGGCCTAAACTGAAACCCAGTTCACTAGATAAATATAATACTTGTTTTAGGGTACCAAGAAAAGGGGTGAAAACTGGTATTCAATTCTTACACTGTTTGACCTATGTAATTTACTTAATCTTTTACCTCAGTTCCTCATCTGTAAAATGAAAACATGTTGCAAAAGAAAATAGTGAACCACTCTAGTATCTTTGATAAGAAAACCCCATGAACATAAAATGCCTGGGATCATGAAGAGTTAAACACAACTGAACAACAAGTGAAGACCTACCAATACAAATCAGCATATTTTCTGATGTTTGAGGAATTAGAATTTTTGTCTGAAAGCAACAAAAGTTTAAACAACTTTTTTCCAGGATAACATATCTTGTTATATAGTTATATAGTTATATATAGTTTTATATACATATAAATAGTGTTATATAGTATTTGGCTTTTACAAAATACTTTACAGAGATTTTATAAATTGTGCCCCATAATTATCTTGTGAGCAAAGCAAAATAGTAATTTTTATTCTCATGTTGCAAATGAAAAACTTGAGGCTCATGTAAAGCAAGTGACAGTCAATTTTTACATAGCTAGTTAATGCTAGATCAGGGTCTGAACCCCACACTTTCTGGGTTCACATATATTAGAAGCTCTTTGCTAATTGTAGAGATCAGAGAAAGATTGGTTGAAGAAGTGATATTTTGGTTGAATTTCTAAGAACATGTAGGAAGAATTTAACACATGAAAATGAAGAGAAAAACCATATACTAAACAAAAGGAAAAATTGGAGAAAAGAAAGGACATAGTAAGAGGCTGAAAAAGAGTGTGAAATGGTAGCCTTCATCTAAATGACTATATGCTGATACAGGTTAAGATCAGAAAAGTGCTGCCCAAATTATCTCCAGACTATATTGGGATATATGTAACATAACTTGAACTCAATAAAAAGCAAACTAAAATTTGTTTTGGTTGTTCTTACCTGTTCTCCTTTCAGATGGCATAATGTAATGATATCTGTCTGGGATACAGACAAGGTATGAGCTAGACTGCTTGAACACATGGCTATCAAGAAATTAATTTCTCATCATTGAAAACATATGAAACAGAATTTTTTTCTCAGCACGTTTTCCTTGCTTCATATGGTTTAAAACCTGCTGCTACTCACAAATCCATTTCCTGGGATATTTAATAATTTTTTGTATTCTAGGGTCCTATAAACCAAGGGTTAAAGTCAATAGCATTCTTTAACTTAAATGCAAACATAACATTTCTTTTAGATCAATGACTTCATTTCTCAATGTAGAAAAAAAGATTCAATAAGACACTTGTTTAGAAATTTGCAGTATGAAGTCCAATTTAAGACTTGAACTTATTTAGAGAATTAGAATTATATGAGGATTCGTAGTTACCACTCCTTAATACAATGTATTGATTTATTTTCTGATCCTATTATAAAACCTAGGGTATCATCAGTGCTAGTTCATCTTTTTCCTTGATGGTTTACATCTGAGAGAATAATGCTTGTCAGGTGTTTTAGTTAATTCAAACCTAATAACTTCTGCAGAGCATTGCAAAGAGCTGTTACCTTTGTTGCCACCAACACCCAACAAATGGATGTTGTATTTCGTCAAAGGCTTTTTCTGCATCAATTGAGATAATCATGATTTCCATTTTTTTGGTTATTGATATGGTCAATTATGTGGATGGTTTTCCTAATATTAAACCATCCTGGCATTCCTGGGATAAATCCTACCTGGTCATAGTGGATAATCCTCATGTAGTCTTTTTGCTGTAGTCTTTTTGCTAATATTTTATTTAAGATTTTGTATCTATGTTCATTAAGGAGAATGGTCTATAGTTTTCTTTCTCTGTTTTTGGTATGCCTGCCTTTGGAGTCAGTATCATATTTGTGTCATAAAAATACTTTGGTAAGACTCCTTCTTTGCTTATTTTGTCATATAATTTATATAGTATTGGGATTAGCTGTACTTTAAATGTTTGATAGAATGCACTTGGGAATCCATTTGGCCCTGGGAATTTTTTCTTAGATAGTTCCTTGATGGCTTATTCAATTTCTTTTTCTGACAGAGGATAATTTAAGTATTTTATTTCCTATTTTGTTAATCTAGGCAGTTTATATTTTTGTAAATATTTACCCATTTCACCTATATTGTCATATGTATAACCATACAAATGGGCAAAATAGATCTTAATAATTTCCTTATTTTCCTCTTCATTAGAGGTGAGATTGACTTTTTCAAATTAGATTTATTCTTTCTTTTATTGATTAGATAAAACAGTATTTTATTTATGTGTTTTTTCAAAGTAACAGGTCCTAGTCTCATTTATTGGTTCAATAGTTCTTTTACTTTCAATTTTACTAATATCTCCTTTGATATTTAGGATTTCGAATTTAGTTTTTATCTGAAGACTTTTAATTTGTTTTCTTTCTATTTTTTTTAGTTACATTCCCAATACATTGATCTCTTCCCTCTCATATTTGTTGATATATTCGCTTAGGGATATAAATTTTCCCCCAAGTACTGCTTTCACTGTATCTCATAGATTTTGATAAGTTGTTCTCTCATTGTTATTCTCCTCAATATAATCATTAATTGTTTCTTTGATCTGTTCTTTAATCCACCAGTTTTGAAGAATTAGATTTATCCTCCAATTAATTTTAAATCTACCTTTCCATAAGCCCTTGTTAATTATGATTTTTATTATATTCTGATCAGAAAAAAAATTGCTTTTATTATTTCTGCTTTAATATATCTGTTTGTAATGTTTTTATGCTGTAGTACATGGTCACTCTTTGTATATGTTCCATGTGCTGTTGAAAAGAAGGTATATTCCTGAGAGGTTGTTCTTTACTCTAAGGTCAGTCATCTATCTCCTATGCCATCTTTCCTGTAATTTACTTAATGTTATTAGTATTATGTATCGGTAATTTATCCATGTGCTGTTCATGAATTATAGATACAATATTTACTTTTCTTGATTTGTATTTACAAATATAACAATGGTCATATGCCAACAGAACAGACTTTTTTTCCCCAATGTTTCACAAAGTGACCACATTAATGCCTTCCATAATTTCACACTCAAAATTTAGGGACTGAAATCAGCAATCATCAAGTCTAACCTATAACCTATAATTGTAAGAATTCTTTTTACAATGAATCTTAGCATCATCCACCATTTTCTCTAATATCTCCACTGAGGGGTAATTTACATACCCTGAAGTAGTCCATACATTTTTAGATGTGTCTATTACCTCCAGGCTGGAATATAAATTGTATAGTAATCAAGCTTCTATCTCTCTCCCTTTGAACTGGCTAGCCTTAATGCCTTCAATAAACTTTCTTTTCACTTTTACTCCTTAAAATCCTTAATTTTCTTGAAAAATTAACTCAATGTCACCTTCTACAGGAAGCCATTTCTGGCTTCCATAATTGCTATTATCTCCAAATTGCCTTGTATTCACTTTATATACATTTTGCATATACCAATATATTATTTCTGGGACCAAGCAAATGAAATTTAATTCCAATTCCACATGATAGTTATTTAAGTACTTTAAGATAATATTTTTTTCCAGGCTTACTTTGCCAATTACTTCAAATAATCCTCATATGATATGAGCTAAGTATCCTTAACTATTCTTGATGAGTTATTTCTCTATGATTACCAACTAATTAATGTTTTTCTAAAATTTTAGGACCTAGAATCCAAATCTGTAATCAGGACTGAACACAGCTATACTATTCCCAGAGCTCTGTCTGTAACAGTTACTTTCTATTACCTAATAATATTTATAACCCTTTAAGTAACACTTGTTAATCTCTTAGAAAATGCACAGATCTACTCACATAAAATATTTCTTCAATATATCCCCCCCCAAAAAAAATTTCAGTAGCAAGAAATTCTCTAGCTCTTGCAAAACACTTAGATTTTCATTATTGCCTGGGACTCATTCACTAGATAAACAGTAAAATTGGATTATTGAAAGGTAAATGAAACTCCTCTGAGTCAAATACCTGAATATTCCCAGTTTGCAGAGTTTGTTAATTGTTTAGGATGCCTCAACAGATAAAACAAATAAACAATAACTTCATTAATGATCAGTTCTACTATCATTCTGCATCACTTTAATATGCCATTTGCTCTTATTTTGTAAAGTCCTAATCACTGTAATCCCCCCCTCCCCCATTCATTTGCTCCTTCCCCATTCCACTATTCACAGAGAAACCAAGTCCTCCTCATTTGGTTTTCATAGTATCTTTTGTTACTCATTTTTGGCTCAGACTGTCATTACCAAAATTACACCTTAATCATCACTCTCTAGCATTATCATAATAACATCCTAAATGATCTTCCTCTCTCTATTTCTTATCAATGAAGTCAATATTTGGATTTTGGGCCACAATTTAAGAAATATGAAATTCAGGGTTTTCAGGGTTTTGATCACTGTTGGAATATATCTTTTTACCTAGTTTTGGTAAATAAATATCTCACTCTCTTCCTTTCTTTCCCTGGAAACATTATGACTTCCTCAAGAGGTTTCTATGAAAGTGGAGAGGAGGAAAATGGTTCACATTTTCATTTATTACTGAGAGTAAAGGGTATAAACTGAGAAGATGGTGAAGTTCAGTAATTTGTGGTTTTTTTAACCCTTTTGTTTTGTCTTAGATACTAAGTAACTGATTCCAAGTCATTAGTGGTAAGAGCTAGACATTTGGGTTAAGTTACTTTCCTGGGGTTGCTTTCCTAGGGATTTCTAGGGTAGCTAGGAAGTATCCTCCTAGCTGCCCCTGAGAAATCATAATTTATAGGAGTTAAAATCAAAGAAGAGAGTCGAACATTAAATTCGTGTTTTCATATACATATAAGCAAGTGGGTTTAACATAAGTAATGTAAAGGTGCCTTAACAATAATAATAAAAGATAGATAAATCTAAATTTAAATGTATCACTGAAACCGAGTTGAATATAATAATTGTGATAAAATAATTATTATAAGAATGGCTGGCATTTATTAGTACTTTGGGATTGTAAAATATTTTACATATCTTAATTCATTTGATCCTCACAATAATGTTATACTCTAAGTGATATTTTTATGTTTATATTACAGATAAGAAAACTGATATAGAAAGATTGAGTAATTCAGAACAGAACAACTAATTGATGTCTGAGGCAGGATTTGATATCAGGTTTTCCTGATTCCAAATCCTACACTCCATCTCCTGTACCACCAAACTACTTCATGTGAATATGACTCTTGATTCATTGCCCTATAGCAAATTTGACATAGAATTAGAGGGGAATTTGCTACCTAAGAAATCATATAAAATGCTATGTAGTAGAATTACATAATGAAAAACAGTTTCAAACATTGCATTTGAACTTCTGTAACTTAGTAGAGAGTAAAAAGTGTCAAATTTGCTACAGGGTCTGAGTTCAAATTTTACCTCAATTGTTTACTGATCTTGCAACATGAATATATTTTGATTCCTAAAATAAAAGGGTTGAATTATAAAATGTTTTATACTGTCATCCAGTTCTAAATCTATGATCCTATAGCCCCTTGTTAATGTGAATACGTTTAAAATTTTTATCTTTAATAGTTAAAGAATTCAACAAAAAATCTTACTTTATTTTATTTTTTAAATTTTATTCTTACCTATTAGGAGTAATTTTTAGCTTAAATAGAAAATACAGGAAACTGGGGGAAAGTTAGCAAATCATCATAGAATTTATGCTAGATAAGAAAGAAAAAGATTAGCATAAGCTTGTACACTTCATATAATTTCAGAGAAATGGATTTAAAAGAATTCTAAGAATGAATAGTTGGACATCTCAGTATAAAATGAAGTAAACCTATGAGAAATTGAATACTTATGAATGTAAAACATTCCTGACACAAATGCGGGTAATTTAAATGAAAAAGAAAAGGTAGGGAAGTTATCTTAAAAGATAAATGTTAATCAAGGACTTGGACTTTCCTTTAAAAATATTTATTTGACACTTCACTTTAATAGCAAAAACAAATAAAATCTAAAAATTATTTCAGTTCTTCAAGGGTCCTTGATTTTATTAGTGTGGGTAATCTTTCCTCCAGTACAGATTTCAATCTCTCTGAAGTTTAGTTTTTGAGAACTGTTGCTGCTATAAATTTCACTATCATGGAAACTTTGTGAAGATGAGTATCTTCAAATTTGTCAAACAATAAGCTGCCAGCATATCAGGCCCATATATAGTAAGCCTTCAGAGTTTCTCTTAGTGAATATTAAGCTAATTTAGAGAACGGGAAACCTGGAGACCAAAGATTTCCTTTTAACTATGGTAGTTAAGCACTGGGAGATTCTACCCAGCAGCAAAGGGTTGAGTCTAGTGCAGTGCTTGAGCAGCTGCTATGGAACCAAAGGAAATGGCTTTCCACTAGCTGGCCAATGTGACATCTGGGCTCTGAATTTTGTACACTACTTACGTTCCTCCCAGGAGGTCTCTGTCCTAAGCTCTATTTTCTCCATATACTTCCACCTGGTGCTCTCATCAACTCCAATGGTTTCAAATATTATCTCTATGCAAGGATCCCCCATACTATTATATTTAGCAGTGGTCTCTCTTCTGAGCCCATTATACTACCAAATGTCAAATGGAAATTTTCAACTGGTATTTTTTAATTGTTTGAAACTAGAATGTAGAAATTATTATCTTTTCCTCTTTAAAACCTTTCTTCTTCCTAACTTTCCTATTTCTTTTGAGGATAACACCATTAATCAAATAACCCAGGCACACTATATTAGGGTAATCCCCAACTCTTCCTTTTCCCTCATCACTCATATCCAATGAGTTTCCAAGTTTATTGCTTCAACATCCAAAATAGCGCTCATTTTCCCTACCAATTAACATACTAAACATCCTAATTCATGCCTTCATCATCCCTAGACTTTGTTATTGCAATATCTAGTCTCTGTATGCAGTCTTCCTCCTCTCCAATACAATTCCTCATTGCTGCCAAATTAACATTCCTAAAGCATAGCTCTGGGCATGTCACTACTCTCTTCAATAAGCTACAGTGTCTCTAAATTGGAGGATAAAATACAAACTTCAATTTGGAATTTAAAACCCTACACACTCTATATTTCCAGCCTTTTGCCTCTCATTATTAATTTAAGCATGTTACATTCTAACCAAACTGCCTTATTTCTTATTGCTTCTATACAACATTCCATTTTCTATTGCTCAGGTTGCCATCTATACATAGAATATAATACCTCCTCACTTATACCTCAGAGAATTCCTGGTTTCCTTCAAGATTAACAAATGCTAATCATTTCCAGCAAGTTGCTATAATCTACTTTCCAGAATATTTTTTAGTTATCTATTTTTATTTTTCAAGTAATAAGTGTTTATTTTTTATTAACCAGGCCTTCTCACTTCTACCTTCATCAAGGTTAATAAAATCTGGAAAAAGAAATTCCTCAATAAATAAATACATAACTTGGCAAAACCAAAAATTTTACTTTAGCAATATGTGAAAATGTATATATTTTCTTTATTTTAAGTTCATGATTACTCTGTCAGGAGAAGAGTAGCATGCTTTAATTTTCATAAACATATGATTTATTATTGTTTTTATCAGAATTCTAAAGTCATTCAAGATTATTTTTCTTGCTATATATATTATAAATGTATGATTATGATTATCTGAGTTTTATTCATTATTCTCCAAATTAGTTTAGAAATGTCTCTGTTTTATCTGAAATTGTCCATTTTATCACTTTTATGATATTTAAATGACCCATTGCATTCATAAGTGATAATTTGTTTAGCCAGTACCAAATAGAAGATCATCAATTCTCAACTATCATGAAAAGAGTATCTACTAATATTTGTATATTTGTAGATCTTTATTTTTCTTTTCTTATATGTATAATGTGTATAGTTATCTCTTGCTATTTCACTGTACTGTAGGTTTTAAAAAATTTAATTTTCTGTATTGTAGAGTTTTCACTATATCATAGGATTTTGAGGATGAATACTGTATTGTATACAATGGAAATGCAGTACCCATTACCACTTGCACAAGCTTGTCCAGGTGAGATTGTACATGCACCCTATTGGTTGATGGAATGAAGGACAACCAACCACAAACACTGTGTTCTGTAACCTGGGCACTGATTGGCTCAGTGACCGTAGCATCGGTCTGTTTGCTCTCCTGTACTGTGCCCATATGTTCAGAAAGTGTTTAAGAGCATACGAAGTGTTTATAAGAGTGTACAAAAATAATAAGAGTGTGGAAAAGGTTTATAGGAAAGCAGGAAGGGTTTATAAAGCCTTAAAATATTTATATTTACATATATACATATATATATATAATAAAATAAATATAATGCTGCTACTTTGTTCATTTTAACCTGTTACAGGGGTCTCTGGAATGTAACTCCCATGATAGTTGAGGGATCACTGTATACACAAACCCATATATACTATATATGTATAATGTATGATAGTAGTATATATTATAAATATATACACTGGCATTTGTAATTATTTAGAGCATTTTTGTGATAATTGATAACTTAGAATTTTTCTTCTGAAAAGTGCTTGATTACAGATTTAGATTATTAAAATATGAATAAAATTTTAAAATCAAAGAAGAATAGAAAAATAACTTCTTTACTGAATATTACAATTTATGTAGTACTGTAACTATTTCTTCTTACAAAATTTGATAGAATTCAGTTTTGACTATTTTGACCTGAAAGTTTTATTTATTTATATAGACTTTTTTTAAAATTTATTTGGGGTTTAAGACTTTCTTAATTTATTTTTTTTATATTGGGTTTTAAGATTTTTATCCAGATTACATGTTGATACTTTTAAATAATAATTCTTTGATATTTTGCAATCCATATTATCTTTCTTTCCCAACCCTCCCTCTTCCCCAAATAGCAGGAATATGATAAAGGTTGTACATGTGTATGTGTTGTGAATGAAGACACATTGTTTACATTAAAGAAAAATTCAAAGAAGGGTATAAAGTGAAGAATGATATGCTTTAATTTGCATTCAGACTCCATCAGTTCCTTTTAGGTCAGTAATTAGCCATTTTTTCAGGAGGCCCTTGGAGTTTTCTCAGATCCTTGCATTACTGATACTGGTTGTCATTCACAATTGATCTTGAGTATGGTTGGCTAAACTAGGCTTCTCCTTCAAGGGTCTCCGAGGCATTTCTGGTATTAGGGCCTTCTTGGGAGTTTCTCCATGGTCACAAGTCTTCCAGCTCTCTTCATAGTATTGCCTCTGTATAGCCTCCTCTTCCATGGTTTCTGAGCTTTGGACCTCCTCCCTAGCTGAGTTCCAGATACAGGATTCAGTGTCTGCTCAGCAGGATTTAGCCTATGACTTTTCTTCGACAGTTTTCCTCTAGCTTCTGGTGAAGGCCAGACACTCCTAGGAATGAGGAGGGCTGATTTCTTTAGGCTGGATTTGAGCCTTGCTAGGATTGCACTGGCTTCAGGCTCTGGTTCTGGGAGTGCTGTGCTGGAAGAAGCAGAAAGGTGAGGCTGTTCTGTCATAGGCTTGGTCAGCAAACGATGCTTAGGGAAGGCTTAGGTACTATTTGTCCCAGTGAGAAAGTTCTAGGAACCTGAACTAGATTCCTCAAAGCCCCTCAAACTCTTTTACAAACAGACAAGGCTTTGGGAAAGACTCAAGTTGGCCTGGGCTGCAGTGCTGTAGAGTTCAGGCAGGGGAGGGCTGGGATTCCCAGTGTCTTCTACCCTTAAGTACACAAGATATGTCTGAGACTTTAAGCTTCAATGGAGGTACAAATCACACAATCATAAAATGTAGGGATAAAAGGGACCTTGAAAACTGTTCATTCTAACTTCTTACTCTTTTAGATGAAAATTCAGCCAAGAGACCAAAGTGATTTGTCTATAATTATACAATGAATCATCATTTTATTTGGGATTCAAACCCATGACTTTCTAAACACATGCTGAGAAATCTTTCTATTATGCCATTATTGGCATTGCCTGAGGTTTTTTTCCTCAGTTAGAAATACTTTAAAATTGATGGTTCTATCCTACTCTTTCTCCATATATTTAATATTCTTATCCACATCTTTCTTGTTTTCCTCAAAAAAACAAAAACAAAAATCTAAGCTCTTGGTGAGCTTTTTTGCATTTCTTTTGGTCTTTTCTTTCTACCTCAGCATCTAGCACATAAAAAATTATAATATATATTATACATATTTAATATATATTGAATCAATTACTCATACCAAAAAGACTTAAGGAGCCAATTGAACAGACCTATACATAGATCAATATACAGATGATAGAAGAGACAGCAAGGACCATGGCCCTTCAACATGGATGTTTCTAGACATCATGGTCTCTTTAAACTCAGGATATGATGCACCAGAACACCTCTACACCTTATCCCTATCTACGTATCTCCCTGCTTTTCAAGTCCTTTTAAAATAATTTTTATTTCTCCACAGGAAAGCAAACTGCTTTAGGACAAGGGCTGTCTTCTGTTTTTGCTTGTATTTAGCAAGTGCCAGGTATGTAAGAAGTGCTTAGTATATGCTTTGCCTTCAATTGTCATTCTGTCTCTCTGTCTCTTTCTGTCTCTCTGTCTGTCTGTCTGTCTGCCTCTCTCCATAAGCAATAGTAATGTTCTAGAGAAAAGATTTAGGCAAGAATACCAAGGAATGTCATCAGAGTTAGTGAGATCTTCCTGAAATTGTTCTGGCACTGGCTACATTTCTAGCTGTTAGTCAATTGTAGAGCAGATTCGTTTATGGTTACGAGATTGGATTGAATGCCTTCTAAGGTCTCTTTTAACTCTACACTCTTATTAGTATGAGATATTTGTTTCCCATGTAACCCAGTCTAGTTTGGTACTGAATTCTGTTGTCCTATGGCATTTAAAAAATGCACCTTTTCCATCTGTTTCAGAGAAAATTAGCAACAACAGCCTTGTGCTTAAGCTTAGGATACACAAAGGAGTCACCTTAATGATGCTGTGCTACACTCCAGTTTGCTTTTGGTTTTCAATCCCAAATGCTCAAAGTGTAAATCAGAAATATAGGAACTAGGCCAAATAGAAATACCTGGCCCTCGGCCAAGGCATTGCCTTTGTCGGCCAGTTTAGTGGAAGGAATGCATGTCCACATGTAACTGAGGATATGCTCAGGGATCAGGATCATTTGAATTGTGAAACATTTCAGAAGGGTTGGAGAAAAACAATAAAACATCAAGATAAATAAGACATCATTGCTATACTTGATGGACATTTCTTGAAATAGAAGAATTTAATCTATAATTACTGTATACTTAACCTTGCCCAAAGGAAATAAAATGAATGGATTCTACAATTCTTTTGCAAAATAGAACAGACCTACTTTGGTCTCCAGCTGGTTGGGGGTTGGGGAAAGGCACACATATACACACAAACCCAAAGGGGAAATATTTCATTAAACACTCAACTCTGCACATTTTTTTTTTCACATTTCATCCCACACACTACCATGTTATTCTACTATCTTAAGGCCAACATTTGTAAAAGATGTTAACAAAAATATTTTTACTTGTATGTGTCTGCATAACAAACTGTCAGCTGGATTACTTTCCCCCATAAATCTAATAAATGCTAACATTTGGATTCCCATCAAATTTTAGAAAGCTAACATATCCTGGGTTTATATTTTTAAAATTTGGTGAATTAAGGATGATCCCTATGTAAGATGTTCTAAATAGTGAATACTGATTTTAAATACCTTAATTGTAATGAAGAACAAATTAAAAACTGAATGCAGAATAATATAGTCATTTTCTACAGCATACCTGAGAAGAGGTCAGTAGCACAAGAAGAAGGAAGAGCCATCTAAAGTTCAAAGGAAAACAATATATAGTGAAATATCTTACTGCCATTTCCTCCTCCTCCTCCTTCAAAAATATCTTACATATTTTATTGCATTTTACAGTTACATTAAAAGTGGCTGTGATATCTTTGCCAGGTCATTAAAGAGCTTTGAAAATAGGTCAATATGGATTCTGTGTAGTAAAATTCCTGTGAAGACAAGTCATGTATGAATACAAAATAATTGATTAATAGTAAAGATAGCCTGGAAAACTGGTAGCCTCTCTCTTATCTCCTCTTTTCATGCTAAAAAAATGAAGTTGTACAAGAAGAATTTAACACTTAAGATGAGAATAGAGAGAAGGGGAAGTATAGGGTAAAGAAGGAAAATTTTTTAGTATTCATTAACAAGGCTTTTGCTTTGACTACTCAGATTTCCATAATGATGATTTTCTTGATGAAAAATAATTTATATTTAATGGAATTTAAAGTTTATTAAGTATTTTACCTATACCCAATATATTACCTGCGTTCTATTAATAAAATAGTATAAAAATAAGACAATGTATTTTGAAATAGCACCATGATATTTTAAATGGAAATAAATTTCTCTTCATATATATCATGCTATAACAAACCAGTTAAATAGAATTGTTCTTCAGAGATAAGGACAATCATTTATTAATGCCAATGACCACCCTCTACTTTATGCATTGTCCCATTCTAGGTTATAGTATATTTGCCTTCAAGTTACCTGTTCATAGAGTAAAATGGAATTCTATTTCTCAAGAGTTCCCATATGATAGAAAAAACAATATTACCTATCTTTTTATATGAGAATTTCCAAGTAGCATTGTGTTTATTTTTAGATCAGTAAACATTTATCAAGCTCCTACTCTGCATTTAGTATTGACATGCACTAGCAATAAAAAGTCTAAATAAAACAGTCCTTGCCCTTAAAATTCTTGTGCTCCTTTTAGGGAAACAATAGAATCATAGAATCTTTGAGTGAGAATACTCTGAGATAATTTCAAGTCTTTTTCCAATGTAGAAAACATATACTTTATCTCAGATTTCTCTCCTGATTTTTGGAGCTGATTGTGGTATTCTTCAAAACTCCAAATTAATATATGAAATAAAGTACAAAGTATATAATTGTGGGAAAATTTTTAAATGCCATAAGCTAGGGTTGTTTTTTTGTTGCATACTTTGTTGGTATGAATGGGATGGCACTATCTATAAAAGGTTAAATTAATCACCAACACTTATAGAATGCCAAATTAGAAAACAAGCCTCTATTAAACACCTATTATATGCCAGCTACTGTACGTAAATTTCAGGAATATAAGGAAGGATAAAAAAGACAAACCTGCTTTCAAATAACTCCCAGTTTAATGGAAGAAAATGCTTGCAAACAATTACATCAGAACAAGATACAGGATAAATTGGAAGTGGTCTTATAGGAAAGGCACTGAGATTAAGGAGGTTAAGGAGGATTGAAAAAGACTTCTTGGATAAGATAGGAATTTAGCTGGAACTTGAAAGAAGCTAAAAATAAGTCACAAAAATAAGGTCTTTTGGGGAGTGTCTAATAATTAATTCATTCAATAAGCATTCATTAAATATCCAATTTATGTATGAAACTAGAGTAAAGGCTCAGGATAGGAAGAAAACAGATTTTGCCTACCCAGAGGGAAACAAGTAAATGGACAGTTCTATACATATACAGGTGATACAAATAAAAACTGATGAGAACATGAATAACTGAGGAGATCAAGCATGGTCTCATCTAATAGGCTGAGTGTTTTCCAGAATGGATTCTAAATGGTGCAGGTTATGAATGTGTTATAGACACAAGGTATGAACTATTAGAAAAGCTGAAAATGCAGTGTTATGTTTTGAGAACAAGTCTGCCAGCTAAGTTGGAATATGAGTAGATGATTTGAAATCATTGTAGAAAGTGGAGCCAGATTGTAAAGGGATGATCTCTGTCCTCAAACTTATAGACTATTTCAGGAGATATTGAAGATGCTAGCAAAAATCTAACTAAAGTTTCCTTCATCACATGTGTGTTTTCCATGCATGATATTCTACCATTGTACTCTTCCATCTGAGCTAATATTTCCCATGAATGATGAGCGAACTTGTGGAGGAGTCTGCCTAAAGTGTGTATGAAAAATGTATGGGTAGACAAGGTCTCATGGAAAAGAGACTTGGGGCTTTTAGAGGACACCAAGCTAAACATGAGAAAACATTTTGATATGGCAGTTGAACATAAACTTTTTAATCCATTCCAATTCCTTCTATACCAGTCTAGGACTGGTCAGCTTAGGAGAGTTGATCCAGCTTAGGTCTAGGTTAATGAAAAAATTCTCTTAGTTTTCTTCCTTCAACTTAAATTTTACCCTTTCTAAAAACATCCTTATGTAACTCTGAGATGGCTCTTCATTATTTTTAAAGGAATTGGGGATTCAAGGTCAGGTTAGGATATACAGCAAGGTAAACCCAGAACCTAGCACAGAAACAGGCATAGAGTATGCACTTAATACACACTAATTGATTAATGGATAGGACATTGGGTCAGTGAGCTACAGATTCAAGGTTACTCATATATCCCTGGAATAGAGCCTGATTTGGTTCAATAGTTTGGACTGAATCTATTTGCAGCTGATAAGTGACTATGCATATAAAAAGTTCAGCATCAGAGGTATAGGAAACCACATACTTTCTTGAAGTGTGAATCTTTTACAATAAACAAAAACTCCCTCCCTCTTCTCACTCTGTTTTTGGAAATAAAATTGGTTTACTTCATTTACTTCATTGTTTTCTTTTCTTTCTACTTCAGCCTCTTCACTTTCATATTTCTGCTTCATAGGAGTTAAAATTATAAAATTTTAATGCTAAAATTTCCAAAGGATAATATAAATAGTAATAGTTTGTGTCTCTTAAAAGAAAGATTTGTCTGGTAAATATTTAGATAAATAATCATATTTTCAATGGCCTTAGTTTTCTTATTTTTGACAGGATGATATTGTCCCAGATGTTCTCTGAGGTCCTTTATAAATATGATACTGTATGATTCTGAAGCAGGTTTTTTTGGCAAATCCCTACCAAACATATACTGGTTTAATGAATCTCCTTTGCCAACCTTTCCCCTTTTCTGTGCCTGTGACTGTAATTCTCCCATTCTTTCTATTTCTGGAGCAGCAAGTAGTAGAAAGGGACAAATTAATGTTATAAATTGGGAAAATTTACATGAGTAAAATTTAGCACTTCCTCAATGTAGAATGGATTGTATTAGGAGGCAATGGTTCCCTTTCATTAGAAGTCTTTAAGATAAGACTAGATGTCCACTTGCTAGCTATGTTGTAAAAAGGATTTTTTTTCAGGCATGATTTAGACTAGGAAGACCCTGTGTTCTCTTATAATGTTGAAATTCTATAACTTATTTTACATTAGGTCAATTGTTAACTGCAATAGTTTGGTTCATATAGTCTACTGAATTCGTAAGGAACTGGCGTGTTTTTCCCTTCTTTTTCCCCTTTCTTACTGTATGCAGTTTTTGTTCTTGCATTTTCTTTGAAGTGGGTTTTCTTCTTCCTGCTTTCCCTCTCCTCATTTGTAATGTTGTATATCTTAAAAACAAAACATGATTAAACAAAGAAAAGCTATTGCTCTTGTTACTCTGACTTCTAGAAGTGTCTTGATGTACATGAATTTCAGAAAAGTTAAATCTAATTATGTTCTATTAGGATATGAAAAAGCAAAAAAAAAAGCTGCTTGCAAGTAGGGATTGTTTCAATCTTGTACTTTAATTCACATTTCCCAACACATAGTAGGTATTTAATATGTAGTTTCTTCTTTCTCTATTTGTCTCAATTTGATTTCGTCTATATTGATACATCTAATTTAACTAATACCTTGACATATTCCTTGTGTTCTACAACATAAGGCAGACTGATGAATTCTAATCCTCTAGTGTTCATTTTCATATTTGGGGATTAATTCCACCTCTATTCAAGATACAGTTTGACATTTTCTCTTACTAAGTTAATGAATGTCTTTTGTCTTATATAAACATGTAATTTGTATCTCATAGAAAATCAAATATTTATACATCTAATAAAATTCTTTCATAAAGTTATTCTTCTTATTCATTGAAAATCATTGCTTCTGAAGCTGTATCACTTGATTGAGACAAAATGATAAGTATTTCAAGAATGGAATATTGTTTTTTTGGTTATGCTCATTTTACTTTCCTTATGTCTTTCCCAGGTTTTACTAAACCACAATCTTCAGTATTTCTTAAACCACAATAATATTCCATCACTTTCTTATACCTATTTAGCTATATCCCAACTGATGCATGCTCATTCAGTCTACAATTCTTTGTCAATAAAAAAGTTTCTAAAATATTTTTGGTGCATATATATCCTTTTCCTTAGCTCTATGTAAGATGTAGATCTAATAACAATATTGATACATCAAAGTGTATAAACCTTGGAGTATAAGTTCTAATTGTTTACCAGAATGATTCAGTGAATTTACAACTCTACTAGCAGTGTGTCATTGTGCCTATTTTTCCACATCCTCAACAGCATTTGTTTTTCTGTTATGTTAGCTACTCTAATAGGTATCAAATTGCCTTAAGTTTTTATTTCTTTAAACAATAGTGATTTAGAGCATTTTTATATTACTAATGATAGTTTTAATTTCTTCTTCTGAAAATTCCCTGATGATATTGGTTGACTATGTATCAACTGAATAATGATTTGTATTCTTAGGAATTTTACTCAGCTTTCTATGTATTTGAAAAATGAGGTCTTTATCAGAGAAAGACAACTTTTTGCTTTCCTTTTAATTTCATCCAATTGGTTTTATTTGTACCAAAAATTTAATATAATATAATCAAAATTATCCATTTTATATCCCATAAGAAATTCATAAATCTTACAGACACATTTTTCTCGCTCCACTAATTTGCTTATGATGTCACCCTTTACATCAATATCAAGTACCTATCTTGACTTTATTTTGTTATAGAGCATGAAATGCTGGTCTACGCCTATTTTTGACCAAATTGCTTTTTAGTTTTCCTAGCAGTTTTTGTTAAATAATGAACTCTTGTCCCAAAAGTTGGTATCTTTGGGTTTATCAAACACTAGATTACTATGATCATTTACTACTGGCTATTATGTACTCAATTTTTTCCACTGATCTATCACTCTATTTCTAGCTAGGACCAGATTGTTTTGATGATTATTGCTTTGTAATATAGTTTGAAATCTGGTATTGCTAGTTGTTCTTTCTTTACCTTCCCCCTGCCCCTTTGATTCCCTTGTTATTCTTGACCTTTTGTTCTTCCACATCAATTTTGTTATTATTTTTTCTAGCTCTATAAAATAATTCTTTAGGAGTTTGTTATGAAAATTTTCTATCTCTTGCTACTGTACTTTTTGGTAGTATAAAAATACTAATGATTGATTTGCATTTATTTTATATTCTCTGACTTTGCTGAAGTTGTAAATTATTTCAACTGGTTTTTTAGTTGATTCTCTAGGGTTCTCTAAGTGTACCATCACATTGTCTTTAGAACTATCTATGTAAGAATTGTGTATATGTTTTACATGGATCTATTTAAAAATCATAGAATGAATGAAAAAATAAGACAAAAGAAAAACCATTTATTAAGTGCTTACTTTATTCCAGTGGACCTCTTCAATTCATGCAATTGTAAGCCAATAATATAAATTTAGACTGCTTTAATGGATAAATATGTCTTGCTGTAAGAAGGGATGACTTCCCTCATACTGAGGGTCTTCAAGTAGAGACTAAATTTATTAGGAATTATGGCTTGCTTTTCTTTCCCCTGCCTTATTCCCTGGGTGATATTGGGAAATAATTTCTTAGAACTGAACTTGGGCTTTTAAAAATAAATGGCTTAGAATGGAGTCGAGGGTTTTTGAGGGAGAAGGAGGCCTGGCAGTATATATGGGGTGTAGTGCCATCTCTTTATTGCCACAGAGTTTGAGGATCCATTGTGTGATATGGAGTTTTGTGTGTGAAGAACAGGAATGCCAATCTAATTGGACCATAGATGGTGCAGTGAGGAGTAAATGTATAATAACAAGACTGCAAAGGTAGGTTGGGGCATGTGTACACAAAGTTTTAAAAGCCACTAGAGGAGTTTAAATGTGATTCCAGGGACAATAGGGAGACATTTGTGTTTATTGAAAAGGGGAGTTACATGGTCCAACCTGTATTTTAGAAAAAAAATCCTTTTGGCAGCTGCAGGAGGATGGATTGGAATGAGGAGAGACTCTAGTCAGGAAGACCAATTAAGAGGCTATTGCAATAGCCAGAATAGAGGAAACGAGGGCCTGAAACTGTGGCAGTGGACATTTGAGTAGAGAGAAGGAGACAGATGGGAGCTATATTGTGGAGGCAGAGATGACAAGATTTGTTAATGAGCTCCTGCAGATAAAATTAAGTTGGTCTTCAAACAACAAACCTACTGCAAATTACCAGGCTTATCCTCAAAGGTTTTCTGGTATAGTACAGTCTACCAGAATTTATACTATGCTTTTATAACCTTTGAAAACTCAGGGCCACCTTCCTACTATGATGAGCCATCAGAAGACTTGAAGAGGAAAGTCTTAAAACATTGATGAATACAATTGTAGAGTTGAATTAGAAAGAAAATTTTATTATTTGAGTTATTGAAGTAGTTTTTGTTGTACTATGAGAGAGAATGAAGCCTCTTGCCCAAAAATCTGGCTTTAAAGTTGGTAAGCATAAGGTGAGTGCCCAGCTGTGTGACCCAGGACAAGTCACTTAAACTCTCAGTGCCTCAAGCAGCTCTCTAAGGCTATAAGAAGTTCAGAAGGTCTTCATAATCTTTGGTAATTTGGGGGGTTTCCTCACCAAAGAGTTCAATATGCCAATGAACATCACAAATCCAGAACAAAATAAATATATCTGACTTTTAAAACTCTACTGTTGCTATTTTTAGTATATAAAGGGTGCTCATGGCAGCCTCTCCAATGGTATCACACATGCAATTTATAGCTAATCCTTTGCTCAGTGAAGCACATTTGCCTTGGGGAAATGACAACAACTTCTATGCCTCAGCAAGGGGCTAGCTAGGAAATATGGTACCATTGAACTACATTGAATTTGGAGTCAGTGAACCTGGGTTTGGATCCCAGATTTTCTGTGTAGAAGATTATAGCAATAAATACAGAGCTGGAAAGAACCTTTGGAGGTTCAGAATTCTCATTTTAGAGTCAAGTAACCTGAGACCAAGAGAAGTTAAATGACTATTCAAAGTCATGCTGACACTAAGTAGTAGAAGGACTAAGACCAAAGTCTCCTGACCCCAGAGCTAGGATTATTCTACTTTGATTACTATCTGTAGGGCCATGTGCTGTTTAAGCCTTTAGTTCTTCATCTTTAAAATGAAAGGGTGGGGCTCATTGGCATCGAAGTTCTCTTCCAGTTCCAAGTCTGTGATCCTAACATATTAATGTCCAGGTCCAAAGAATGGATTCCCTCGATCACTTCTTTCTTTCAGATTTTTCTTGACACACCTTCCCCCCATTCCCATCACACATACATAAGCAGTATAACATAGGAGAAGAATAAGCTTAAAATGGAACTCCTCTATTATTAACCTTTCATTCCTACTGATATTGTTGAACTGTTTCAGTTATGTCTGACTTTATGACACCATTTGGGATTTTCTTGGCAAAGATACAGGAGTGGTTTTACATTTCCTACTTCAGTTCATTTTACAAGTAAGGAAACTGAGACAAACAGGGTTAAGTGACTTACCCATGGTCTCACAGCTAGTAAGTGTCTAAAGCCAGATTTGAACTCAGAAAGCTGAGTCTTCCTGACACTAGACCTGGAAATCTATCTGCTGTGCCACCTGACTTCTCCATTGTTAACCTAATAGAGTTTAAGAGGATAATTATGTCCTTGCAAATAATATTTAGTATTTGCAGAAATAACAAAATATTAGAGATGCATTTATACTTTTTTGCTCCACTAGGAAAAATTATAATCATTTCATCCATTAAAAACCACTACTCTGATATCACACTGTGTCATAAATGTGACCCTGGTTCTTGATGGCTGTATGAACAAAGCACAAGCTCTGACATATCCTAATCAAGTTGGAAAGTTTGGGTGTACAAAACCAAATATATACTATATATCTTTTGTCCTGGACTAACCTAAGTAATTTAGTTCCAAGAGGATAATGCATAGAAATCATTTGGTTATTTTGATCAAGGTAAGGGCTTTCTTCTTTTTTTTTTTTAACTCATCCATATACTTTCCAGAATCCTTTTCCTTCTCCCTACATGCATCATTGACATTATGAGAAACTACCTTCCTGGATTCATTGGTTCTCATTTGCAATATCCTTCCCTTGGTAGAATCACCATTTTAGGAAAACCATTCCCCTTTTCTTCCCTTCCATTTCTCCTTTATATGCTGTCTTCATCTATCAAACTGTAACAAGACAGAATTTTTCTTGTTTTATGCTTTTATTTTTTTATCTCCAACACAGAACATTGCCTGGTATATATATTTAATAAATATCCTATTTATCTCTGTATATATATTTCTGTCTCTGTCATCAATCAATACAAACTTCCATCTGTTCATCCATCCTTCTATCCACATATTCATCTATCTATGCATTCATGCATATATTTATATTGAATTTATCAATCTTCCTATTTTTGTATTTCTCTCCATCTATGAATCTATGTATTTATATATCCATCTTTCTATCTATCTATTTCTCCTCAAAGTCATCTGTTTCAGGAAAAACAGCTTGCCATAATTAACAAAATTCAGGGCTTCAAATAAGAAATACCTGAGTAGAAATCCCACTGAAATATTTACTAACTTTAGAACCCATGGCAAAACATGTACTTTCTAATAGGGTGGATAGGCATTCATATATATGTCTATATATACATACATACTTCAGTTACTGTATTGTAATAGTTAACAAATTCTTCATGAATTTATATATAATCATAGCTAACATTTATATATTTTATGTGTTAGATGGTGTAGTAGATCTGGTTCTGGTCATGGAGTCAGGAAGAGTTATCTTCCTGAGTTCAAATCTGGCCTCACACACTTACTGTGTAACCCTGGAAAAGTCACTGTAAAATGGCAAATCACTCAAGAATATTTGCCCAGAAAAACACAACAGGAATAAAAAGTCAGAAACAACTGAAAAAAACCCCAGGTAATTGGACAACAACAAAAATGAAACATTTTGGTTCCTTAGGCGCTTAAAGTTTTGCAAAGTGCTTTCTATGATTCATATGAATCACAGTAAAAAATTATATTGACTTAATAAAGTCTAGTTCAGTAGACTGTATACCACTTATAATGCTGAATCTATATCTACATTGTTACATTGTATGATATAATACATAAAATTATCAATTAGCAAGTACTGGGCTAAGTTTTGGTGATACAAAAAAGAAAGACAGTTCCTGTCCTTAAGACGCTTCCAATCTAACAGGGTGGGAAAGTACATAAAATTTTCCTTAAAATATGTGTAGTGGGGAGGAAAGGTGGTGAAGGTACCAAATAAAGGGCATAATAGAGAAGTCAGTGAAGTCCCAGAATAGAGTCAGCAGTTGAGAAATAATAACAATATACTTTATTGTATCTTAGAATGCATTATAACATCCATGTAAGATTATATATCATGTTAAATTAATAAATCATCGAACTAATTATATATATACATAAATTGCATATATCTATTTAATAAATATATAGAATATGGTCTGGTGAATTTATACATTAGAATTTATCACTAATAAATCATTGTATCACACACACACATATATATATATGCATATATATTTAAGAAACACTTTGTAAACCTTTAATTGCTTAAAGCTAAGTGCTCCATGAGTGTTATCTCCAGCAGCAGAGGAAGTAACTTTGCCTTTAAAATCTTGAGGCCTTTGAAGTCCTGAAATAGAATATTAGAATGGTACTAATGTATCATTTTTTCTTAGTCATACTCAGGGAAAAAAACTGATTAAAATAAATTTCTGATTTTAAATAACACCTGAAATTATACATGATTCAATAATGTTGGCTTCATCCCTGCTATTAGAATTTTGTCCTAGAAACTTATATTCAACTGACCTTTTGTACTGCTTATTCAGGATTTAATCAGATTTTAAAGTAGTTCACTGTCTCTTGAAAATATTGTACTGATAACACTAATTACCATACATTTACATACATTTTGGCAGGGATATTTATCTTGTCGAAAGGAAGCTTGCTTTCTCTTCACTCTGTTCAAAGTGCTTCTAATTTTCAATTTCCTGACGACAATCTATCAATATTAATTTTATAAAAACTTCAAAAATTTCCCTTTGAATTGGTTAATATGCTGTAGTCTCAGAAAGTGCAATGAGGACATAGCCTATTAGAATGAAGTATTGTATATGTCAATATACATGAAGGACCAAATAGTTTTTTTCCTTCATTTGTACTGGAATATAAAAAAACCTCTAACTTTCCTTTTTAATTTCTTCCTTCTGTCCTGAAAATTAAAGACCATCCTGGTCTTTTGATTTGTAAGTAGAGGATAAAATATCTAGCTATTCCATCCAAAGAGAATATCTGTCATAAATATATTATTTTCTGAGACATTCAGACATGCCATGAATGAATATAGAGCCATCCTAAATATCAGCAAACACTAAACTGACTCTCAAAAATAATTTAGTGCAGTCTTTTCCCCAAAAAATTTACATTTGAAAGAAATATGAGTCATAAGTATTTATTTAATGGATGAATAGTTGGTATTATTTTTTAGATTTGGGCTTTCAAGGGGAAAATGCATTTCCAGGGCCAAGATCAGGTTCAATATGTAGTTTGAAAAACTGGGAAAATATGAAGTCTGTTGAAATAATTAATTTGACTTGATTAAATCAATCCATTTTGTCATTATGGAAAGATCATAGAGCAGGCAAAGGACTTGGAGGTACTTATGGGCATTTTTCTATTTGGAAGACATCTCAGACTTAGAAGGTATTGTCCCCTAACATGCCCACATAGTACTTAATATCTGTATAAGTTCATAACAAACTAGTTTTCTTACTGCTCTTCATGTTTTACTTTCCTTCATTCTCTGTGCCTTTGTGTTTGCCCATCTTCCCTGCTTGGGATGTATTTCTCCCTTTCCTGAACTTTAAAAAAGTTTTAGTTTTCTTCAAAACTCAAGTTCCAATTTCTTTGTGAAATGTTTCATAATCTAATTTACTTATATTTCTTCCTTCTTCAAAAAGAATTTATATTTATTTTGATATATGAACATATTTAACTAAATATATATGCATATCTGTATATATGTGTTGTAAACCTTGAAAAACACAGAATCACAAAAGTAGGTATAAAGAACAAATCTTTATTCAGGAAAAGGAAGACAATTTTCTGATAGGCCACTATGCAGAGTCAGGCACAAGATACCACACAGAGACAAGCTCTGGGACTCTGGGAACTCTGTACCTCCAAAGAACTGAAGAACTTAGAGTCCTATGTACAATCTGGGCAATGAAAGAAAGGAAACACACACTGACTGGTTACAAGCGACTTGAGAAAGAGATGGTAGTTTTAGGCTGGGGTACCAGGGAGTGGTCTAAGAGAAGCTAAAAAGGCAAAAAGGGTACTTGGGGTTGGAGTATGTTGATTGGTAGAATTTTCCTGTAGATGTAATCCTAAAGGATTTCAGAAAGAAAATAGAATGTTCCAGATCCTTATGAAATCTCAAAAGTTTTATAAAGGAGTTATAAATGACCAATGAATGAACTAGATAAGGCCAAAATTATTTTTATATGAATAAATAAAATAAATATATACACTGGAAAATGAAGGTGAAATAAACCTTCATTGGGGAATAAAATGATTCTTTCAGATAATTATGAGTTATACTTTTTCAGAACCTACTGTTTGTCAAAAAATCACTACTAGGATAGCAGCCAGTTTCCACACCCACTCATCTCATTGATCTCTCATATATTTGCAGGCCATTGATATAATTCTTTTTCTTTCTATGGAAGAAGCTAAAGGAAGGGACTCAGGTGAAACAGAGATTAGTAAAGTACTGAGAACAGCTAGTGAAATATTAACACAGGTAGCTATTAGACATATTCTTTTCAATGATGATATAGGTAAAGTCTTCATCCTAGGTGCAGAAGTCTGCTTCTAATAACACTTTGGGCTGTTCAAGGGTCTTTCTACTGAAAGGGCATCAGTAGCTTCACAATATCCTGGAGAAGTAAGCATTGATAGAAGTAGGGATGGACAAATAAATGGCATGTCTCTAGTCAGTGAAATGGAAACACATCATATTACCATGATTCAAGTCTACAAGCTCCATTCTCCCCTCTCTATTAGGCAGTGACTAGACTGAGTAGGGGCAAATAAACACAGAATTATTTAAAAGTTCACAATCTTTAGCTTGTCCAGGCTCAGCTCCCAAGTAAGGTAGTTTAGAAATGAAATATTTGATCCAAACCAGGTAAGGTAAATGAGTGGGACTTTGTAGGATCCAGTTTTAAATGCTCTTGGTTTATGTTTCTTCTGATGTCAGGACTGAGGCAAAGTGGTCAGAGTTCTAACATCCACTTGAGTGAATCTCAAAGGAGAAGTCAGGCAAGGTCAAGAGGAATTGACCCCTGGAAGCCTTGGAGACCCTTCCTAGCACTCAGGTCCAGCAGAGTACTGGATTCTCTAGAAAAAGGGTCAGCTTTTGGGCTATGGCATCCAAGTCATTTATGCTGACATTCTGAAACATGTTGTTTCTATCAACAAAATATGTTTCAAGAAGTGCTGGGACACACACTTGTGCAGCTTATGGACCAGGCGCAGAAAGGATACTGTGAAAATTTTCCAGTCTTTGGCATGTGGGTACTTCTCACAAGTCCAAAACAGAACCATCTTAAGATGCTGAGATGTGATGATAGGTCTGTTTCCGGGACACCAAACATCCTCTTTCATCTGCCTCAGGACCTGGAAATATGTCTTTCGGCAACCACCGTCCTCATCTATCCCCTCCATCAGCATATACTCAGCTTGAGAGAAGTTCAATTGCCAGTGGAAACTGGAGCAAGCCATCAGGCTAAACCCAATTGACTTAACACCTTCTGCTTTCTCCCGAGAAGGCCACCGCTTCAAACATCGAGGCCACCGAGCCTTGTCACACCATTGGTTGAAGATCTCTACCACAGGAACCAATTCTACTTCCACCTGACATACTGATGTCTCTATTTCTAGTCGAACTGTGGAACCATAAGAGTCTAGTAGGTTGGCTTTTCTAGAGCAGCTGCAGGTCTTAATTGAGATATCCACCAGATTCTGGAACACTTGAAGGACCTTTGCTGGTATGATGTCTCCTTCCATAATCACATCCATTTCATGCCACTGCTGCAGAGACTTCAAAAACTGATTTACTTCCAGCCATTGGTACAAATCTTCAGGATCCCGAACTGGAGAGACCTGGGGAGAGCCACTCAAGGAATAATACCACCACCTTCGGTTCTGTTGCTTTTTATACCCAACCAATCCTTTAAGGGGGACTGTGATAAGGAACTGGTTAGGTGCCAAAACCTTTATGTTCTCATTGTAAAGGTCTGATTTAGAAATGGGTTGGAATCTAATGTCTTTTGAGACTGATTACTGAGGTCAATTCATGGATGATTTTCTTCACCTCTTCTACAGTCTTGGAGATGGTACTTTGTCTCAGCTCCACCTTATTCTGAAGATGCCCATTCCCTCTGATGTGATGTGTAGATCATGTCAATTCTTATTCATGAACTGCATGCACAGATACCATCTCCTGTCTTATGGAGACCACTGCTCAGAGCTAATTTGGAAGACATGGTACAAGGCAAAGAGCATTAACTAAATTCAAAAGATTGGAGATCAAATCACATGTGGGATCTTGGGAAACTCATCTAAACTCCATGGACTTCAGTGCCTGCCTCTGTAAATTGAGTAGTTTGGAATAGATGAGCTCTCAGGCCCTTCCAGATCTTGACCTATAATTCTATGATTTCATGTGCTAGTCAATTGTAAATGTTTCTTGATGCTTGGCTAAAGGCCAAAGAGAAGCTCTGATTTTAAATAGCATTAAAATCAGCAGGAAACCAAATATCCTAAGACTACAGTGATTGTGCGGGAATTCCAAACTTTTGAGTCAAAAGCAATGACATCCAATCCCTTCTCCAATCATGGATTCCATCTCCATATCTCCAGTGAATCATTGAATATCTTCTTCTTTTTTTTTTTACTTTTTAAGCATTATTTTATTTGGTTATTTACAAACATTATTCATTGGAAACAATGATCATTATCTTTTCCTCCCCCCCCCCCGCCCCCCGTCACCTTCCACCACTTCTCCCATAGCCGGCACACAATTCCACTGGGTTTCACATGTGTTCTTGGTTAATATCTTCTTAAAAACTCTACATTCAAAGGAACTCATTACTTCTGAAGTAACCCATTCCAATTTTGATCACTAACCATGAGGAAGTTTATTCTCTACCTTAATTGAAACTGATCTTGTAATATCCACACAATGCTTACAGTTCATTTTTGCAACTGGCTCCATGTGTCTGGGAAGCTGGATCACCTCTACCTGCTGAGAGGCCCTTTGCTAAGGACTAAGGTTATGCTGACCCAATGAGATCCAAAGATTGATGCAAGGGGTTTTCTCACAATTACGCATGTCAAGCAACCCATATGTCTTATCTGAAAATTGACCCCATATTGGCCAATCAGGTGACTTCTTCTATATTCCTTTGATTGTTAACAGAAATGAGGGTGGAATGGGATATCTCTTTTTCTTATTCCAGGGAATTGTACCTATTTGCTCTCCCTACCTTCCCAAGTTGGTGTATGGGGTGCTCAGGGAGGGGTAGTATCTCTGGTATGGAGGGCTTGTCGTGCCCTCCTAGGGCAGCTCTCCAGCCTCTGACCCCCACCTGACACCCAGCTCTCACTTGTGGCTTCCAGTAGCTGCTAGCATGCAGCAGCTGCCACACCCCTGGCAACGGCTTCGACAGGCCGGCTAAACCTTGTGAGGGTAGCCATCGGGTCATCGACCCCTGGTGAACCAAGGCTTTGCTCACCCAGCATGTGAAGACTGCTTCGGCGGAACAGAAGAAACCAATAAGAAGGTTCAATGGCTGAGATGGCGACGCAGCAAAGCACTGTGGAGTGCTCAGGGCGTGTTGGAGCACAAAAGACAACACGGCCATCCAATGCAGCTGAGGAAGTCTCCAGATGTAACGACTTTTCATGCCACTGGACCCAGGCTTCCAATGCCGAGAGAGTGGGACTGTCTCTGTGCATCGACTTTTCCACTTAAATCTCCTTCACGCACAAGTGTCTTTGTGCACACTCATCTATCATAGATGAAAGTGCACAAAGACAATCGTCATCCTCAGTTACCAAGAGACTACGACTACTACTAGGATACTGAAGTATATATTCATATATTTGCATCTGTGTGATAGCTGGACTACATAATGAATACTAATAATAGCATTTATATAGTGCTTTAATTTTGCAAAGAACTTATATATTTCAACTGTCAACTAGAAAATATAAAACCTCCAAAACAGTTACAAAGAAAATGTCTTTCTAGGATAACAGAGACAATGCTCTTATGGCCACCACACAGTCATGTGCACATACACCAGTGCTACACTGAGCTAAAGCTTTGAGACTCTGAGAACAATGTCTCTAGGAAAATACACTATGAATGATAATTTCCCTTGAGTGAATTTACATCAAACTGAAGAACTCAGAGTGTTATATATGTTTTAGGGAATATAATCAGAGAAACAACTGACTAGTTACAAAGGAGCTTGGGAATGAGGCTGTTGCCTGTGGCTAGGGTATCTAGGAGAAGCCCAAATATAATAAGAGAAACCAAGAAACCAAAAAAGGGTACTCAGGGGTATTCCAATTCAAGGAGCATGGTAGATTATTGTTCAGTCTAGAACAAGAATCTATCTGGTAGTTTCTTGAAGGTAAGTTCCCATGGGAAAGAGCAGTTAATTTCTCACTCAGTCATTTATAATTTATGTTACCTTGGTTAAGTCATTTAACTTCTCTAGCTCACATTCTTTCTGTCTATATTTGGTCAGGTTCAGTTCATCTTGATTTGATTTTCTTAAATAGAGTTCCACTTTAATGTATAACACATAAGAGTTCAGTATGTCCATTAAGATAGTTCTCTTTCATTTCATGCTTATTTTTTGTCTTTCCTCATATTTTGTCTTTAAATATTCTTATGGTGATCAAATGTATTTAGGTTTCACATTAAATATCAACATTTCAAAGTGCTTTCTCTTTCCTTTCTCTCTCTTTCCCTCTCTTTCTGATACATAATACCATATTTCCTTTAAAAATCAAAGTATGAAATTCAGACATTTTATTATAACCTGAGGCTCAAACCTAGACATTTCCTGAAGACTTAATTGTGAAGAAAATGTGTACTTAATGTTTTTTGCATTTGTGAAGAATAGAACTGAAAAGAGCTGGGGGAGGGGAGATTTTATTTTATTTTTTTTTAGTTTTGGACTTTAAGAGAAAATACAAGAGGTTCCAGACTCTCTTTAGAGAGGGATCTCAGGAGAGAAAGATTTTATGAAGAAGCCAGCATGTAGAAAAAATAATTCCGTAAGCTTGTGCTTATTTTTATATTGCCACACAGAAAATTTAATGGAATTTCCTTTGGAATGAGATTCTGGTCTCCTGTCTCTGCATTCCTCTTTCCATGTTTCCCTTTTTCTGCCTCTGATTCTGTCTTTTCCCAACCACTCTCCTCACTTATTTCTCCCTTGATGCCTACTCCCCACCCTTGGTGAAAGGACTCACCTATTCTGTGCATTGGTTTGTATCTTCAAATCTGCACATCTTCTCTAATTTTTGTTTCTTATCAATTTGATCAAAAGTGATAAATCACTATGTTTCATTCTTTCAGTTTGCCTATCATTTTGTGGGAAGGGAGGGAAAAGCCTTTGGAGGCAGTATAGGACATTCCTTCCTCATTAACAGATAGCTATCAATAGGATTATGGTTTGAACTTAAATGTTACTTCCTATAGACCTGTGTTGGCAAACCTATGGCACATGTGCCAGAGGGGGTTGCTTCCTTCCCCTTCTTTATGTGTGCCTGAGGACATTTCTCATATCACTCACCCCTCTACCCAGAAGCCCAATAGGAGTGCTTCTTCCTTCCCCTGTTTAGGGTGAAACAGGGAGCTCACATGCAGTGTGAGTGTTCCAGTTTGGGCATTCAGTTTCTAAAAGGTTGACTATCACTGCTATGGACTAACAAAGCTTAGAGAATGTGGAACAGATAGCTATAATTCCATTCTGCTCCCACTATCTGAGAAGAGTAGAATAACGAGAGTCCTATGCCCTCTTTTCCTACTCCTTTCCAGGCAGGAATCCATCTTCTTTAGAGAGAGACAAAAAGGCCTCAGGAAATACCTACTCTTGCATTCAAGAGTTACATTTAAAAAGACCAGGGTGGACATATACATTACCTACATTGACCACATACATAATCTGTATGTGGAAATTATAATTTATTATTTATGATCATAAAAATATAAAAATATCATACAAAGTATAAATGTGAATTTTAGATTTTCTCCACTTTGCTTAGTCTTAGAATTCTAGCAACCAGGAATGTATACACCCCTTCTTAAGGATTAAGTGTTGAGGAGGATGGCCTATGACCAACATGTGCTAGCAAGTAACAAATAAGAAACAACTGACAGATGCTCTGGGTTGTCCTAAGTCAAGCTTAAGCTACCATTGGTACATGTGAGATGCAGGAAATGATGTAAAGAACAGTCTATATATTTCACGTCACTTCCTCTCTCCAGGTTCTCACTCTCTCAGTCTCAGAGACGTTGGGCTCTCAGAGACATTGGAGTTTTTTCAACTTTGGGGGCTCATGGTGGCATTCTTGGTGTCTTGGTGGGTTTTGGCATTTGTAGCTTGGCATTGAGGTGACTGATTCCTCCTTTCTTCCTTTCCTTGTCCTCCAAGTCCTATCTGGCTTTCCAGAGCACTCCAATTCCCTTTTTTTCTCTCTTCTTAATTTCTTCCCTCTATTGTAATTAAACCACCATAAAAATCCCAAGCTGACTTGAGTATTTTATTGGGATTGAATTTTAATCCCTGGTAACCACTAGTATAATATATTCAGTCAACAACCCTAATTTTACCCTTGCATAAATAAGAACATAGTTTGCTATTTGTTCTTTCTTGCCATAATCATTATTTGGTATGAGATATTTAACTATGATGCAATCAATCAAAATATAGTGAAAAATACAGTAGTCATAAGTAAAAAAAAAAAAGGCAGTATTGAACAAGCAGTTTGCCCTGCCTTGACACATCCTTTTCTTTTTCTAAACATCTTTATGATTGCTTAGTTCAACCTTACAACAAAATTCTTAGACATTCTCATCATTAAATATTGCTTCAATATGATGTGGTGGAAAGATAAAAGTGAGAATGCTATTGGGAAATAATTAAAACAGCAAATAAATGACTCAAACAGTAAAGAATTATCTCCACTGGTGCAGATATATAAATGTAGTGTTATAAAAAGAAGATTTATTCCAAATAAATTCCCTAAGCCTCCCTAATTTTTTTAAACAAGAGGCTGGACAGAAAAAAGTCACTAAGGCTAAAAGAAACAACTTAAAATAATTGAATATATACAATATATGGAAAGCCATGCTTCTGCTTATGTCTCAATATTCTTTTTATCATGAACTAACTAATCAAAAGTATTATTATTTTTAAAAAGAGCCATAATAAATCAAATCAAACACCTAAAATGACGCCTTTGTGTTCTCTTCAATAAAGGTTGATTATTATGTGGTGTTGACACTGCTGCCATAACTGGGATGGCTACTTGAAGAACTACTCTTTATTTCTATGCAGAATAAATAGAAATAAACAATTATTCCATAAAGTTATTTTTCTTAAGTGGAGACAAGATCATAATAATCTTTAATGCAATTGGAAGATAGATATTTGCTATTTCCTTCTACCTTGTCTGTCCTTCCACATTTATAGCTGGATTTCTTTAGATTTTAAAGTGATTTCTATAACTAAAAGTCCTCTATGAGAGGACAATGATCCCTAGTGGCTAATCCTTCCTTTAATATTTTACTGGTTATTATTATTTGACAGTCTGCCAAGAGCAAACATGGGACACAGAACTGGTGACTATGAGATATCAAAAAGGAGAAAAGGGGAAGTAGGAAGGCATATAGGCAAACAGATTATTTCATAATTTCTCTTGGAATCCCTTTGGCACTGAAGATGACTGATCTTTTTTAAAAAGGTATTTTTCATAGAAATTTCTGAAATCTGTGTATTACCTGGTTCTCAAGCCAGGGCATTTTATTTTCTCATTTCAGTTTGCATAGCTTTTTTTTTTAAACCCTTACCTTCCATCTTGGAATCAATAATCAATACTGTGTATTGGTTCCAAGGCAAAAGAATGGTAAGGGCTAGGCAATGTGAGTCAAGTGACATGGCCAAGGTCACACAGCTGGGAAGCATCTGAGGCTGGATTTAAACCTAGGACCTCCCATCTCTAGGCCTGTCTCTCAATCCACTGAGTTAGCCAGCTGCCCCCTTAGTTTGCATAGTTTTTGAATCACAAAGAAATTAGCTTTCTGTCTCTGGACATATAGAACTAGAGACTAAGTGATCATTTGTCAGGGACCATAGAGAAGGGATTCATGCATCAGGTATTAGTTAGATTATACTTCTCATCCATTTTAACTGTGGGATTCTATGATTTATAAGACATGGAAGTATCATCAGTCACCTTACTTAGTTTTCCTGAATTATAATCAACACTCTTCCCAGAAAGAATCCTTTAAAGGGACTCATCAACGAGAGTATTTTAATGAGAATAATTGTTAAATTGTGATAATTGTTCCATTATGATTCTTGAATTTTGGAACCCTTACATAATCACAAACATCATTCCAAAATCTTAAAATTTTTGAAGTGTACACAACCAAGATACAACAAAACAGAAAAGAGTAACATGTATCCTGCTTAAATGTAGAATACCTATAGATGAAGAAATATATGTGCATAAGTGTGTGTGTATCTGTATGTATCTTCAAAAAATGAAGCAGTATAATTCTAGAGATTCGGGTCATACAGATATAGTGACATTTTTATTTTCATTATTAACTTGAGTATCAAACAATTATGATCTGATGTTTGTGGGGAGAGAGGTAGCCACATTAAAAAGTAACTAGGATAATCATATGCTTTCTAATAATGTAAAACTAACTTCTTAGTAGAAAAATAAGAAAAATAAAGAGAGAAGCCAAGAGCTATTACATTTACCAACCTCTGCTTTATGAGATATATAGTTTTTTTTTATTTTAAGGTGCTGATATGACATTTTCATTTGTGATTGAAGAAAAAGAGGACATTAGCTTGTTATTACTAAGCTTTCCCATTCAAACACTGATTACATAACTTAATAATGACAAACAGACATAAATTGTTTCTCTCATTATTGCTAATACAGTATGTGAATCAAATAAATTGAACATTACTTACACAGCCCAATTACTAATAATAAACATACTGAAGACATTTATTTTATTTTTACATTACATGCAAGTAAGATTCTATTCAGACATCTATTTTAAATGTTACTATATTTCCCAAAACTACAGATATGTAGTGTAATTGGTTAAACATAAACATATAAATATTGGTTAAACATATAGTGGAATCTCATTAACTTGGACTCTGATAATTTAATATTTTTGATCGATATCATGAATTGAATTCTCATAGATAGTAGTCCTTAAACTTTTTAAAAACTTTAAAAAAATACCGTCAGCTATGATCCCCATTCTAAACTTTCTTCTCTTTCCTTAAATCCTCAGTCCTATTGTAAAATGAACTACTGTTTTAAAAGCTGACCTCATCTCTTACTCCACTAAGAAAACAAGAAAATTTTTCAGCTCCCCATCATTCAATCTTTTATCCTTCCAAATTTGTATCTTTACCTGTCCTTCTTTGAAAAAATCTATGTGGTTGAGGTGTCACTCCTTATTGTCAAGGTCAACTTTCAACTCAACTTGTCAAGGCATCATGCCATGATGCTATTGGTCCTCTTAGAAAATGAAAGACAAACAACATTGTTTAGGAGTGGCTCCAAAGGTTTTGCACTGAACTTTGTTCTTTTATTCTCTTTAACTTGATGATATTCATCAATTCCTAGAGATTCAATGATCATTTCTAGGCAGACAATTCCAAAATCTGGTCCTAATTTCTTTTCGAAATTCTCACATTACTTTTGCTATTTGTTTGCTGGGCATCTCCTCTTGTAAATTCTGTCAACATCTTGAAATCAACATGTACAAAATAAATCTCATATTTTCCTTAAACTCATACTTTCTTTCAAATTCTATATAAAATGATTCTTATTAGATAACTACATTGAGTTGATATGTGATTTAAATTTGAATCAGTGATTTGATATTTATTGGTATCTTTCTCCATGAACTTACAATTTTAGTTAGGGAGAAAGGTTTGTAAATAATAGAAGTTTACAAATATATATATATATATATACACATATATATAGTGCTTTAGAGTATACAAAGTTCTTTCTACATGAAACTGTGATGAGTGAAGTTTTACACATGTGGAAGATGAGGCTTCAAGAAATTAAAATTTTTTCAGAGTCTGATAAGTATAAATGGTATAGCTGATATTTGAATTGAGGTCTATGATAAGGAAACTAGGTTTAGTAATAAACCATGTTGAAATTCCAGCTTCATTATTTGTAGCTTGTTTGATTTACAGCAAATCACAACTTCTCTTGTCCTCAGTTTTCTCAATTGTAAAATGAATCAGATGGACAATATGAACTTTATTCCACCTTTATCACTAAATATATGTTATTAACTTAGACAGACCTTCTATGCTATCCTGAATGCTCTGTTCTCTCTATAAAATAAAAAAAAATGTATGTTTTTTGTGCCGCACAAGTGCTAAATGCAGTAAATTCAATAGGAACTCAGTGGAAGAAAAGATCATTATGGTCAAAGAAAGATTCATGGATGGATATGGGAATGAGTCAAGACATAAAAGGGAGGAATTTGATATAGGAAAGGAGATGTTTGGCGTTATTGGAGACAGGAAATATGAACAAAGGTATAGAGTTGAAAATGCACATGAATTTTCAGGATTTGAATGAAGGGGGCAAGAGCAGTAATGTGACATAGTTCAAGATATAACTGATAAAAATTTCAACTGTTATGATGTTCAGTGGGAATGGAATAGAAGAAATGAACACAAAAATTCATTATACCTGAAATATATGCAACATTTGGAGGATGATAGACAAATTGGCAATATAGAGAACAAAAATGAGCTAAAAGACAAAGATCAATCTAAGGTTTTAAAACTGAAGAGAAAAACAGGATTACTATTGGTAAAATGGGGAAGCCTAGAGTTTGTTTCTGAGGAAAGATAGTCTCTTTGAAATTTTAAAGCTTCCACATGTACATAAACACATACATGCGTGCACACACACATATATCCATTCATAAAGAGATTAGGGTAGGAGATAAATATATATATATATGTAAATCTCAATTATTACACATACTTAAATATAATCATGATATTTATTGAAAATAAAAAAAAGGGATGACTACATTTACATTGTTTTGAATTCTGGAAATATACTTTCAGTATACTTTATGAGACATCCAAAATAAGATGAATAGTACATTTACCTAATCATTTATATATATATATATATATATATATATATATATATATATACACAGAGTAGATATAGAACATAAAGTGACATATAGTTGGAATTGCAGACCATTGACTTAGTCCTTCAGTATTTATTTTGTTTAGATAGAGCATAAACCCATTAATCTAGGAACAAAATTGATAAGAAAAAGTAGACTAGGCTGGATCTTTCAGAAAGCTGTGCAGTTCATTTGATGATTCCAAGCTGTACTCTGCCACAAAAGCTTTTAAAAGCATTATAATTGTAAATTTTAAAAGCATTATAATTGTAGTGGGCCTAAAAGGCAATGGAAAGACACAAAGTCTTTGTAAGTAGGGCTAGAATGTATTTTCATTGACGTCCTTTCACTAATATTTCTCTCTCTCTGTGTCTCTCTTTCCTTTCCTTCCTGTATTTTTGTCACAGAAATGCCTTGTTTCTTCTTTATTCATAAAGTAACAGATATATCCAAAGGCCACTAACACCACAGGAACATATTGAATCTTTTCAAATATCCTAAAGAGATAATTAAGATTTCTTGTGGACAGCTGGGTGAACACTGAATCTTCCCTGCCCAGCTGTCTGCCTTGCCCAAGCATTCTCCACCTAAACAAACAAAGGATAAGGCATGTAGAAGGGGTAAGAAAAGTAGAGTCGAATGAACTCTTTCCTGATAGCTTTCTCTTTTCCACATACCATTTAAAAAGCCTAAATCAAATGAAAATCTCTAATACATCCCAGTTCTTTGCTTAACATAAAAATAACTAGATGTACAAGGTCTAAAATAAATCAGACTTGACATAAAATAATTGCTTATAAAAATGTATCTTAAATTGGAAACATGAGACCAGTATAGCTATAGGTACCATGGATCTGAACAACTAATCAAAAAGTAAATTAAAAAAAAATTCATCAGAGACTCTCTTCAATATGGCTACTATGTCAACTGGTGCAGATTTTAAGCCCTCCACATCATCTCACTTTTCGGTGACTCTTCACTGCATTTATATACATACCCCACTGGAAATGACCTAACTATATACGTCTTTCCCGAGGTGTTTGATGGCATGGAAGTTCATCGAGCACTTAAGCTTTCCAATTGCTATCCTTGTTATATGGCAAGATGACCTCCATTTTCATTCATATATTCCTCTGATAACATTTTATGACACTTCTATGTGGTTATTAGTGACACTGTGCTGTTTATTCTCCATGAGTCTCTACATTTCCTTTTGAGTCATTTGCAAGTTGAATTGTTCAAAGACTGTGGCATTCTGCCTCACAACTGTAGAAGATTACTAGAAGAGTATAGCTGCTCAAAAGCTGGGCTTTTCAGAGATAATTTTGGAGGCTTTTGAAGCTTTATTATTTTCAAAAGACGATTCAAACTATTCATTTGCTTCCTCTTAGCTCAATTAGCTGTTCAACTTTAGTGTCTATTAAAGTATATTTACTGATGGATTGAATCTATATGATACTCATTCAGCTGCAAAATTTGGACTACATTGCCAGGTCAACAAAGCACCCTCTAGATGCTGAAATACTAGTATACCAAGCTACATTGTGAACCTTTTGACATTCACAAGGTCTCAGAGGCTTCTTTCTCTTCACCTAAAACATAAAAAAACTTCAGAGGACAAGGACCAAAAATCCTACCTACACAGCATCCTAAGACCGCAAGGTAGAAATCTTCCCAGGCTTTGCCTTTATATTATTGTCTTTCATCAGATACTATCATTGAAGTAATCAGATGAGACAAAAAGAGAAATAGCTATTTAAATACTTCCACAGCCAATCAATCAGCCTCCTATTTGGCACTTGCCAATCAGAACTAATTATAGAATTTCCACATCTCTAGCCCTTTCAACTTCCACAACATTATCATCTTCCTACAAGCAAAATTTCTAGCTTTCTCCTCATGGAGAGACACTGTTTTTGGCACTCAGGTAACAGAGGTTGTCCAGATGTGTGTACAGAGTCATCTTTTCTAATTGCGCCCATTTGGGATATGTCACTGAGGTGTTTTGAGCATAAGAAATCCCTGAGCACTTCTTAGCAAGTATGATTCAGTACCTCAGGGGGTCTGAGCTTTGAGATGAGGAAACAAGCCCATTAGTCAGCTGAGCAGGAAATGCTGATAACTGAGTGGATCTTTAAAGTAGAGTGGTTCTGTCCCTAGTTTGTCTTTCTTTATTCTGTTGACTTTCCTGTGATTTCAAGTAGATATATTTTCCTTTTTTTTCAAGTAGATATATTTTCCAGGAAATTTCCATTGAAGAAGTTGGGGAAAGGGGCTACAATCCTTTTCCCGTCCCTGATATTATGTAACCACTCCTATGTAGCAACTAGAACATGGGAACACAAATAGGAAAGCTGGAACTAACGCCTACAACTTAATGCATTTCTTTAATGGAGAAAATTGACATTAGCAAAGGGATGAGCCCAACTTTGGCCTTGACTTGTAGAAGAAAGGGATGGAGTTTGAACAATGCAGAGCTGAGGTGAAAAGTGGAGTGCCTAATCGACACCCAGACTTTCACTTGTTTGTGACTTGTTTGCAAGACTGTAGAAGTTGTTATGTTACTGATTGCATGTCAGCAACAAATGCTATGTTTTTTGTATCCTTTAGCATTTCTTCCCCTGATGAAAAATAAAGATCTGTCATATGCCTGGTTCATATTAAATATTAAATATCTTTTCTCCTGGTGGTGTTAGGTGGTACTGTGGGTAGAGAATTAGAACTGGAATAAATAAGTCTTGAGTTAAAATTTAACTTAGACATTTACTAGCTTTATGGCCCTGGGCAAGTCACTTAAGTACTGTTTACCTCAGCTTTGTCACCTGTAAAATGGAGATAATTATAGCACATGTTTTCCAGGGTTTTTTGAGGATAAAACAAGATTACATTTGTAAATTTCACAGCAAAATAGGAGCCACTATGTAAATGATTATTATTATTATAATCATCATCATTATCATTATTATTACTCCTCCTCCTCCTTCTTCTGCTCCTCCTCCTTGATTCCTCCTTTGGGGAAATTAGAAATGAGCCCAAATCTAAATGTTCAGCAGCTTTTTTTTCTTCTTCTGCACTTCATCATAAGAGATCTAAAAGATCAGATCATGAGAAAAAGGAAGCAAACTTCTCTCATTATAGCCTTTCCTTTTCCAGTCCTGAATCAGGTCTGACTCTATGCATAAGTCTAGTATCAAGGCTTCCCTAGTAGAAAAGGGAGAGATAGATAAAGAAGTACCCTAGCTCCTTGGCTTCTGTAGAGATTACGCTTGTTAAATTTCTATTCTCCTCCATCAGCCCAAGAAAAATAGTGGTGAGAAGAGATCTTGAGGCAAAGAAGTTTACTCTAGTAAATAGAAGACATGTATTCCTTATTTTTAAACTGTATCTGCCTCTTTTAGAATTGTACCTGCTACTCCTAGTTTGACTTGCTTACATAAACATAAATCTGACAGTCCTTCAAGTCCCTGAAAACAGATATGGTCTACTTAATGTTCTTCCTCTTTTGGCTAAACATCCTCATTTCTTTAGTCAATCTTAATATGGCTTAATCTAAAGGTCTTTTGATATCCTATTTGCCCTTCTCTGGAAGTTCTCTGGTTTTGATGTCTATATGGCAAATTTAATTCCAGTTGTGGTCTTATCAACACAAAGTTCAGACAACTTTTTTCCTTCTTCAATTTTCACATTATACATCTCTTGAGATAGCCCAGGATAGTTTTTTAGATGCCATGTCAAGTTGTTGATTCATATTGAGTGCATAGTCACCTAAAATGCTAGATCTTTCCCAAAGTACTTAATGTCATATGTTCCCTCATCATTTGTGAAGTATTTTTTAACTCGAGTATATATGCTCCAGGGATTTTCTCTGACTGTTCCCCATACTTGGAACACTCTTACTCTTCATGTCAATTTATTAGCTTCTTTGGCATCCTTTAAGTACCAACTAAAGTCTCATATTCTACACAAGCCTTTCTCAATTCCTCTTTAAAATAAAATAATTTATTATTAAATATTCTTTTCTTTTTAAATTTTGTGTTCTTTATTCCTCCCCTCCTCTTCCTTAACCATTTAAGAAGGCAAGCAATATATCAATTATACATATGAAATCAAGCAAAACATTTCCATATTACCTATATATTCCCAAAAAAAGCAGAAAGAGAGAGAGAGAGAGAAAGAGAGAGCAAGAGAGAGACAGAGAGAGAGAGACAGAGAGAGAGACAGAGAGAGAGAGAGAGAGAGAGAGAGAGAGAGAGAGAGAGAGAGAGAGAGAGAGAGTGTAAGAGAATTCAATCTGCACACAGAGTTAATCAATTCACTCTCTAGAGGTGGATAGCAGATTTTTATTATTAGTTCTTTGGGATTGTTTTGGATCATTGTATTGATCAGAGTAGCCAAGTTTTTCACAGCTGATCATCTTTACAACATTCCTTTTATGGGGAAAATGATCCTTTGGCTTTTCTCACTTAATTTTGCATCAACATATAGTTTTTGCTATGTTTTTTTTCCCCTGAAACCATTGCCCTCATCATTTCACATAGCACAAATGGTAACCCATTACAATCATATGCCACAATCTATTCAGCTATTCCCCAGTTGATATGTATTCTCTCAATTTCCAATTCTTTGCCTTGACAAAAATTGCTATAGATACATATATTTTATATATAATATATACACACACATATATAACATATCTATATCTATTGATAAAGTTCTAGATAGTTCTCCAGAATAGTTGGAGCAATTCACAATTATACCAATAGTTCACTTATATATTTATTTTTCCTTATTTCCTTTTGCATTTCTTATTTCTGATAGGCATGAGATAGTACTTCAGAAGTGTTTTAATTTGCATTTTTTTCTGATCAATAGGGATTTAGAGCATTTTATATGATCATAGATGGCTTTAATTTTTCTTCTGAAAACTGCCTGTTTATATCCTCTGACCATTTATCAATTAGATATTTTTATGTAATTTTTGTAAATTTTACTTAGTTCTTTATATAATTGTGAAATTAGACCTTTATGAATGAAATTTACTATTAAAACTTTGATATTACTCCATTGTTTATGGTACCTTTTAGGAAAATGAAGTTTATCTCATTATCACTTTAACTTAGGTCTATTTTTGCTTTGCTTTGTCCAAGGTTCTGATTACTACCCTGTCTTTTTCACTTTTCAGTTGAAGCATATTAAATTAGGTTCCATGCCTTTATTTTAACTCTGTGTGTGTTTTTCTATTTTAATTAGTACTGTTTACAGTTACAATTATAAAAGGCATATGTTCTCTCCATTCTATTTTCTCCAGTTTCTTCTTCTCACTCTTTTTATCCTGTCCCTTCTCAAAAATCAATTTTATTTCTTACCATTGTCTCCCTTAGTTTGTCTTCCTCTTTGTTATAACCACCAAATCCTTCTTTTATCTCCTTCTCTTCCAATTTCATTATTGAGTAATATAGATTTCTGTACTAAAATGATTATATATAGCCTCCCCTCTTTGAACCAATTCAGATGAGTATGAGGTTCATAGATTACCCACCCCATATTTTCCTTCTACTGTAAAAGTTTTTCTTCATATCCTCTTCTTTTATATGAGAAAATTTTCCCCCAGTATACCCCTCCCTTCTCTTTTTCTCATCTCTTCTTTTATTTTTGAGATCATCTCAATATAATCAACTCATATCCATGCCCTCTGCCTATGTAAACTTTTTTAAACTGCTCTAATAATGATAAATTTCTTAGTAATATCACATGTATCATTTTCTTATATAGGAATGCAATAATTGTAACCCTTTTGAGACATTGTAATTTTTTATATTTACTTTTTTATGCTTCTCTTGAATCTTTTGTTTGAATGTCAAATTTCTATTCAGCTCTTATTTTTCCCATTGGAAATGCTTGAAAGTCCTCTCTTTCATTAAATATCTATTTTCCCTTGAAGAATTATACTCAGTTTTCTGGATAGGTTATTTTTAGTTGTAATTCTAGCTCTTTTTTCCTCCTGAAATATATTCCAAATGATTTCTTTAAATGAAAGTTGCTAAATCTTGTATGATCCTGACTGTGCCTCCATGGTATTCAAACTGTTTCTTTCTGGCTATATGAAATATATTCTTCTTGACTTGAGAACTCTGGAATTTTCTTTTTGGGATAAGTGCCATATCTCTTTCAGGCAGTAATTAGTATATCCTTTCATTTTAATTTTACTTTCTGGACCTAAGATATTGTGTCAGTTTTCCTTTATAATTTCTTAAAATATGATATCTATACATTTTTGGAGCATGGTTTTCTGGTACTTCAATGATTCTTTTTTTAAACCCTTACCTTCCATCTTAGAATCATTACTGTGTATTGATTCTAAGTCAGAGGAGCAGTAAGGTCTAGGTATTTGGGGGTCAAGTGACTTACCCAGGATCACACAGCTGGGAAGTGTCTGAGGCCAGATTTGAACCTATGACCTCCCATCTTTAGTCCTGGCTCTCAATCCACTGAGCTACCCAACTGCTCCCAGAACTGGACATTTTAAAGGAAAATATTAGTGAGATCTGAAGATGGTAAAATGCTTCCATATTCTCTCAGAATCCTTTGATGTAGCTCCAGAGGGATTATGTGATTTAGTTTGCTCCCTGGTAGAGAAACTAAATCTCTTAATCCCCATTCTGCTACTTTTAGATATCACTAGTCTAACTAACTAAAAAAAAAAATTAAAATAAAATGAACATTTTGTCCTCCAAGGATTTTCCATTTGAAAATACAGAATAAGAGACATAAACGTTTTTTGTTACATCCTTTAAGGTTATGTTGTGATTATTGCTGTTCTCTGATCCAGTCAGTGTTGGAAACTCCCACTATGAAAACTCTCTCCACTAATGCAGATTGTGATGGTGCCACATTAAGATATCACAAGATCACAATTTAGCATTCAGTTAGAACTTTTACATTATCTTTTTTTACATAACCACCATTTTATTCAAGAGAAATTAAGGCCTAAAGAGTTTAAATAATTTCAGAAATATTGTACAGATAGTAAATGCAGAGCCAGAATTTGAATTCTAGGACTTCTTACTTTAAATCCAATATACTTTCAACTGCTCTTCTTAGACTTACGGTTTTGGAAACTGCTGTGGGGATACTAAGAGGTTAGGTGACTTATCCATGATTATACAGATAGGGTCAGAATTAGGACCTGAATTTAGATCTTTCTGACTTAAAGTCTGAGCCTATATTGGCTATGCAATAATACCTTCCTTTGTTTGTGAGATTTTGAATTTAAAAGAATTAAGATATCGCTATCTGTGTGACAGTTGTTATCATTTCCACTACGACCCAAAATATATGCTGAGTATATATTTAAATATTGAATTATATTATGTATAACATATTTAAGTAGTTATTACCATCAATTAATATTTACTAGGTACAATTTAGATTGATATGGAATGCAAAGAATTTAATAATATTGTAGAAAGAACATAAAAGTATTTCAAGAAATATTATAACTAGAATAAATAATCAAACCAAGACTAAGAGTATAGAATTATTCTAGTTTGAAATTCAAATTGTACTACTACTGCTGCTAGCACCACCAGCACTCTCCTGGGGACTCCATTTTCTCTTCTGTTAAAAGTCTTAGACCAGGTGACTTCTGAGGCCCTTTCCATTACAAAAGCTATGATTCTATTCAATAAAATTCAATTTTTAGAATCTTAGATCAGGAAATAGACTTTATGATTATTTACCATTTTCATTTGACTAATGAGAAAGATGAAACCCCAAAAGATTAAATAAATTCATTCAATTTGTTACTGTTAAATTCAGTAGAATTTATAAAGACCAGATCATTGGTCTTCTGATTCACAATCCAAAGTCCTCTGCTCCCGAAAAGAACACAATACTAGCACTCCATCAAACTGGAGGGCCATTCATCCAGTCACAGTTCCCTTAGAAGTTTTCTGTCAATTGTGAGCCTGACTCAGTATAAAGAACATTAGATTTAGGATTACGATGTATGTCTTTGAATACAAACCCATGTGCTTACACATACTTTGGACTAATCATTTAAAGTAACAGAACTTCATTTTTTCATTCCTAAAAAAACGCATTATTATACCAATTTTGTTCATTTTTCTGGTTACTAAAGCATTTTGCAAACCTTCAAGAATTACGTTAATATGAAGTGGTATTCTTTCCACAAATCTAAATTTTGCAACTTACTGGCTTTTTCATGAAATATCAAGTCAAATTCAAGTTGCTTTATTGAGGGAACATTCTTCTTCAATCCCTTGGTCAAAAAAATAAAAGAGGTTAGCAAAAGAATAAAATGTAAATTCTCTTGCGAATTGTGGCTCTGTGTTTCAAGTATGGTTCTCATTCTTTATCTTGCTTCTTGCTTTCTTCTTTGAGTTCGCATTCAAATTAAAACCATCACACATGTCTGTTTCTGTTCACATTGCTCATCCTGGGAAAAGTGCAATAAGGGAAGCGATGAAGATTTATTGAAATCATTACTTAAGAAAGCAACATTAATCCAGGTCATAAAATATGGTCAGAAGAGAATTGTAATTCCCCTCCCCTTTTAACCATAAAAAAGAATTTTTATGGTATGTCAGAAAAGTCTCTATTTGCTAAGGAATTAAAGTACATACAAAATCCAAATCTTAGAATTATTTTTTCCCCTTCATTTCTTCCATACGTTAAACTACAATGGAAATATTGATTCTCAGGATTGTTTCAAAGGGCCTGGAATCAATTCCTCTTTCTAAAACTTATGATCTGTATGACTTTGGACAAATCATTTAACTCTCCATGGCCTCAGTTTACTCATTTGTAAAATTAATGGGTTGGATGAGATGAATTTTCAGATCTCTACAACTCTTACTCTATGATCTATTAGCAGGTTTTTTATTGCTTGGGACTTATCATGCAAAACAAAATGGAGCATTAATAATTATTCTATAAATTTTTGCCTTCTAGAAAAACTGACAAAGTTTGGTTGAAAAGACCAAATGAATCCCCTGCTATCTATATACATGCTCGTGTGTAAGAGAATTATATACATATATAGAGGGGAAAGATTTTTGCATGTGTGTGACTATGGTTCTACAAGGTGATTAGTAAACTTGTCATTGAAAAGTAATTTTTAACCATTGAAAATTAAATTTAGGCCATGCTTCTTTTTATCCTAGAGCAAATAAGATGATGTTTTTCAAGCCTGATTTCTGATGTAATGATTATCTAATTCAGTTTATGCTATCTAGTTTATGCCCTGGAATTCATTCCTTTTTCAATTCATTCTCACTTGGGGCTCATATACTTTACAATAGAGTGACCTAATTCCATTTATAAGGTGAAAAAGGTATAAAAGAGGATCCACTGTCTGACATTCAGACAGTGCACCTACCTACTCTCATACAGAATATTATACCACATTTCTAAAATACATTTCTTTGAAAAAGAAACAATTGAGTGTCCTACCTATATTTTGAGGAAATATATATATATATGTATATATATATATACATATATATGTATATCACATTCTTTTAAGCTATAATTCTAAACTGCAAACTCCAGTTTTTTCAATCTCGGAAAACTTAATAACAATTTACTAATTAATTAATTTTTATTTTCATCATTGAATGCCAGAGGGCAAAGGCCACCAGAATCAAGAGGCACCTTACTACAAAAGGCTAGTCCTATTCCTTCTCTTTTCTCTGCCAGGCCCTCCCATTCCCAATAGTTGTGTGCTGGGTCATTCAACCAGTCTGGAAGCAGAATGAATGGATATGACTGTTAAAAGGTGCTCTGTGCCCAGGCCTGACTCACGCCAGTCTCATGGTAGTTTAGTTTGGTACTGGAACAAAAGGAGATACTTTTAGGCTATTCAGTATAAAAGTCAGGAGTTTTCATGAGGGAAATTTCTTCAAAAGGCCTAAATAAATATGCCTTTGAACCACATTCTCTATTGTAAAGAATGAGATAAAATTTCTATAGAGCAGAGTCTTATTTCCAAGACTAGGACCTCCTTACAGTCAAGTCTCAGGCACCTTGGCCACTCCCTGCTTCCATGTTGGTTTCTCCGGCCACAAGCTCCCATCTGCAAAGCTAGTTCCAATAGTTTCATGGCTCAACCTTCCAGGTCTCTGCAGACCACTTCCAGCACCTGAAATTAAGCAGAATAAATAGACAGACCAGAAATAAACCACCTCCAGGACCACTTCTCTGAGGAAGTATGCCCTTCTCCTCTTCCCTATTCAGTTTACAGGGCCCATGCTGTGGGAAAACTCTGATCTTTACCCTCTGGGCACAGCAGGAAGAGACCAAAAAATAAAAAGCAACTCAGGAAGTCATCAATTTAATTTTTAATTTTTAAATTAAAAAAAAATAAAAACCCTTACCTTCTGTTTTGGAATAAATACTGTGTATTGGTTCCAAGGCAGAAGAGTGGTAAGGGCTAGGCAATGGGGGTTAAGTGACTTGCCCAGGGTCACACAGCTGGGAAGGGTCTGAGGCCAGATTTGAACCTAGGACCTCCTATCTCTAGGCCTGACTCTCAATTCACTGAGCCACCCAGCTGCCTCCAGTCATCAGTTTTAAAGACACAGCTCTCTAATCTAAGGGACCCCTGCCCACATGCTGAGGTATGCTGTGGTCTCCATGTTAGAGAAATTCAACATGCTTTAAAGGGTCCTCAAAGGTATCTCCAGGTTAGGTGAACTGGGAATAAGCCAAGATTACAAATAGTTAAAAAAAAAAAAGACATTTACCTATCCCTATCAAGGGAAGGCTATCCACCAAGACAGGCATCAAGGACACCTCAACCAAGTGAACCTCTTGTAGGCTAGTTACCTATTATTATTTAATAACAAAGCAATGGAGAGCTCTTAGAGAACTTTGTGATTGTCACAAGGAATTAGTTTCCACAGCCTTTTCTTTAGACTCCTAAGTCCACAAAGAATTGAAGATGATCTAAATAGGTATTAAGGAAACAATTAGAATTAGATTAACATGAATGAGGGGAGGAGTATTTGTGAAGATATTTCCTCTACCATACATACATCTTGCTTGGACAGGGATTCACCAACTACAACCCCTCTGTTAAGACAAAATACCAATAGGTTTTAGCCTTTGCACTGCAAATGGTATTCTCTAGACCTCATAGTTTTATCATTTGTCCTATAGCTGAACTCTCCTATGTAGGATTTCTTCTCTAATTAGAATGTTACACTCTTAATAGAGACTTTTATTTTTATATTTGCAAAGAAAGCCCTTCACCCAGAACTTGATCCACAATAACTGCTTGATAAATGCTTTCCTATTCCATCCTTAAATAAGTGGAAAAAGCCTCAGATCCTCCTTTTAAAAAAATTAGATACAGACACTGAGACATTTTAGTAAAAACAAAACAAAGAACAAACAAGAATAACAAAAACAGAGTGACAGTCAGACTTTTAGGTCAAAAATATATATTAATCTATGAGAGTAAAATATCATGAAGAATATCTTACAAAAGTCCTTAATGATAAGAAAGAAGAGTAGCAGAAGAAAAGGAGAAGAAAAAGGGAGTGTTGGGAGGAGAGAGGAAGAGAGATAAGAATGTGTGAAGAGAATGACAGGGAGAGAGACAGAGACGGAGACAGAGGGAGACAGAGACAGAGAGACAGAGAAAGAGAGACTGAGACAGAGACACAGAGAGACACACGCACACACAGAGAACTGAACAGCTGTAGTTATTCTAATTACAGAACTCTCCCAAGCAATTAAATGCTTCCTGTTTTAGCTTACTAGATTTTAGCAAGTATTATTACACATAATACTTCAGAAGATATGCTTTATTCATCTACTGATGCAAACACGCTCCTTGCTTTTTAGTTGGATTTTCTTTTCTTTTTTTTTAACATTATTTTATTTGGTCATTTCCAAACATTATTCATTGTAAACAAAAATAATTTTCTTTTCCTTCCCCCCTCCCCCCACCTCTCCCATAGCCGACTCATGATTCCACTGGGTATCACATGTGTTCTTGACTCGAACCCATTTCCTTGTTGTTGGTATTTGCACTAGAGTGTTCATTTAGTCTCTCCTCGGTTATTTCCCCTCCATCCCTGTAGTCAAGCAGTTGCTTTTCTTCGGTGTTTTTACTCTCACAGTTTATCCTCTGCTTGTGGATAGTGTTTTTCAGATCCCTGCAGATTGTTCAGGGACATTGCATCGCCACTAATGGAGAAGTCCATCACCTTCGATTGTACAACAATGTATCAGTCTCTGTGTATAATGATTTCCTGGTTCTGCTCCTCTCACTCTGTATCACTTGCTGGAGGTTGTTCCAGTCTCCATGGAATTCCTCCACTTTATTATTCCTATTAGCACAATAGATTTCCATCACCAACATATACCACAATTTGTTCAGCCATTCCCCAATTGAAGGGCATCCCCTCATCTCCAATTTTTGGCCACCACAAAGAGTGCAGCTATGAATATTTTTGTACAAGTCTTTTTCCTTATTATCTATTTGGGGTACAAACCCAGCAGTGCTATGGCTGGATCAAAGGGCAGACAGTCTTTTATCACCCTTTGGGCATAGTTCCAAATTGCCCTGCAGAATGGTTGGATCAATTTGCAACTCCACCAGCAATGAATTAGTGTCCCCACTTTGCCACATCCTGTCCAGCATTCATTACTTTTCTTTGCTGTCATGTTAGCCAAACTGCTAGGTGTGAGGTGATAGCTCAGAGTTGTTTTGATTTGCATCTCTCTGATTATAAGAGATGTAGAGCACTTTTTCATGTGCTTATTAATAGTTTTGATTTCTTTGGCTGAGAACTGCCTGTTCATGTCCCTTGTCCATTTATCAATTGGAGAATGGCTTGATTTTTTGTACAATTGATTTAGCTCTTTGTAAATTTGAGTAATTAAACCTTTATCAGAGGTTTCTATGAAGATTGTTTCCCAATTTGTTGCTTTCCTTCTGATTTTAGTTACATTGGTTTTGTTTGTACAAAAACTTTTAATTTGATGTATTCCAAATTATTTATTTTGCATTTTGTGACTCTTTCTAAGTCTTGCTTGGTTTTAAAATCTTTCCCTTCCCGAATGTCTGACATGTGTACTATTCTGTGTTTGCCTAATTTTCTTATAGTTTCCTTCTTTATGTTCAAGTCAATCACCCATTTTGAATTTATCTTGGTGTAGGGTGTGAGGTATTGATCTAAACCTAATCTTTCCCACACTGTCTTCCAATTTTCGCAGCAGTTTTTATGAAATAGTGTATTTTTATCCCAAAAGCTGGGTTCTCTGCGTTTGTCGTATACTGTCCTGCTGAGGTCACTTACCCCGAGTCTATTTCACTGATCCTCCTTTCTGTCTCTTAGCCAGTACCAAATTGTTTTGATGACCGCTACTTTATAATATAGTCTGAGATCTGGGACTGCAAGGCCCACTTCCTTTGTATTTTTTTTTCATTGTTTCCTTGGATATCCTTGATCCTTTGTTCTTCCAAATGAACTTTGTTATGTTTTTTTCTAAATCAGTAAAAAAAAATTTGGAAGTTCAATGGGTATAGCACTAAGTAGATAAATGAGTTTGGGTAGGATGGTCATTTTTATTATATTGACTCATCCTACACATGAGCAGTTAATGTTCTTCTAATTGTTCAAGTCTAGTTTTAGTTGTGTGGAGAGTGTTTTGTAGTTGTGTTCATATAGTTCCTGTGTTTGTTTTGGGAAATAGATTCCCAAGTCTGTTATTTTGTCTAAGGTGATTTTGAATGGGATTTCTCTTTCTAGTTCTTGCTGCTGAGCTGTGTTGGAAATATATAGAAATGCTGATAATTTAGGTGGGTTTATTTTGTATCCTGCAACTTTGCTAAAGTTGTTGATTATTTAGATTAGCTTTTTGGTTGAATCTCTAGGATTCTTTAAGTAGACCATCATGTCATCCGCAAAGAGTGATAACTTGGTCTCCTCCTTGCCTATTTTGATGCCTTCAATTTATTTTTCTTCTCTAATTGCTACTGCTAGTGTTTCTAGTACAATGTCAAATAGTAGAGGTGATAATGGGCATCCTTGTTTCACTCCTGATCTTATTGGGATGCATCTAGTTTATCCCCATTGCAGATGATATTATTTGATGGTTTTAGATATATACTGTTTATTATATTTAGGAACAACCCTTCTATTCCTATGCTTTCTAGTGTTTTTAATAGGAATGGGTGTTGTATTTTATCAAAGGCTTTTTCTGCATCTATTGAAATAATCATGTGATTTTTGTTGGTTTGTTTGTTGATGTGGTCAATTATGTGAATGGTTTTCCTAATATTGAACCAGCCCTGCATCCCTGGAATAAATTCTACTTGATCATGGTGGATGAATCTTCTGATCACTTGCTGGAGTCTTTTTGCTAGTATCCTATTTAAGATTTTTGCATCTATATTCATTAGGGAGATTGGCCTATAGTTTTCTTTCTCTGTTTTTGACCTGCCTGTCTTTGGGATCAGAACCATGATTGTGTCATAAAAGAAATTTGGTAGAACTCCCACTTTGCTTATTATGTCAAATAGTTTGTATAGTATTGGGGTTAGCTGTTCTTTGAATGTTTGATAGAATTCACTGATGAATCATCCATCAGACCCTGGGGATTGTTTCTTAGAAAGTTCTTTGATGGCCTGTTGGATTTCTGTTTCTGATATGGGATTATTTAAGAAATCTATTTTTCTTCTGTTAGTCTAGGCAATTTATATTTTTGTAAATATTTATCCATATCACCTAGGTTGGTATGTTTATTGCGATATAGTTGGGCAAAGTAGTTTTTAATGATTGCCTTAATTTTCTCTTCACTGTAGGTGAGGTCCCCCTTTTCATCCTTGATGCTGTTAATTTGCCTTTATTCTTTCCTTTTTTAAATTAGATTGACTAGTACTTTGTCTATTTTGTCTGTTTTTTCAAAGTACCAGCTTCTAGTCTTGTTTATTAGTGCAATTGTTCTATCACTTTCTATTTTATTAATTTCTCCCTTAATTTTTAGGATCTCCAGTTTGGTTTTCTTCTGGAGGTTTTTAATTTGTTCATTTTCAATTTTTTTGATTTGAATTTCCAATTCATTGATCTCTGCCCTTCCTAATTTGTTAATATAGGCACTCAGGGATATGAATTTTCATCTAAGTACTGCCTTGTGTGAATTTCAAAACTACTCAACCCTATTCAGACCATTCTTTAGAAGATAGCTATTTCCTGATCAATAACAATAGAGATACTTGGAATAACAGAATCAGGTCTTGGAAACTACAATCTCCACCCTAGTCAGGGTAACAAGAATTAGGAAGGGTTGTAGCAAAACTCAAGATTTAATTATTTGAGAATATGGCCTTCAACAGACATTTGCAAAAAGAACAGACCTCTGGGCAGTCCTAGGTTAAGTTAGAGCCACCATTTTTACAGGGAGACACAGGAAGTGAGGTAGAGGACAGCTCAGGAGTTCTGGGGACTTCCTGTGTGGAGGAAAGTATGGTGGTTGGATACTGGTGCTTGGAGTGGAGGAGCCCTCAGACTGTTTCTCCATTTTGGTCACATGAGTGATAGGGACTGATCTCTTTTCTTTGCCTCGGCTATCCAGGGCCTTGGGACTTTGGCTCAGCTTAAGTAGAGTGGGTATTTAAGCCCTATTTCCTTCTCTCCCTTTTTCCTCTCTCTCTCTCTCCCTCTAATACTTTTCTTCCTCCTGTTTGTAATTAAAACAACATAAAAAAGGGTTGACAGCTGACTTGAGTTTTCATTTAGGAATTACATAGCTGAATTCCTTGGCGACCTTAAATTAATATATATCAGTCTTTTAAAGTTATTTCCATATCACACTTGGCTGCATCCCATAAGGTTTGAAAGGATGTCTCACCATTGTCATTTTCCTCAATGAAATTATTAATTGTTTCTATGATTTCTTCTCTAACTAAACGATTTTGGAGTATCATATTATGTAATTTTAATTAATTTTTGATTTGGCTCTCCATGTACCCTTTCTGATCAATATTTTTATTGCCTTATGATCTGAAAATGTTGCATTTATTATTTTGGCTTTTCTGCATTTCAATGACATGTTTCTGTGACCTAGTGTATCTATTTTTGTAAATGTTCCATGTGGTGTTGAGAAAAAGGTGTATTCCTTTTTGTCCCTATTTATTTTTCTCCATATGTCTATTAACTCTAATTTTTCTAAGATTTCATTCATCTCTTTTACCTCTTTCTTATCTATTTTTTGGTTTGATTTATGTAAATTTGATAGTGGTTAGTTCAAGTCTCCCACTAATATGGTTTTACTGTCTATTTCCTCCTTCAGTTCTCCTAGTTTCTCCATTAGAAATTTGGATGCTATTCTGTTTGGTGCATACATGTTGATTAGTGATCTTTCCTCATTATCTATATTCCCTTTTAACAGAATATATTTACCTTCCCTATCCCTTTTGATCAGGTGTATTTGTGCTTTGGCTTTGTCAGATATCATGATTGCAACTCCTGCCTTCTTTCTATCAGTTGAGGCCCCAAAGGTCTTACTCCATCCTTTAATTCTAACCTTGTGAGTATCAACCCGCCTCATATGTGTTTCTTGAAGACAACATATGGTAGGGTTTTGGGTTCTAATCCAATCTGCTATTTGTCTATGTTTTATGGGTAAGTACATCCCATTTATGTTTAAAGTTATGATTGTCACTTGTGGATTCCCTGGCATTTTGATATCTTCCCCTAATTCTGACCTTTCCTCCCTAGCTATATCCTTTTGAATCAGTGATTTACTTTAGGTCAGTCTCCCTAGTCCCCTCCCTTGGTATGCTTCCCTTTCTAGCCCTTCCCTTTTTATGCTCCCTTCTCTTCCCCCCTCTCCTTCCCTCCTTTGGTATGCTTCCCTTTCTAGCCCTTCCCTTTTTATGCTCCCTTCCCCTACCCCCTCTCCTTCCCTCCCTTTTTATACTCCTTTCCCTCAGACCCTCCTTAATTTCCCTTTCTTTCTTACCCTGTTGGATAAGATAGAATTCAGGATCCCACTGGATCTAGATGTTCTTCCCTCTCAGAGTTGATTTCACTGAAAGTAAGGTTTAAGTAATACCACTTCACACTCTCTTCTTCTCCTTCTCATATGAGAGATCTTCCCCTCCCCTTCCAATGAGTATCTTTGTATGGGAAAGGTTATTCTATTTAGTTCCCCCCCCCCATTTCTTGAAGTAAGTCTTAGTATTGTTGACGCTTCTCCCCTCCCTTTTCCTTTCTTCGCCCCCCCTTTCACCAAATCTTCTTGATGCCCCAATCTTTCCCTATGCATAATTCTTCTAACTACTCTCATGATACATACAATTTTTGAGAGTTACATAATACATTTTCCCAACATATTAATATATATGTATTATATATATATATATATATATATATATATATATATATATATAGAATTTGATGTAAATGTAGTCCTTATAGAAGAGAGTTTGACATAAAGAAAAAGTTAAGATTTATCTCCTTTTCCCTTTCTTTAATATTTATCTTTTCATGTTTCTCTTGCTTTCTGTGATTGGATATCAAATTTTCCACTAAGTTCTGGTCTTTTATTAGCAAATGCTTGGAAATCTTCTATTTTGTTGAATGCCCATACTTTCCCCTGGAAGTATATAGTCAGTTTTGCTGGGTAGTTGATTCTTGGTTGGAGACCCAGCTCTTTTGCCTTTCTAAATATCGTGTTCCATGCTTTGCGGTCTCTTAGTGTGTTAGCCACTAAGTCATGTGTGATCCTTATGGGAGCCCCCCTATATATGAAGCTCCTCTTCTTGGCTTCTTGTAGGATTTTCTCCTTTCCTTGGAAGCTCTTGAATTTGGCAATTACATTCCTGGGGGTTGTCTTTTGGGGATTTAGTATAGAGTGTGTTCTATTAACCTTTTCTATTTCTATTTTGCCCCCTTGCTCCAGAACATGTGGGCAATTTTCTTCTCTAATCTCCTGTAGTATAGCATCGAGGTTTTTGTTTATCTCTGTTTTTTGGGGCAGACCAATAATTCTCATGTTGTCTCTTCTTCCTCTGTTTTCCAGGTCTGTGACCTTTTCAGTGAGACATTTTGTGTTTTCTTCTAATTCATTAATTTTTTGGCTTTGCTTTATTAATTCTTGCTGTTTTACATGGTCACTGTCTTTCAGTTGCTTAATTCTGGTCATTAGGGACTGGTTTAGCTTTTTAGCTTTGTCTGCCCTTCTATTATATGCTTCCAGCTCTTTCTCCAATTGTGAAGTCTTGTCTATCAGACTGCTGATCTCCTTCTCCCATTTTTCTTTCCAGAAGGTTTCCATCTTTTGGGCATGCTCACTGTCTTCCAGTTGCTTAATTCTGGTTGTTAGGGACTGGTTTTGCTTTTCAGCTTTGTCTGTCCTTCTATTAGATGCTTCCAGGTCTATTTTCAATTGTGAAGTCTTGTCTATCAGACTGCTGATCTCTTTCTCCCATTTTTCTTTCTAGAAGGTTTCTATCTTTTGGGTAAGCTCCAATGTGAGTTCTTCCAGAGCTTTTGGATAATTTCCATTTTGTGAGGCATGTTTTGATTTTGTTTGGATTTCATCCTCTTTCTCTTCTTTTCCTTGGGTACTCCTGCCATAAAAGTTTTCAATAGTCACCTTTTTCCCTTTCTTCCTGGAGGCTTGATTTTGAGCCATGTGAGCCATCCCTTTGGTGGTTTTATTCCCCTTTCCTTTTTGGTCTGGGGTCTGGGTGATATGGGCGGGTTTTCTGTGAATTTAGGTTGCCTCAGACTAGTTCTTCCCAGCTTCCCAGGTTTCTTAGAGCACAGGCCCCTGTGCTCAGTGAGGCCGCCCCTTTGCTCAGTGCAGCCTCTCAGCACAGTCTCCCATTTGCTCAGAGCAGGATTTTCCTGTGAAACCACCCTGAGAGGTCGTTTCCTTGCAGTCTTTAGATCCCAAGGACCCTGGTGTGCCCCCCCAGACAGAGAAGCTCCTCACTCACTCGCTAGTTGGGTGGGGAGGGGTTGGGGGAGGAGGGGCGGCTCAGTTCACATTTTTGTGCAAGCTTTTCCTCCTCCTTATAGTGTGGAAATGTTCAAGCCCCATGTACCTTTGTTTCTGTGGGGTACTGGTGAGTCCCTCTGTTCTTCCAAAGGTGATTTTTATGCTCTTTTGAAGTAGTCTATTTCGTTCAGTGCTGGGGAGAGGAAGTGATTCGCATCTACATTGCAGCCATGTTAACCTGGAAGTCCTTTAGTTGGATTTTCTGAAGCTCCTCTGATCTCTACAATTATCCAAACAACTTTAAGCCCTTTTGCACATCAGCATAACTGTCATTTTGAAGGTTATTACAAGCTACACAATTATTTACTATAGAGATGTATGGCTGTAGTTGTGCATTATCTATATATCACATATATCTATTTATTCAAATTTTTATATAGTGGGGTTTTTGGTCATATAATTTAGCAATATGCAGAAGGGCAAAAGTGAAGTTATGATACCAGAGAAAGATTTGTCAATTAAAAGTGATGCCTTAATGGTTTTTTATCTAGGATGTGGCCTAATAGAAATTTAAGAAGAAATAATATAGCTACCCTTTTCAGAAAAATTAGGTATCAGAAATTATAATCTTAAATTTATTGTATTTCAAAATTGAGAACATGAACCAGCCATTAATTTGCTTTCCTCAAGTTTAAAAGTTTGACCATAGATTTTTTAAAGAGAATGACCTTCTTTTAATGTTTGTTATTCAATGTGTAAACATTTTATGATACACCTCATCACAGTTAAATCTATACAAATTTCATGTTTTCTATTTTGTCTAATTATTCTTTCCCCAGCATGTTTTTTTAATAAGTCAAGATCAATCAATAAGGGCATTCCTGGACACATCAAAGTAGAATAAACTTAAATTTAAATAAAAAATTTAAAGGTTCCTTCCAAAAGCATGGTCTTTTTATGACTATACAAGTGGTTGAGGAAAAGGAGGAATTAGTTTCAGTAAAGGTCTTTACACAGAGATAGTCCCAGAATAAGGAAAAGTAGGGAAAGCTGGTACAATATAACAATGTGATGGAGTGGAACAAAATTAGAAATCAGTATATTTCAAGCATTTTTAAAAAATAAGATTTTTTTTTCATTCCAGAAAATTCTACTTTCTAGGACACATAGATATTTTGTAATACATGACTTACAGTGAACTCTTAAAGGTTCCTATGAACTCTACTGGACAAAACAATAAAGGAAAAGATGCTTTAGTAATGAAGATAGAGATTAAATGATAGATTCACATTTATATCATACTTTTACATAGCACATCCCTTAAAGTAACCCTGTAAAAGAAATAGTCTAAATACTAATTTCCAGAAAATGAGACAGAGGCCAAGTAACTTGCTGATAGTTCCTAACTGTTGTTGCCATTTGCTGATAGTTCCTAACTGTTGTTGCCATTTTTCAAAATTGGGACTTCTGATTCTAAACCAGTCCTCTTTCTACTACATTGTGCTACATCAACAAACTTACATCAAATTGTTATATCAACTGGTTTGTTCAACTATTCTCTCTGCCTCTCTGACCCTATTTTCTTCTCTCCATCCTTTTGTCTTTGTATCTATCACATTACAAATAATGTTCTATATATTTCACAGTTAATAAATTGCCTTATAACAATTATTTGTGGGTTTTATTTATAACAATATAATTTTTTATAACAGAATTTGAAGTTGGTGTCATTAGTGTACTAAAACCCCAATAGTTGAATGTTATGATAACTAAGAAAGCTAATTTAATCTAAAGCAGCTTTAGTAAAGGCATCTAGGACAAGGGGGAGAATACTATTGTATTCTTTTAAAATTTTTAAAGTTAATTTTTATTTTTCCCAGATTATATGTCAATTAAAATTTCAATACCAATTTTCTGAAATTTTGTGATCCATATAACTCTCCCTCCCTGCCAGTCCTCTCTTTTCTCCAAGATGTCAGGTGTTATGATACAGGTTATGCAAATCTCATTATATATACATATTTTCCATGTCAAATCATGTTGTGATAAAAGATACATATCTCTTACACCACAGAAAAATTAATGGAAGAAATAAATTCACAAATACCATACTTCAGTCTGTATTCAGACTTTTTCAATTCTTCTCTAGCATTGGATGACCCTCCTTTTTTTTTGTCATTAGTCCCTTGGAGATGTCTTGTATCCTTGCATTTCTGATAATACCTAAGTCATTTACAATTGATCATTTTACATTATTGCTGTTACTGTGTGCAACATTCTAATCTGGCTCTGCTCACTACAATTTACATGACTTCATTTTAGTCTTTCCAGGTGATTTTGTAATCATACTGTTTATCATTTCTTCTGGCACAATAGTATTCCATTACAGTCATATACCACAGTTAGTTCAGCCATTCCCCAATTGATGGAGATCCCTTCAGGTTCCAGTTCTTGGCTACCACAAAAAGAGTTGCTATAAATACTTTTGTACAAGTAGGTCCTTTCCCCCTATTTTTTTTAGAACACAGAGTTTTAATTTTTTAATAGTATCATGCATATTCTCAGCAGCTGATCTGGCTTTTAACTATTTATAGTTCACTTCAGAAAAAAGACCATACACACAGAAGAGTATCTATGTTTTTTACCCTATTAACTGTGGATAGTGAAAATGGAGGGAAAGGTAGGGAAAGGAAGGTAGCCAAGGGTCCCCCCTTGCTCTGGGAGGGAAATTGACCAGGCTTTTCTTTCTAGTTATAATTATGCTAGGGAATTAAATTAAATCAAACCAGACTTTAGTGATCTCTAGATTGGTTTATTTAGGCCAGAAAAGAAAGGTTTGGGAAAGGCTAAAGAAAATTTGATGTCCAGCAGCTATGAAGGGACCAAAGGCTCTCTCCTGGGAAAAGGCTCTTCTGCAGAAAAGGAAACAAAACTCATGCTTCTTTCTTCTTTTATATCTTCTCAGACATCTTCCACAAAGGAAGTGGGAGGTGTCTGCAGAAGTTGGGGTACAGGGTCCTGGGAGATGTAGTAGCCCAGGGCTCAGAGGCATTTTAAAACACACAATTCCCCTGTGATCCTTTGGGAGACCAGTCTCCCCAGTGGATCAAAACAAACATAAATAAATTTACAATCACAATCAAAATAAAGGGTATATACATCAATACAAGGGGGGAAATGGCAACTTTTTGGGTAACAAAATAAAATTAAATATTTGGTGCTTTTTTTACAAAGAAATCAGGGGGAAGTCCCCTTCTTCACAACTATATATATATGTGTGTGTGTGTGTGTGTGTGTGTGTGTGTGTGTGTGTGTGTGTGTGTGTATAAACAAGTGAAGTTTTTATCCCCCTCCCCCCAAAAAACCCTTAAATTTTGTGCTCTCGGGTTTTTCTCTCAGGATCTCCTGGAGTAGTGTGCAGTCTTCATGCAGTCTCCACAGGCATCTCCATCTGGATTCTGGGAGGCAGCAAACTTCTTTCCCTAAAATAACTTAGATTCTTCATTTTCATGTGAAATAAAAACACATTCCCCCTGAGGAGAATAGAAAGAAAACAAGGAAATGACACAGGGAAAATATGTCTGAGGCATGAGGTATATGAATCAATGCCAATTAAAATTTATCAGAAAAAATAGCACAAAAACCCCAAATAACTATTAGATTAAATTTCTAAACATCCAATACTAAATTTTATATGAAAAATTCTAAATGAGAAAAAAACCCACAAAATTAAAATAGGACTTTGAATGATGTCCAATTAAAATAATCCAAGTCCAACAGCTTGCACTTACCCACTCAGCAGCCAAAATCAAAGACAACCACCACAGCAAGAAAGTTAGGAAAAGGGACTAGATTTTTATTCCTTGGTCTGATATATTTCTTGTTTTGTCATTTCTTCTCAGGGAAAGAATATGGAGCCAGAATAGCCAATTGTTAGATACTTGATATAAATTTCACAAGGAGTGTGGTACAAGGAGTCCTGCATCTTAACATATGTTAAGCGCTGCAACCTCAAGTCTCACACTAGGTTCATGTCCTTTTTTTTTTTTTAATTGGCATAGAAAGTTCAACAAGTCTCAGCAGTCCTAGAAGTATTGGTTTCTCTTTTTGACCTGTGTGCTCTTTTGGCACCACTCAGGTTAAATATGTGCTTCTCTGGCACTATGTAGATATCTGTGATTCTTTGGCAATATGTAGAACAGTTCTGTGCTCCTTTTTGTTTCCATTTCTTCGAATCAGACATATGTACTAAGTCCCATAATATTTAAATACTAATGGTAGTTTCAATAGTCTAAGGTTTTTTGGGCAGGCAGTTACAGTTAGAACTAATGGACATAGTAAATCTACACTAGTGTTAGATTTAAATCTTTCAATTTAGATAGATGACATGTGCTTAGGAAAATTAAATTGCACATGCAATTATAAAAATGTGCCAAAATTTAAAAATATATGTATCTCCTATAATCAGTGACAATCAAAAAATATATGTTATAATCAGTGCCACTTAAGGAGGGATAGAATATAAGGTTCTTACCCATGAATTTAGATGCATTTTCTCTTACTTTAGCCATGGTCCACAGTGTGAGTGCAAACGAGGTAAAAAACCAATTAAAACATTGAAGAAAATAAAAAATATTTCCACAAAAGACACAGAATGCAAATAAAGTCAATATAGGTCATTAATACAGGTCACAAATACAAAGAAAATACCAAATATTCCAAATTAACAAATGTAAGTTTTCCAAATACAAGTTGTTATGGACTTCCATAAAGGCATAAATAAAGATAAGAGTAAAATACAGGTTGTCACAAATAAAGTAAGAGTGTAGACAGATTATTCTTCTTTGCTATGGTTAAGGGGAGACAAAACTGAAAAGGGTTAATAGCAACAAAACAACAAAAGCAATAGAGTTTAAGGGGCACCACCTTCTGCCCCACATGGAGGGGTAGTAGCACCCTGAGCAGTTCTTGGACAAGTTCCACTTAAGAGATATTGTTGTGCTGTCATTTGATTTAAGTTATCTGCCTGATTTATGTTCCCATAATTATCATTCCTGAAATTGTGATTCCTGAAAGTATGTCTGTTATTCTGATTGTTGCTGTTCCTGAGATTATTGTTTCTATAGTTGTTGTTCCTGAAACCATTATCATCATTATTATTCAAGTAGGTATTATTCCTGATTGCTTGGAATAGATTTCTACAATTCATCATTATGTGGTCCTTCTTATCACAGAAGTGGCAGGTCAAGGATTGAAAATTAGATTCTTAGAGAGGGGAAAGTGGTATTGGTGTAGTATCATGCACTCTTTCCTGTTTATTTTATCATGTAAAGATTTTAGGTCCTTTTGTATTGTGTCCAATAATTCATTAGTTTCTGCTGTTTTTTTCTGCTTGTTCTTTTGAGACATACAAATCAGTCCTTCTCAACTCTTCCAGATTCCTCCCAGGCCATTTTGGACAATGTGTTTTAAAATACTCTTAGACCACCCTGCAAGAATCATTAACAAAATGATGCTGTATTTGTCTGATATCCCTTTCAGTAGAAAGGTCCAGATCTAGGTACTGACCTCCCATCTTAATGAGCTGATCCATAAATTGAGGGAGGGTTTTCTCATTAGATTGTGTAAAGTGGTCAAATTTTGTGCAAACATCTGGTTTTTCAGCACATTCTCGCATTGCCTTGAGAATGGCTTCCCTAGCATTGTTTAAATGTAAATATTATTCAGGAACATTATAGTCCCAATGAGGATCTTGAGGTGCCCAGTGTACTGCATCATGTCTTTGGGTTTTGTTAACCTGAGAGATGATGTTATTTCTCTCACATTCTGTTAAAAGGCCTGAAGTAATTTTTCAACATCCTTATAAGAAGGATCATACTGTAAGAATATATTCATCTATCTTTTTCATTATAGCAATTGGTTTGTCTTCAAAGCTAGACATCTCTTTTAAATTCTTTTATATCCTAGGGTGTGAAAGGAGTATGTTACCTTAAGTTTACCACATCCCTGTTCATCCTATTGTGGAAACTTCCCTTATTGGGAAAAGAACATAATAGGGATCATTCTTTGGTCTCAGTTTCTTTTGAGTTGTTTGCATGCTGACTGAGACAGTACAAGGTTTTCTTGGGGCTGGGATTGGTCATGGGCTGGGAGAAGGGACAGGAGGTGATGGGGCATTGGGAGAGGGAGTAGAAGGGGGAAGGTTGGCCAGGAGGAGCACAACACAAGAGAGGAGTTTCTCTACCTGAGACATCTGAGAAGGGTCTGTCTGTATTTCAGGAGAAATAGGATCTTTTCTCCGTAATTTGGGAACAGGTTCACAAAAATTTGGATTAGAATTAGACATTTCAGGAATTTGAATGGGATTCTCCTTTTCTATTGGACCATGCAAAGAGTGTTTGAAATTTCCCAATTGAATGTGTACTGTTGCTTGTATTTTTGCTTGTATTTTCTGATTTGCAGCCTTTTGCATCTTAATATTAAGAATTAGGAAAAACAGATTTCATAGCATCATTATGAAAAGTAGGCATTTGGAAACCTTAAAGGTTTTTAATTTGGCAAAAGCCAAAAGGCTTTCATATACAGTAATGAATCATGCCGTGTTTACTTACTTATTTGTTTGTTTATTTAACTGTCTATTTATTTGTTTATTTGTTATGGTGTAGGAAAAAATTTTTTTTTGCTATATATATCTTATATATTTTTATTGGTACTGCCCTCCGGTGGCAGAAAGGCAGACTGCAACTCAGCAGAAAGGGGGAAAATTTTTAGTGCTCAGTGTTGGCCTCTAGTGACCAGAGGAGCAAAACTTTAGTGCTCAGTGTTGGCCTCTAGTGGGTGGAGGAGCAAATTGCTAATGGGCTATGGGAGTTGGAAAAGAGAATTGTGGGTAAGAGGGTGGAATTAAAAGCCACCAAGTGGTGTCCTGAACCAGATTGGAGGAAGGTGGTGGAGTTAAAGCACTCCAGCATGCCTTGCTCTAAAGGTAAGTTGGGTTTGGGTTTGGGGGGCTTGAGAGTTGCCTATTTAAGGGCAATTTTGCTCCAGAGGGAAAGATAAAACCTAGGTAGTTAAGGCTGGGGGCAGTCATGGAGTTTTTGAAACAGGCTGGAGTAGGTGGAAGAAGGAGAGAGACAGATGTTTTCTGAGACCTCTCCTGGTTTCTTTAGTCAGATCCCCTGCTGGGTCTTATCCTGGCAGGGGTGAGGGGCATTAGGATAAGGCTCCTGGACTGAGAGGAGCAGGTAGTGGTTTAAACTGCTTAGTAGGGGAAAGGGACCCGGTCTAGCCTGGGTTTTGGGGTGGGAAGTTTTTTAACTTACCTGAAGACTGTGAAGCAAAGGAGCAATCAGGTTGAGAAGATTGTAGGTTCAGGACCTTCTGGGTCACCAAATATTTTGGGCAGTAGAAATGGAGGGAAAGGTAGGGAAAGGAAGGTGCCCTCCCCCCCAGGGAAATTGACCAGGCTTTTCTTTTTAGCTACAATTATGTTAAGGAATTAAGTTAAATCAAGCCAGACTTCAGGGATAGCTAGATAGATTTATTTAGTCCAGAAAATAAAGGTTTGGGAAAGGCTAAAGAAAATTTGATCTCCAGGCTCTTCTACAGAAAAGGTGCCCCAGACCTCTCTTCCTTTATATCTTCTCTGACTCCTCCCACAAAGGAAGTGGCAGGTGTCTGAGGAAGTTGGGGTAGAGGGTCCTGGGAGATGTAGTAGCCCAGGGCTCAGAGCCATTTTAAAGCCCACAGAACAAATTCAAAAGGACAGACTTATTTGTGTACTTTTAAAGTTGAGAAAGGAATGTAACACCCATTTAACCTTATGAAAGGAAACTCCATTTTGTTAAAGAAAATCCACACAAGCTGGCAGAAATATAACTTTACAGCTCCCTCAGAGGTCAAACCACAAATTAACAGAGCCTGACATTAAAGCAAACAACCAAACCCTGCTAATAATATTGTGGTAACAGCAACACCAGTCAAACATTCATTTTCACCTTCAGAGAATAACTTTACTGACTCCATTTACATTGCTAAATGCATAAGAATTGAAGGAAATATAGAAAAGTCATACTAAAAAAACAGTCAAATCATCATAAATATGATATGGTAAAGTTTCCTGATGTATGAGCAGTTCTATAAATCAAAGTAATTGTGTATATTTAAATGAGTTTGGAGAAAAGTGCTATTGACAAAGAAGATGCTATTACCTCTTACAGTTTTTATTCCTTGATAGGGGATTTAAATCTGATTGATATCCCTCTATACAAAAGCACATTTGACTGATGCCCTTTTCTGTGTCCTCTACTCTTATTTTAAGTGCTTTTAGTATTTGCTCATCACAATCAGGCAAAGACTTTGAAGCTTTGAGATGAAACATGACAGCATTAGTATTACCCATTTTGTTTTATTCTTTCATAATTTCAGGTCCTTTTTAATCCATCTATCTCCTCAAAAATTATATAATGTGTTTCCAAGTAATATCTTCAGTATTTCAAAAATTGGAACACCAGGTTTCCTTAACTTAGCCTCAGTGTGAGCTAATCAAAGCTAAAACAAATGAAGCCGATTCTATCTGGTCTCCTGAATTCTTTGAATTAAATTATTTAAATTGTATTTTAGCTGTTTCCTGACAATGTTGACATAGTTCCTAAAAACAAAGTAGATGCCACGCAGCCATGGAAAATGAATATAGTATTGTCAACAATTCATGGCAAATGACATTTCTCATTTCACGCTTGCAAGTTAATCAATAGCTTATTCATCATAGAGTGACACTGGAGACAGAATATCTATGAATTTAACCACTGATATTATTCAAGATGTCATCGGATCCTAAGCTTTCTACTCCATTACATCAGCTTTGCAAATATGTATAACAAATCCACCTGCCAACAGGAATATTTTACTTGACTCTACTAACCCAGGAGCATATAAGACAAAATGAATATTTTACCATTGGAACATGCTATTAATTATCATAAACTAGGATATGTACTTATAGATTAAAAATAGGAATAGGCAGAACCATATTTAGAATGATCTAGATAGATATATAGATCTATAAAAGCTTATATGTCTGTATATGTATATATTTACTTATAAATATCTATATAAAAATAGCTATAATTATCTACTTATAAGGCTTTATTATGTTGTTTAATGTTTTATCACTGAAAATGTTGTCACTGAAAGAAATACAACAGAATGGAAAGAACCCCGGACAAAAAAGGAAAAAGATTCTACAAACTCCTTGGTTATAACTCAATTTTCCCATCTGTAAAATGGTGATAATAATGTATACTCAATTGAATTTATGGAGTATTATTGGCATCCAATATTATGCTCACATACCTTTCTGCACATGTGTAAGTGTAGTGCTTACTGGAAAGGAGGAAGCATGGATTACAATAAAGAACTATGGAGGATATTGTAGCATCTGTGATTAGAGACCTGTATGTGAATGTCAGATGAGCGGAAAAATTAGGCTGATTTTGGAGAATGTGTCAGAAAAAAAGGGCCAAGAAACACTAGAATTTTGCAGTCTTTTCCAATAAATAGCCAAGAATAATGACTGCTTACATTTTATTCAACTGTAGAACAGTAAAAAAATAGCAAATGACTTGATCTTATTAAATGTTGTTTAAATCTAGTAAAAGATGAGGAAGACTGAAAGAGTGATATAGATATTTCTCTTTAGAGAAACAATTTCTCGGGAACGTAGAGAGAATGACCAAGGGTAACCAATTGGAGCAAAAAATGAAAATCAAAGAAAAACGTGGTAAATTTGCAGAGGCAGACCCAGAATGAGTGAGAAAGACAAGTCTGAACAAGAATAAAGGCACCACCTCCAGGTACATCTTGGAGTACAAAAAAAGAAGAGAATAACAGCTTACATTTATATAGTACTTGAAGGAATTAAAAACAACTTTGCTTATGAACATTTTCTGAGGTAGCAACGATATTGTAGCTACAAGCTACAGATGAGGAAACTGAGGCTCTCAATGGTTTGTTCACAGTGCTAAAATTGTCTTGTGGAAAAGCTCACACTTGAACCCAAGTGACTTGTGAGAAAAAAATTCACTGTACTATTCACTTTAACATTGCAAAAGGGCAATGGTCGGATTTATGGTATTTTATTTTTCTATTAATATGCATTTGTTTTCCCCTCTTTACCCATTAAAATTAAAAGAAAAAATAAAGCTCTTGTAGCAAATATGCATAGTCAAAAGCAAACAAAAAACCCAAATTCCCATGTGATTCATATCTATAAATATACATCTTATTCTGTATAATGGTAGACATAAGAGAATAAAAGCATGCAGAGGAACATGTTATGTAAAAATAAAATATAGAGTTTTCTTTTTATTTCTGCCTCAGAACCAGTAAAGGTATGGGGCACAGAGACAATTATGTAGCAAATAGCAGCTATCAGAATAATAATAAATATCATGTCTCTTTAAGAAGTGAACATTGTAATCAAATTTTGGAATCAAAAAAGTATCCTGAGTCAGATGACTTTATGATTTCATTCTAGAAAACTTTTGAAAACTTGCTGAGCTTCTATTAGTTGCTGATTTTAGCATTATATATAAAAAGTAGAAATGTACAGGATACAAACATATGCATAAAAATAGGGAGAGTTATGAATGATGCAAAAAAAGGGAGAACACAAGGTATTAGAAGACAGAAACCACTGCTATTTTTAAATATCAACCTCAAAATCTTTGGAAGAAACTTGCTGCCAATAACGATAAGAAAAGCAAAAGACAGTATGCATATGCTTCTTTATTCTTCAAGGAAAATCTGAGTTCATCAGGGTGTTCACTCTTTAAACAATCATGTGGTAACCCCTTGAATCCTTATAGATGGCATTCATGAAAAGGACAAAAAAATCTTTCTTCATATAGGTCAGCCCTCTCAGTTTACAGATGAGGAATCTGAGTTCCCCCAAAGTGAGGTGACTTGTCCAAGGTTGCTCAAGGAAGTAAGTAGGACGTCCAAAATGTTAAGCTAGCTTTCCTGACTTCAAATTTGGAACTCTTTCCACTGAATTGCACTGCTGCTTTAGTGAAGGAAGAGAGACATAAAGGGATAAAAAAGGACTAATTGGTAAGCCTAAAAAAGGAAGCCAGAGAGGCAGGAAGGGCATTTATTATGTTTTGGTACAGTAAATGAATTTAGTAAGATGAGTCATAAGTTTCTCTGAAAACCCGCAGAGACACCACAGATATGTGCATGTGGTAATATACAGTTTCCTCCTAAAACAATCTAAATACTTATACTAATTTTTTCAGCAATCTTATATTTAACGGTCAAATGAGCCAGAAATTAAAGACAGTATATTTAAGAAAATGATATTCATCAATTCACTTAAAAATTCATAAGCACCTTCAGAAGAATTTGGATAAGCAGGTACTATGGGGGTTGTAAAGATACAGTGATTGCCATTAGATAGTTTATAGTCCAAGATGTATACAAATAATGAGAGTATAAGGCAAATATGTAATTGGAGGATCAAAGTGTGATAGTAATTCAGAGGAGGAAGGAATCGATCACTCTCAGATGGGAAAATGGATCAAGGAAATCTTCAGGAAAAACATAGCATTTTTTGTGTTACTAAGATTATGCCAGCTGGAATAAATTCCATAAGGAAGTATATGAGCAAGGACACAAAAGTGAGAGTTGCATGTACTCAGGACTACAAAATTACACATTTGGATTACATTAAAGGGTAGGTAGAGAGAAATAGTGAAATGAAACTCTAGGGTTTTTAAGTCATCATATAGAGGTAGATAGTTTGGAATATGAAGAATTAGCTTCCTTTTGATTTTTATCTTTCTGACATACTGTGTGACTTTGAGTAAATATCAGTTTGTTGAATGATACTGTGGAAGGAACAATGCAGTTAGAGTCAGAGGATGGGTCCAAGTTCTACTGTTTATTAACTTTTAAATTTTTTATCAGATTTTCTGAATTATATTTAAATATGATTACTAAGAAGTTTTTTCACTGCTTATTATTTATACATTAGACAAGTCACTTCCCTTCTCTGGGATTTAATTTCCTCATTTGCAAAATGAAGTGATTTAATGTGAAGATGATCTCCAAGGTCCCTTCCAACTCTCTCTAATCCTGTGACCCACAAAATGAAAGGTTTGGTCATATAAAATCTAAGATCTGTTCTATTCCATTTCTCATACAACCTGAATCATGCAACTTTCCTATTCTACATTTGGCGTTATACTTGCTCTTTTCAGGAAGTAGAAACTGCTAGATTTTCCATAATTGCATTCAAGAATAAGTTAATGTCCTTCCTGAAGATGTCAAAATTGCCAATTGGATAGAATTTTGTAGAGTTTTTTCAATTGTCTCCAACTGTTTGTGTTCCCATTTGGGATTTTATTTGCAGAGACACAAGAGTAGATTCCCCTATTCTCCTCCAGCTCCTTTTCTGCATGAGAGAACTGAGGTAAATAGGATTTAGGTACTTGTTCAGGGTCACACAGCTAGTATGTTTCTGAGACCAGGTTTATATTCCTGAATAGGAATTCCTGACTGTAGACCGAATGCTGCCCATTCCCCCACCTACATTCCCCATTGATTGGATAAGGACTAGGAATTCTTTTGGAGATATTCAGAAGGCCAGCAAAACCTGAAATGACTTACCAGGGAAAGGAATTAGAGTGGGGATTTAGGTTTAAACTTCTTTATATGAGGCATGGTTACTTAAAAGGCCAAGACTTTGTTTTAGCTGTGACAAAAAAAAAGAATATTGAATAAAAAGTAAGAAAGCCAATATTGTGAAAAAAAAAAAAAATCCATGACTTGAGAATCAACTGCACCATTAACTGGCAATGACTTTGGCCAAAAATTTTCTCTCTAGCATTGGTATTCTTGTCTTTAAAATGGATGACTGGACTAGAAGATTCCTAACATATCTTCAAACCCTGATGTCACCATTTTTTATTATCTTTGATTCCATAAAAATAGTAAAATTCTAAGGCCAACCAGGTCCACTTGAGGGCAAAGTGAAGCTAATTATCTTTGATAAAATAGACTAAAAATGAATACTTCAGATATGCAGCTAGTGATCTTCTTCATGTGAGTATGAGCGTTAAGGCTCTTTGAGGAAAGAGAAAGCATCAATTTATACTTCCTATAACACTGGCCCCCTTCACAATGTCTCCATACTCACAATCATCATAGTTACCAGTGACATTAATTTTTTCATCATTTGCACTTATCATCTAGAATCACTACAGCTATTAAATTCCTGCTTCTGCGTCCCACGATCCTGTGACACAGAATTGCTTTCTACCTAGAGTTTTTCTATACCCCTCCCCTCTGCTGTCTCTTGTGCTCCCTAGCCCAGTTGTGCTTTTTTCTCGGCTCTCTGATAGCTCTACTATTTAGAACTTAAAATAATTGTCAGTATCTCATTTTAACATCATCTTTATGTCTGAATATTTTTCCCCTTCTTTCCCAGAAAGCTATTCTTTATTACAACGATTAAAGAAAAACAGTTTGGGGGTGGACAAAACACTTCTACAATGTTAACAAAATGTTCAAAAGAGGTTATATTCCACATTCAAAGTTCTCCATTTCCCTGAAGAAAGGAGGTACATTTTTCATCTCTGCCCTGAAGCTAATTTTGGCCATTGAAATTTCATAGAATTAAATCCTATCTGATTAGAGAAGTGCAAATCAAAACACCTCAGACCTAGCAGACTGGCCAATATGAGAGCAAAGGAGAGTAATGAATGTTGGAGGTGATGTGGCAAAAATTAGGACACTAATACCCTGCTGGTGGAGTTGTGAATTGATCCAACCATTCTGGAAGGCAATTTGGAATTATTCCCAAAGGACTTTAAAAAACTACCTGCCCTTTGATCCAGCTGCTAGGTTTGTGCCCCAAAGAGGTAATAAGGAAAAGTTTTTGTACAAAAATATCCATATCCTTGCTATTTGTGGTAGCAAAAAATTGGAAAATGAGGGGATGACCATTGATTGGGGAATGGCTGAACACATTGTGGTATCTGATAGTAATGGAATACTAGTGTGCTGTAAGGAGTCATGAACTGGAAGATTTCTATATGAACTGGAAAGACCTCCAGGAACTAATGCAGAGTGAAGTGAGCAGAACCAGGAGAACATTGCACACAGAGACTGAAACTTTGTGGGACGATCATATTTAATTGACTTTGCTACTGATAGCAATGCAATGTTCCAGGACAATCCAGAGGGGCTATGAGAAAGAATGCTACCCACATCCAGAGAAAGAACTGTGGGAATAGAAACACAGGAGGAAAACATTTAATTTTTCACTTGTGGTATTGGATATGGGTTTTTGGTTTTTAAAAGATTGTTACAATAATGATTCATATGGAAATAGGTATTCAGTGATAATACATGTATAACCCAGTGGAATTGCTTGTTGTCTCTGGGAGGGGGAGGGGAAAAGAGGAGGGAAAGTATATGACTCATGTAAAGAAATTACATAGAATTTATGTGGCGTTGGTGTTTTATTATTTTCATTTTCACTGTAGTCATTTTTTCCATGTAAAAGGTTTCCAATATTGTAATCAAAATAACTATTTTATGTTTTGTAATATACTCTATCTTTAGTTTAAGAAAGAATTTCATCTATAATAATAGTTGTGAAAATTACTTGTTCTAGTTAGCTTCTTTTTTATGGTAGGAACTTCAACATTTAGGAAAAAGATATTCACAGCCTTTTGTAGTATGTTGTGCAAAATATTGGTTCAAACAATTTTTTTCTGTCAATTTATTTTCCAGCTTTCCCAGAAATTCTTATCAAATTGGAACTTTATGTGCTTTATTTATTTGTTTGGGTTTAACAAACACACTTCCACGTAATAATAATCCTTTTGAGTTATGAGTTTCCCTCCTCAATTTGACATGCATTTACTTGTCTTTTATAAAGTAAAATGCAGGATCTTTACACACAGAAATTTTATTTTTGACTTTGGTTTTTTAATATCTCCAATATTATATGTATGTATATATGCTCTCATAAGGTTCTCAATATAATATTCACTATATTAAATTTGTTTGAATATGATTCATTTCTATTGAAATTGTAATGCAGCCATATTGACTGCTCATTTCCCTTATATTTGTTTTACTTAAATTTTTTTTCACTATAAAGGTGCCTGACTTATGTCCCGTTGGGGAAATAGGTACTTAATTTTTCCCTTGAGCTTTTTCAATTCTTCTTCATATTCCTATTTGATTTAGGCACTTAACCTTGCACTCCACTGTCTTTCTAGGATTTAGGCTCTAGCCTTAGAATCCAAATCCAGTAGGCTGATTGCTGTCAGATTCCCTAGTGGAGACCTCCTGCTTATTCAGATCTCTACTGCTTGCCAGGTTTATTTATTGATGTACTCCATCTACTATGTGGACTTCATTTTTCCCCTCATATCACCCTAGGTACCTGTCTTGACTTTGTGGATCTCTAGGTTCCAGTTATCCATCTGTTCTATATTTCTGGTGAGCCACAAACCAGAAAATGTAAAAAACAAAACAAAACAAAAGTATTGGACAATCCATTGAATGTCTGAGAAAATGTAGGGGAGAAATATGAACATTTAAGTCTACATATCTCAGTTTTTAAATTAAAATCTATGAGGAAAGATAATATAGGAAGTGAAAAAAGATTTTAAAACATTTCTCTAATAAATAGTAGTAAAGTATTCTTATTTAAATCATTTAAAGTATCTAACTTTTTATGGATATAAACTTCATGGATCTTTAAGGAATATTTTCTGCTTCTGAGTCTTCTCTTCCTTTTTCTTTCTTTTTTTTTCTTTCTTCTTTTTTTCTTCCATGTCCCCTTGTTCCCTCCATGTCTATGGAGTTCCTGTTAAGGATCATCCTCTATAGAAAATGAATATGGGGTTCTAGGGAGTTGCCTGGGATATTGAAGAGTTAAATGATTTGTTCAGGGTCACAAAGTCATTAAGTATCAGAGACAATATTTGAACTTAAGTCTTTCTGACCCTGAAGGTTGTCTTCTATTTACTAATTCATACAGCTTTCTCAATGAAATAAGACTTCTAAAGATGGTGAAGTAAGAGGAAGGAGAGCAGCTGAGCACTCTCTACAGCTATTCCAACAGAGATTTAAGAAGAGTGTCAGACCAAGGAAAATCTATGTCTCTTATCTTTGAACCTGCCAAACCTCATAGCTAGTTCACAGGCAGTGGAGCCAGCAATTTTCTACTGGAACTCAACTTAGAAGAAAGTCTGAAGTCATTTTCCCAAATCTCAAATTAGAGTGTGGAGTTTCAAAAGTATAGGAGGGAAGCACACAGATTGTGCCCTGTATCCGACTGCTGAGAACCTATTGTCAGTTTGCATTTCCCATGTTGTCCATGAAAAACTCAGCACTCAGAGAATATAGTGGCAAAGCCAAGATAAGATAGATCAAGACATTTCAAGGCCTTTCTTTTATGTCCAGAGCAGATCTTGCCCTTTATACAGGTCTTAATTTGAAAAGTGAGTCTGGAAGAATGATTTATTATTTTAAAAGTGCTGCCTCAAGAAAGAATAATGATGATGCCATGATAACATAAGCCCAGAGGAAGGGACTAAGTCTATAATACTGAGAAAATCCTCAAAGAAAAAGTTGGACCAAAAGGTTAACTACAGTTCCTAGAAGAAATGAAGCAAGAATTTTGAAAAGAGTTAAATACTGTCATTATAAATGTAATTAGAATGCTTGGGGAAAGAAATGGAAAATAAGTGAAAACATTGGAGGAAAAGGTTGGAAGGAGATTAACAGCTTAGTCCAGGAGGTACAAAACCTTGTCAAGTACTTTCAAACTCCTTGAAAATTAAAATGGGAAAATTAAACCATGATGACAAAGTAGAAAAATGCAATGCACTTCAGCTCTTCCATAACTATTCCAGCAAAAGATCTAAGAACTATTCTAGACCAAGTAGTTGACTGGGAAATTCAAGGAGAACTACATGAGTTAATAAACTAAAGATCATTCCAACTTAGAATCACAAATTTAACCTATAAGCAAATGGACAAGGCAATAACTACAGAACTTGTGTAAGCCATGATCACAGACTCAGTCCCTGGAGCTCCAAACTAACCCAGCAAAGAAAGGATTTCCAGAACCAATGACAGACCCAACCTCAAAGCCAGACAGACCAGACACTTAATGTCTTCCAGGAAGGCCTAGAATAAGGACATAATATATTTAGAGCTCCAAAATAGTCCAACAATGAGGACATACCTCAAACTGACCTTAGACTCACCCCTCCCCAAACCCCTCAGACCAGGCTAGCAGGATAAGATCTCCCAAGAAAGACCGAAGTCTAGCTTTAGTGCTCACACCCTGGAGCAAATATTTGACACAGTCCTTAGCCCAGAATAACAACAGCACTGGGGTTTTGATGGTAGAATAGGAAGGGGATACCCCACCCCGACCAAGAAATAGCAGCATTAAAGACTCAATCCCTAGAGGTCTCAGATAAGCTTGCAGCACTGGATTATTCAAAGGAGATCGCTGGAAAAATGAGCCTAAAAGGAAACATAAAATGCTATTATAAATGCAAGAATGCCCAAGACACAAACAAAGGAAAGAAAATATTTCCCGAACACCTGCAAGCAAAACCTCAAAGAACAATTAAGACTAAATAAGTTATAATTTGTAGAAGAAATAATGATTATTTTCTTAAAGAAGAATTTAGAATGATATTGTAAAGAACATGAGTTATAGAGAAAAATGGAGAATTAAGAACTTTAGAAGAGAGATTTAGAAGGAAAATTAATACCAGTATAAGGATAAAACAGTACTCAGGTAATACACTACTTGAAAATCAAAATGAATTAAAGAGACATAAATGACTTTATGAAATGTTTTTAGAAGTCATAAGATTAAAAAAAGAAGAAAATATATTTCTTATATCAAAAACAACTAACCTAGAAATTAGCTCCAGGATAGATAATTTAATAAATGTTTGAATAGTTGATATGCATGAACTACTCCCTTCCAAAAATAGAGCCTGGTTATTATATTTTAAGAATCATTAAGGCTTGTACACAACTTTTAGAAATAGAGGGCAAAGGAAAAAAGGGGGGGCAATCCATGTCACCTCCTGAAACTACCAATTTAAAACTCTCAGCAATAACAGAGTCAAAATCCAGAAGTTCTAAGTGAAAGAAAAAAATAATGGAATCAACAAACAGTGCAAGTACCAAGGAACCCCAGTTAGAATGACACAATATTTAGTAGTTACCATTTTAAAAAAACATAATGCATGGATTATGATATTCCAGAGAGTAGAGAAATGGCTAACAATTAAGAATAATTTACCTAGCAAAAATTAGTATAATCTTCAAGAAGAAAAAAAAAATGTAACTTTTGTGAAATGAAGGACCTCCCACCATTTCTGGTGAAAATATTAGAGTTGAACTTTGAAATAAAAATAGGAAAGTAAAACATAAAAAGATTAATATTTGTTAGCAATTAGAAAAGACCTTATAAGAATAAACTATCTGCATTCTAATTGCGAGAGGTAAGATAAAAGCATCTCTAAAAAACTGTAATGATATTTGTGGTCAGAAAGGATGAAAAATAAAATGGAAGACCTGGAAGGATATAGTAATTATCAGTTGGTGGAGTTATGAATAGATATGGCAGTTCTGGAAGCTTTTTTAGAACTCTGCCTCCAAAAACTACTGAACTAAACCTGCTCACTAATAGCTCTATATATTCCAAAGACATCAAAAAGGGATGAAAAGGATCATATATAGAAAAATATATATAGTGACCTTTTTTAGTTATAATATAGAACTGGATATAAAATGTGACAGTCAGTACGGGAAGAGATGAATGAAATCAGCTTAAGAAATGATACTTAAGGTTTCTGAGAAATAATGGAAGACCTTTATGAATTTACTATAGAGTGAAACAAACAAATTCAGGTAAACAATTTATTAAAAACATTATAAAAATGATTGATTGGGAAACATCTAAGAACTTTAATGAACAAAATGATAAATCAAAATTCCTGAAGACTGTTGATGAAGAATGCCCTCTCCTTTCAGATCTGAGGAATTCAATATGAAGAATGAGGGTATATATATATATAGTCTCTTTTATATGTGTATATGTAATCTATATGTATTTATGTATATATGAAGGACATTATATATACATATATGTGTCTCATTCACACAGGTATAAAAGAAAATATATAAAATATATTGAATAGATTATATAATATATAAAAGATTATTTAAAATATGAGAAGACAAATTCTTTTAAATATTATGCAAAATATAGGAAAATAAATTCTCACATTTATCATCTTTAAATAAACATACACACACCTACACACACACACACATATATATACATGGATTTATTTTCATTGATTATACATATTGGTTACATAGGTTTTTTGTTTGTTTGGTTTTCTTTTATATTTTTTTATAACAGTTGGACAAAATGAGATGGCATGTAAATGTTCCTGTTACTGTTATTCAGATAACTCTTCATGACCATATGAACCTTCTATCATCTCTTTTCTCCTAGTTGTCCACACTCATGTTCATATCTTTTTTTCTCATCCTGTATTTTTCCCTTCTTTTGCCTTCAGTCTTGCCCAACATCTTGTAAATAAATGCTTCCATATTGGGGAAAAATGCATATAACAAATAATTTCTGAATATGGCTTGTTATTACATTCATTAGTAAATAATATTTAAGGCTTTTTTTGGATTTTTAAGAGTTTTACATGACATTTCCTTTCATGTGTACAACTTGATAGTCTATGATCTTTGTTTTACAAATAAAGAAACTGAGGTCCAAATACCTGAGTTGATTTGTTCAAGGTCAAACTGGTAATAAATGTAATAGCACTTGATTTAAGATTTCTCACATCCATTTTTAAATTCAGATGAACACATAAAAAGTAATATAACTACAGTCATCCTCTATTTGAGCACTGACCAATTGCTCAGACTTACAGAAAAATGAATCTCTTCTAACTTTACTATGTAGTCAATGGAGTTGTTTTGTTTTTAATTCTAAGAATAATATTCCACATTGTCAACATTTACTCACCAACAGCATCAATTTAATAATTTCCATCTTTGAATTTAAGGCTGCATTACACATACAAGTTTCTTTTCCAAAGATTACCTCTATGTTTTGATGCTGTTGATGTTGTTTAATTGAATGTGAGTCTTTGCAATCTAATTTTAGGGTTTTATTGGCAAAGATCCTGGAGTGATTTGCTATTTCCTTTTCTGGCTCATTTTATAAATGAGGAAACAGAGGCAAACAGGGCTAAGTACCTTGCCCAGGGTCAAACAACTAATAAGTGTTTGAGGCCATGTTTGACTTTACATTTTCCCAATTCCAGACCCAGCGTTCTGCCCAATGTACTTCCCAGCTGGGCAACTTCTGTTTACAAAACACCTAAAAGGATGGTTAGAAAGTGAAAAATTGAAATGATCTTTTGGTCCTAATGCCTATATGATTTGAGAAATTGATAGACCAATTCTTTGTTTTTCCACATGAAACTAGCTTACTTCACATGTTGTCTCAATTTGTTCCATTACCACATATAATATGACGATTTATTTGTTCTGAAAAAATTCTCCTTAAAGTAAATTTTCAACAAGAAAATCATGGCATTCGTATACAAACCCATTAAATCAGCATCACATTGAATTTTTCATTAAAGATGATCTTGCAAAGTGCTTAGGAAAAAAGAAAATGCATCTTGGTCAAAACATTCATTGTAATGTTCTGTTACCATTAACAAATTCCCAAGCATACATAGCAGGTGGAGAGGAAGAGAAGTTACACTCCTTGAATTTTGCCTTTAAGAATCAATTAGATATATACCAGGCTTTCCTGTAAAGCATTTGTGGTCTCTTTATTCTTCAATAATTTAATCATCCAACAGAAGTTAAGGGCCTACTCTGTGCCATGCACTGTGATAGGTTATGCCTATGCAAATGCCAATGTGAAATAAATCTAGTTCTCAAACAACTTATTTTACTCTGGTGGATGAGGATCTTTATTTGCTTTTGTCCTCTAACTCTTACTTATAACTCAAATCTTGAGTTAGATTCTCATCACCTTTTTTTTCTTCTCCTGAACTGTCATGTTCTTCTCATTTGTTTCCTCGAATCTGGTATCTCCTTTCCCCAATTCATCCTCTGCATAGCTGACAAATTCTCTGATCACGTGACTTCCTGGACCAAGAATTTTCAGGAGCTCCCCCTGGACTCTAGGATACATCATAAATGACTGTTTTTGTCATTTAATTTTCTTTACAATATACCTCTAGCCTGTTTTCTATACTGATAATATATTATTCACCCCCTTCCCAATGTTCTTTGTCTTCAAACAAGATTAGACTATTTGTCATTTTCCATACACAATATCCCATCTTCTATTCCTGTGCCTTTCCCCAAGCTATTCCATGTGCCTGGAGTCATCTCCCTTTTCCCTTCTGCCTCTTATAAACCATACTAGCTTTCAAGGATCAAATCAAGTATTATCTCCTATAAAAACTCTTTCCTCATTCCTTTAGTTCCTTATGAAATTATTTTATATTTATTATGTACATATTCGCAGTGTCCATGTACATGATATCTTTTTTCTAGTGTAATGTGAAATCTATGTGTTGGGACAATGTCCCAGTATTGTCTTGGTATCTCCATTGTCTAGCATACACTAGGTGCTTCATAAATTCTTATTGAACTGAATACTTGACAAGCAGTCAGCCAACATTAGCTTTGGGACTTCCAATGAGAGGGAACCACAACTTCCTGAGGCACTCAATTCCACCTTTGGACAGTTGTGTTAATAAATATTTCCTTAGTTCCAGAGCAGCTTCCAAACATTGCTTTTAGCTCTTTTCTCTGAAGCCAAACAAAATATATCTACGTTCTTTAACATAATAGAGCTCTTCAAATTGTTTAGGACAGTTATCTTATTTCCCTAGAGTCTTCTCTTCTTCAGGCTAAACATCTTAATTTCCTTTGAATTCCGGTGTGAATTTAAGGCCATTCACCATTCTGATTGCTCTTCAGTTTATCAATGTTCTTCCTAAAATTGGTATACAGAATTGAACACAATACTAAAATTTAGTTTGACTTGCAGAGAGGATTTAAAAAAAATGCTTTTCATACAAACTGCTGACTAACTGTGCTTCCCTCATGCAAGGCTGATTTTTAAAATCAGGGTGTAAGACATTGCATTTATTCATTCTAAACTTCATCTCATTAAATACAGACCAATGCTTTAGGCTATCAAGATCTTTTAAAAAACTGCTTGTCTTCTGTCAGAATTAATACTAAGTATTAGTTCCAAGGCAATTGGGGATGTGTCTTGCCCAGTGTTACACAGCTAAGAAGTGTCTGAGGCCCCCTGATCATTACAAAATTGAAACTCTTTTGTATACAGCCTCAGAGATCTGCCCTTGAAAACTATCCTTTTTAAAAAAATAACTTTCCTTATAGATTTTTAAATCATGGCATTCTACTTTTCCTTTTTCTAAATTCTTCAAATTTCAATCTCCCTGAATCTAGAGAACATGACAAAATACATTTATGTTTGCCTTCTTAAATTATCATGAATTCTTAGAAGAACTGGCCATTTTCCAAGGAATTCATATTTTTTTTACTTCCACAACTAATATCTGCAAACTGATAAGAATCAAGCCTCAATGAGAAATCCCTGGTATCATGCGTTCCATGTTGGTAGAGTGAAAATGTTATTAAAACAAGTTAAACATTTATAAGGGATTCCAATTTTAGCTTAGAAAGTCACACTTCTGATTCTTGAATTAAGACTTGTCTTCAGTCACTTATATATATATATATATATATATATATATATATATATATGAACCTACACTGCACTTATTCATGCAGACCTCTGAAGCTGTGAAATTTGTCTCATATGTAGGTGCTAAATGCACACTTCTTACGCTGAAATGAACTCTTGGTCCATATGGGTCACCTTTGTTTGTATGGGACTTGTTAAAATTGATATATTTTTTTTTAGGTCTCCATTATATCATGGTAGTGGCATTTGACAAAATTAATAGATCACTTGACTTGCTGTCAGGAATATGACTTCAAATCCTTCCTCAAACATTTATTGAGACTAGTAAATGAATCTGGGCAAGTCCTTTGTTTTCTCCTAGCCTCAGTTTCTTAATCTGCAAAATAAGGATAATAGTAGCATTCGTATCCTGGAGTTGTTGTGAGGATCAAATAATGTAATATGTATAGAGGGTATTCCCAAGCTCTTAGTGCAACTTTAAGTTTTAGTATTTTCATATATAGATGATATTGTAGTTATATAATGCACATGCATATTATGCTGTATAAAGTGTTTACAAACCTTAAGGTATTATATAAAGTGTGAGCTATTATTATAAAATAATTTTTAAATGTATAAAAGAAAGAATGTCTTTTAAGTTAAACAATAAATAGAACTTTGTCTTCCACAATGAAGAATTTTTAGGGGCAATATAAATAGATAGGCAGTAAAGATGAGAAGGATAAATATGTAAAATCTGAAATGGAAAGTTGATAGTAATATTTATCTAAGATTCAATAGCAGAATTATAGTGGTTATTATACTCTCATAAAGGATGGAAAACTCAATTTCTTGTTGAATATATTGTTTATTTGTATCTAATTCTAAATAAAATTTAAAATGCTGTAAAAGAGAAGCATCAATGTATATATATACTTCCCATTCAGTCAAGCGATTATTAGAAATTAAAATTATTATTTGTAGAGCACTATATCAAGTGCTGTATGGGGAAGGGCAAAAAAAGGAGAGAAATAAAGAGACAGAGAGAGAAAGGGAGAGAAAGAAGGGGGAGGGACAACTGCAAATTCCCTATGTATTCAGGTTGAAATTAAAGGACAATGTATATGCTATTTAAAATATCCATTTTATTCATTTCATTAAATATTTCATAATCACATGTAAAATTGTGAAGAATTTAAAGATTTTTAGGAAGAGATAGGAACTAATACAGAGGGAAATAAAATAGAAAAAATATATAGACAATGATTTCCACACTGCAAAAAAAAAAAAAAAAGAAACAATGCTTTATCATTAAAATCATCCCTTGTGAAAATTGAACTCTTTCCTTCCCTTCTTTAATATAAATGGAGTACTGGCTTATATTTTGAATCATATTATTGAACTATATTCTCTCTCACTTTCTTTTATTCTTTGTAACAACAGGCAGGTAGAAGGATAGCGAATGGAAGGTCTTTTTTCAGAAACTGATGCATCTAAAAACAAAATGTATAAATGAATCTTTATAAAAAGCAAATAATAAAGGTAGAGGGGATTTGATTAAATGGGCTCTAATATCTCTAAGCTCACTATGTGTATATGATTCTGTTATTTTATAAAAGATATAGATATAGATATCGATATTAGTAGTAGTAAAAAGTAACATGAGATTTTAGAACTTAAGATAGTGTTTATATGTTCCTGTTACCTTCTGCTTATTCTAAAAAGGCACAGAGTATTCTATTATCTAAAACCCAAGTCAATAAAATTACTATGCCTTTTGAACAAAATTTTATTAATTTTATTTTAATAATTCTAATTTTTTTCCAAAAGGGATATACTGATTCACAGTTCTCCAAATAATACAATATATTATCATCTTCATACATCGCCTTTAAGACTAACTATTCTCATCTCTGGAGCCAGGTATATGTCACTTCAAAATATATAAAAACCAAACCAAAAGATTTTCTTCAATGAAATGGTTTAACCAAAAATTTTCCCATCATTAGAGGACTCAAGCAAATACTATCTTCTGTGAAAATGTAAAGAGGGTTCATTTTTTTTAGGTGATAATTGGGCTAAGTGGCCCTCAAAGTCCTATCACATTCTATGAACCTATGATGCTATGATTTGCTGAGGACCAACGATTGGCAACACCGAATAATAGAATTATGGAACCAACCCACAACAGACAAAGAATTTTTTTTACAATATTTCCCATAGTCTTGATAAAATATTATCCTAGTTTTCATAATAGAACATAGTGGGAATTGATACGGGATAGCTATACTTTTTAAAAATAATTGTTAAATGATTTTAGATCAATACTGCCTCATGTAACTTTTAACAAGTATTTATTATTATTAATTATTCCTAGAGCTGCCTTTTGGAAGACAAAAGATGAATGTTTCTCCATGTGAAAATTCTAAAACAGATCAGTAAAAAGATGGTTAATTCACTTCTGGTCCTAAAGCTAGTAAATGTTAAAGGCAGAATTTAAACTAGGTCTTCTTGAGCTGAGGTCAAATGCTCTCTCCACTGTGCAATCAAAGAAGGCTAAATGTAATAATGCATAAAGTCTTATACTTAGAGTAAAATAATAAAGTTCATAATTTTACATGTCTAGCCAATGAAAGAAGTATGTTTAGGCAAAAAGTTTTCTCTGAAAAGATCTGGTAGGTTTAGTGGACTCTAAGTTCAATAGGAATCACCAGAATGATGTGTTCTTACAAAAGTGTAAAGGAATCTTAGGCTATAGTAAGAAAGATACAGGTTCCATAAGGAAAATAAAATTTAAGCTCACTGTGTGCTTCCCCTAGCAAAACTTTATTTAGCATATTATATTTTGCTTTGAGAGTTATAGCTTTAAAAGGCTATTGGCATGATGGAATGAAGTCAAAGGATGACCATTTGAATAGTATAGCATCTTGAATGCTTGTCATATGACTAAAAGAAAACTAGAGTTATTTAGTCCAGAGTAGACTCAGGGTGGATATGATGTGAGTTCAAACTTTGAAGAGCTATTAAATAGAAGAGAAATTAGCCTCATTTAGTTTGATCTGAGGACAGAACTACAAGCAATGGGTTCGGGTGTCAAGAAAATTTAAGATAGGGATTAAAAAAACTTTTTAAAAGTTATTACTTTTCAATAGTCTTATGTTTAATATTTCTCATTATTGGAAATCTCCAATCAAAGAGAGGATGCCCACATTTCAAGTATGTTATAGTAAATATTCCTTTCTGGCAGATGTCAGATTATATAGATTCTAAAATACAGCATATTTCAGGGAGTAAATTGTCATGAAGAACAATAAGATTATATTCTTTTTTATATAAAATATTTTAATAATAGAAGTATGAACTTTTTAAGTGTCTAAGAATAATTGACTAGAAATCAGGGATAAGATTAAAGTGGATAAACTATGTGAAAAGATCTTATGACACCTGTCATTCAAAATTGTGATTTAAAATTTTGATGTCATATGCCATTAAAAATAACACTTTTTATCAGGGAAATTGGAATTTAGTCATTTCATTAATAAAGACTTCATGTGAAGAATCCAGGCTTATAGATAAAATATTTTCCTGGAGAACTTTCAAGTCATTACTTATATTTATGTGCCAGGTTTTCTAGATTTGACATCTTTTTCTGTGTTTCATTTAAAAGTCAACAAAGAAGAAGGACTCTAGCAGGGTTATTGTCTTCAATTCTATTCTCATCATTATTAACCATGACTAGGAAAACATATTTATCAAATATAGGGATAATATATTTATATATATATACATATATATATATATATATATATATATATTTGGAATAGATAACATCCTTGCCATGACATAACCAAGATATAAAAAGATCCCTACAGACTAAATAGATTATTCAAAGCTAAAATGAGGAAACTGATATGACTAAATATAAAGTCCTACATTTAGGTTAAAAAATTACCAAGGTACAAGAAAGGAATTTTAATTAAATATTATTTCTTAATTAAATATCATATGTTAATTAACTACCTACCATATGACAAATCAGTATAGATTATTCCAGTATCACATAATGCCTTAGTTACATTTTTATGAATAAATGAATGAATGAAAATCATTCATGAAGTGCTTTTTATGTGACAAGAACAAAAAATCATGACAACCCTACCTTTATATTCTTATGGTTGCAGGGGCTCAACAATATTTATAGGGGATTTGTAGCCAGGCAAGAGTGTTTTGATCTGAGAAATCAAGGAGATGGTGAGTGGAATAGAAAGCAGTCTACTGACATATCCTTTCATGAAGAAATGGTAGTATTGATGTGATTAATATTTCCAGAAATTTTCTAAAGGAAAATAAATGAGAAGAAATGCTTGTCAGTCATTAAAGTGGAAAATGTCCAGGGTAATGATGAAAATACTTGAAGCTAGAAAGTTTCAGAGCCAAATGGCCTAGCTCCTCACAGGCATGGTCACTAATAGGCTAATATTTCATTATAAAGTTTCTTTTCCTCTAAATTATCACTTTAATTACAGGAATATGTAGCATTCTCTTACTAATTCCTTCAGGGCATAGATTTAGTCTTAGCTCAAAATTGTATCTTCCAAAAGTCTAGTGTACTCTTCTGTTCCCATAAAGAAGTTTATTATTGAATTAAAAATTTTGTGACTACAAACAAAGCTAATACAGTTATTTGAATGACTGAAAATTAGTGTCAGACAAGGAGTACCACAATCCCAATTTGCTCTATGCTACTCATAACATAACATGACTGAAAATTCTAATTCAGTTCTACAACATTTTAAAAAGGATGTAAGCCAAAGAAAGAACAGAAATATTATGTAGAAGATACTTTAATCAGGTAGAAATTGAGACTGATGAATTAATAATATCCCTTTCATCTTGCTTTCTTGTTTGTTTGCTTGTTTGCTTTAATTTCCCATCTTTTCTTACTGAGAGTAATCAAGTCCTATGCATTAGGAAGTTTAAGGTGAGGAAGAGAAAGTGTCAGATGTTCACTTAGGACATTATTTGGCCATTTACCTGGAAGACTCACAAAATTAGCCAAAGTCAGATTATAACTTGTCATCAGTTTAAGAACAACAATCTGAAAGGATCTTCAATTTCACATTTTCTTTCATCTGGCACCAAATAGTTGAATAAATGAATTCCCTTTGTTGATTCAGTCTGTATTTCTGAACTCACTATAAGCCCGATTGCCCTTGGAAGTTAAGACATCTCTTGCTATTGAACTAAAATATCCATGACATTATTAGAGGAATATTCCCCATAATGACATTTCAATGCTCCTTAACTTTCTTCTGGTGATTAAAGGAAGAACCCTAAATCGATGACCAGTTTTGGTTTTTTATTTTTTTAGAGGATGCACATGGTGGTTTTGTGGAACAATCTATTCTTCTCATTTAATTCTTCTCAATTCTTCTCAATTAAAAATACATGTTTGAGTTCTTTTGTGTTCAGTTTTGCTAAATGCTATGTGACATAAAAAGAGGGAATTTAAGAAACTATTATAAACTGTAATATCTAAAAGCAAAATTTCAGGAAGTTCTTTTAGCAATATGTATCAAGGAAAATAAAGTACCGTAAGATCAAGAAAGAAGAAAAACACCATTCATTGAGGCTTACAAAAATTTTAACATACCTTATCCCAGTTGCTCATTCTTGAAACCCTATTTGGTGAATGAGCAGAATCCTTTTTCAGAAGTGGAAAGCATATTGGTTCAGGAAAATGAGATCTGCATTCAAGTTTCTGATGCTTTGTGATTATAGGCAAGACACAGCCTTCATGTGACTCAATTTTATTATTTGTAAAAGGAAATAATTAGATTAAGTAAACTCTGAAGTCTTTTCTAGTTTTAAATCCATGATTCCATGTCTTCTTTTTCTTGTTGTTTTTTTTAAATATTGTTTTATTTGGTCATTTCCAAACATTATTTATTGGAAACAAAGATCATTTTCTATTTTTCCCTCCCGCCTCCCCCACCTCTCCCATAGCCGGCGTGCGATTTCACTGGATATCACATGTGTTTGTGATTCGAACCCATTTCCATGTTGTTGGTATCTGCATTAGAGTGTTCATTTAGAGTCTCTCCTCAGTCATATCCCCTCAACCCCTTCAGTCAAGCACTTGCTTTTCATCGGTGTTTTTACTCCCACAGTTCATCCTCTGCTTGTGGATAGTGTTTTTTAGATCCCTGCAGATTGTTCAGGGACACTGCATTGACACTAATGGAGAAGTCCATCACCTTCCATTGTACCACAATGTATCAGTCTCTGTGTATATTAATTTCCTGGTTCTGCTCCTTTCGCTCTGCATCACTTTCCTTTTAGCACAATAGTATTCCATCACCAACATATACCACAATTTGTTCAGCCATTCTCCAATTGAAGGGCATCTCCTCATTTTCCAATTTTTGGCCACCACAAAGAGCACAGCTATGAATGTACAAGTTTCTTTCCTTATTATCTCTCTGGGGTACAAACCCAGCAGTGCTATGGCTGGATCAAAGGGCAGACAGTCTTTTATCGCCCTTTGGGCATAGTACCAAATTGCCCTGCAGAATGGTTTGATTAATTCACAACTCCCACCAGCAATGAATTAGTGTCCCTACTTTGCCACTTCACCTCCAGCATTCACTACTTTCCATAGCTGTCATGTTAGCCAATCTGCTAGGTGTGAGGTGATACCTCCAAGTTGTTTTGATTTGCGTCTCTGATTATAAGAGATGTAGAGCACTTTTTCATGTGCTTATTAATAGTCTTGATTTCTTTGGCTGAGAACTGCCTGTTCATGTCCATTGCCCATTTATCAATTGGAGAATGACTTGATTTTTTGAACAATTGATTTATCTCTTTGTAAATTTGAGTAATTAAACCTTTGTCAGAGGTTTTTATGAAGATTGTTTCCCAATTCATTTCTTCCCTTCTGATTTTAGTTACATTGGTTTTGTTTGTACAAAAACTTTTTAATTTGATGTAGTCAAAACTATTTATTTTACATTTTGTGACTCTTTCTAAGTCTTGCTTGGTTTTAAAATCTTTCCCTTCCCAAAGGTCTGACATGTATACTATTCTGTGTTCACCTAATTTACTTATAGTTTCCTTTTTTATGTTCAAGTCATTCACACATATCTTGGTGTAGGGGATGAGATGTTGATCCAAACCTAATCTCTCCCACACTGTCTTCCAATTTTCCCAGCAGTTTTATCAAATAATGGATTTTTGTCCCAAAAGCTGGGGTCTTTGGGTTTGTCATAAACTGTCTTGCTGAGATCATTTATGACAAATCTATTCCACTGATCCTCCTTTCTGTCTCTTAGCCAGGTCAAAATTGTTTTGATAACCACTGCATTATAGTATAGTTTGAGATGTGGGACTACAAGTCCTCCTTCCTTTGCATTTTTTTTCATGATTTCCCTGGATATCCTTGATTTTTGTTCTTCCAAATGAACTTTGTTATGTTTTTTTTCTAATTCAGTAAAGTAGATTTTTGGTAGTTGAATGGGTATGGCAGTAAATAGATATGGGTAGTATTGTCATTTTTATTATGTTAGCTCGTCCCACCTATGTGCAATCAATGTTTTTCCAATTGTTTAGATCTAGTTTTAATTGTTTGGAGAGTGTTTTGTAGTTGTGTTTATATAATTCCTGTGTTTGTCTCAGCAGATAAATTCCTAGATATTTTATATTGTCTAGGGTGATTTTAAATGGAATTTCTCTTCCTAATTCTTGCTGCTGAAATGGGTTAGAGATATATAGAAATGCTGACGACTTATGCGGGTTTATTTTGTATCCTGCAACTTTGATAAAGTTGTTGATTATTTTGAGTAACTTTTTGGTTGATTCTCTTGGATTCCTTAAGTAAATCATCATATCATCTGCAAAGAGTGATAGCTTGGTCTCCTCATTGCCAATTTAATACCTTCAATTTCTTTTTCTTCTCTAATTACTACTGCTAGTGTTTCTAGTACAATGTTAAATAATAGAGGTGATAATGGGCATCCTTGTTTGACTCCTGATCTTATTGGGAAGGCTTTGAGTTTTTCCCCATTGCAGATGATGTTTGCTGATGGTTTTAGGTATTTACTGTTTATTATTTTTAGGAAAGAACCTTCTATTCCAATGCTTCTTAGTGTTTTCAATAGGAATGGGTGTTGTATTTTGTCAAAGGCTTTTTCTGCATCTATTGAGATAATCATGTGATTTTTGTCAGTTTGCTTGTTAATATGGTCAATTATGTGGATGATTTTCCTAATATTGAACCATCCTTGCATTCCTGGTATGAATCCTGCCTGGTTATAGTGGATGACCCTTGTGATGACTTACTGGAGTCTTTTTGTTAGTATCCTATTTAAGATTTTTGCATCTATATTCATTAGGGAGATTGGTCTATAGTTTTCCTTCTCTGTTTTTGACCTGCCTGGCTTTGGGATCAGTACCATGTTTGTGTCATGAAATGAATTTTGTAGAACTCCTTCTTGGCTTATTCTGTCAAATAATTTGTTTAATATTGGGATTAGTTGTTATGTGAATGTTTGATAGAATTCATTTGTGAATCCATCTGGACTTGGGGATTTTTTCTTTGCTAGTTCTTTGATGGCTTGTTCAATTTCTTTTTCTGATATGGGGTTGTTAAAGTAATTTATTTCTTCCTCTTTTATTCTAGGCATTTTATATTTTTGTAAGTATTCATCCATATCATGTAGATTGCTATATTTGTTGCCATATAATTGGGCATAGTAGTTTTTAATGATTGCCTTAATTTCCTCTTCATTAGAGGTGAGGTCTGCTTTTTCATCTTGGATACTGTCAATTTGGTTTATTTCTTTTCTTTTTTTAATTAGATTGACTAGTACTTTGTCTATTTTATTTGTTTTTTCAAAGTACCAGCTTCTAGTCTTATTTATTAAATTAATAGTTCTTTAACTTTCAATTTTATTAATTTCTCCTTTGATATTTAGGATCTCTAATTTAGTCTTAATCTGAGGATTTTTAATTTGTTCACTTTCTAATTTTTTAATTTGCATGCCCAATTCATTGACCTCTGCCCTTCTTAATTTGTTAATATATGAACTCAAGCATATAAATTTCCCCCTGAGTACTGCTTTGGCTGCATCCCATAGGTTTTGAAAGGATGTCTCATCATTGTCATTTTCTTCAATGAAGTTATTAATTGTTTTTATTATTTTTTCTTTAACTAACTGGTTTTGGAGAATCATATTGTTTAATTTCCAATTAATTTTTGATTTACCTCTCCATGTTCCCTTACTAATTATTATTTTCATTGCATTGTGATCTGAGAAAGTTTATTTATTATTTCTGTTCTTTTGCACTTGTTTGCAATGTTTTTTATGCCCTAATACATGGTCAATTTTTGTGACTGTACCATGTGCTGCAGAAAAGAAGGTATATTCCTTTTTGTCCCTATTTAATTTTCTCCACATGTCTACTAACTCTAATTTTTCTAAAATTTCATTCACGTCTCTTACCTCTTTCTTATTTATTTTTTGGCTTGATTTATCTAGTTCAGATAGAGGAAGGTTCAGGTCTCCCACTAGTATAGTTTTTCTATCTATTTCATTCTTGAGTTCCTCTAGTTTTTCCTTTAGAAATTTGGATGCACTTCCGGTCATGATGGAGGCTTAGAAGAAGCGAAAGTTCAGACCTCAGAAACCCTTCCTTACCGATAGCAAACTGAGTGCTCCAAGGACACCAAAATTCTAGCTGAACTCTAGGACAGACCCGGGGAACCCTCCTCCTGGACCTGGATGAAAAGGTACAGCCCCCCAAAAGCCAGAACCCTAAATCACTCGGATCTAAGGGGTAGGCAGAAGGAAGGTCCCAGGGCCCATCCCCCCAACCCAGAGTGCTGAGCCCATGGCAGCAGCTGGAACCTCAGGGCTGGCAAAAGGGCCTCAGGGCTGGATCTTCTGAAGGATTCACCTTGAAAGCAACCTGAGCCATTGTGAGGCAGGGAAACATAGAGAGAAGGGGGAAGCCTGTAGCCCCCTGGCTGGGTCCTTCCATCTGAGACTCAAGGGAGGTTCCAGCTTTAGGGTACCAGCTGAATCCAATCCCATCAGGAGCCCTTAGATCTCCTGAAAGGACAGAATCCTCAGGGCCGGCAAAGGATTCCTCTGAAGAACTTACCTTGAAAGTAACCTGGGCCAGTCAACACAGACTGTAGAGGAGGATTTTTTTTTTTTTTGGTTCAGGGATCATTCAACCCACACCAGCTGAACTTAATCCCATCAGGAGCCCTCAGAGCTTCTGAAAGAACAGAAACCTCAGGGCCATCACGGGTTTCTACAAAGGGCTTTCCTTGAAAGCAACCTGGGCCAGTCTCCAGGCATTCAACACAGATTGTGGAGGAGCAGGTCTTTTGCTTCAGGGCTCATTCGGTCCAAACCAGGTGAACCTAATCCCATCAGGAGCCCTCAGAACCCAGGGAAGCCACGACCCCTCCCCCTTTAGAGAGCAGGGTCTTCTGAAAAAACAGAAAACTAGAGGCAGAATCAAGATGGCAGCCTAGAAGGAGCATAGACCTGGCAGCCTGGCCAGAGCTTTGGAGATCCTCCATATTTGTTCCAGCCATCCAGGAAGTTTAAAACTCAGAGTAAACCTAGCCAAATCAAGCTGAACTTAATCCCATCAAAAGTCTCCAGAACTCAGGGAAGCCCAGGCTCCATACCCATCCTCATTGACTGCTGGACTTTAAGCCAATCAAAAGGCTCCAGAGGACAGGGAAGCTCAAACTCCCAACAACCCTCCCCCAGAGACTACAGCAAGAGATCTTCTGTTAAAGCTCCAAGAGGGGAGACTGATAGCAGTCCCCCAAAAACAAAAAAAATGAGAGGAACAAGAGCACCAACAAATACAGGGAGTAAAGAAGGGGTGAATTTGAGCAAACAACAGAAAAAGAAGAAACTACAATAGAAAGAAACTACTCAGCAAATGTAACAGAGGGGGAGAAATCAGCAAACGATAAACCAGAAATCCCAGCGAATTGGATGCAGGCTGTGGAAGAACTCAAAACACAACTAAGAGAGGCTGAAGGCAATTGGGAAAAGAACTTAAAAACTAAGATAAGTCATCTGGAAACAGGCACTTGAACTAAAATGAGAAAATACTGTCTTCAAAGCCAAAATCAACCAGATGGAAAATGAAGCGAAGTTGATTAAAGATGAGGCAAAGGAGATGAAAGTCAAAGTAAAGAGGATGAAAGATGATCTTCAAAGAAAATCAGACAAGAAGGAAAAGGATGACCAAAAAGCCAGAGATGAAATCCAATCTTTAAGAACCAGAATAAAACAACTAGAATAAAGTGACCTCACAAGGCAGCAGGATACTATAAAACAAAACAAAAATAATGAAAAAATTGAGTAAAATGTGAAGCATCTCATTCACAAAACAGACAATTTAGAAAATCGTTCAAGAAGAGACAATTTAAGAATAATTGGCCTACCAGAAGACCACGACAAAAGAAAAAGCCTAGACATAATACCAGAGGAAATTATCCAGGAAAACTGTCCCGAAATTGTAGAACAAGAGGGGAAAGTGGAGCTTGAAAGACTCCACAGATCACCCCCTGTATTTAATCCCCAACTGACAACACCAAGAAATGTTATAGCCATATTCAAAAACAATCAGATGAAAGAAAAGATATTACAAGCTGCCAAGAAGAAGCCATTCAGATACCATGGAAACATGGTGAGGATAACACAGGATCTGTCTGTATCCACACTGAAGGATCGAAAGGCATGGAATACGATATTCCGGAAAGCAAGGGAACTAGGTCTACACCCAAGAATAAAATATCCATCAAAACTGACTATATTCTTACAGGGGAAAGTATGGTCATTCAACACAACAGAAGAGTTCCAAGCATTCATAAATAAAAGACCAGACTTGAACAGAAAATTTGATGTCTAACCACAGAACTCAAGAGAATCATCAAAACGTAATTTAAAAAGAGGGTGAGGGTGAAGAAACAAAACAACAACAAAAAATTTTTAAGAGACTCAGTAAGTTAAAATGATATGTATCCCTATAAGAAAAGAGGTCATTGGTAACTCTTAAAAACTGTTGCTATTACCTGGGCAGCAAAAAGAAGTACACTCAGAGGGAACAGTGACAAACTGTATAGGATGAAAGGACAAGACATAAACAAGTATATAGATATATGCATGCATAAATACATATACATGAGTATGTATATATATACATGACTAGAGCTAAAAAAGAGGTTATGACTAAAAGAAATGGGAAAAGAAACAAATGGGGGTAAATTTATATGTCACAAAGAAGCTCATGGCAGGAGGGGGGAGAACATCGATACACTGGAAGGGTAAAGAGGTTGGAGATAGGAAATACTCAACCCTTACATACTTTGAAAATGACCCAAAGAGGGAAGAATAATCCAACCCATTGGGGAAGAGAATAGATTTGCACCCTATAGGGGAGTAGAAGGGTAAAAACAGACTGGTGGGGAGGGAAGCAGTACAAGGAAGGGAGAGGGTGGGGGAGGGAATATTAAAAAGACTACAAGGGAAAATAAGGGAGGGAATAAGAAGGGAGGAGGGTAGAAAGGGAAGTAAAATAAGAGGGGGGGAAGTAGGGGGACTGACTATAAACAAACATTGGTATAGAAGGAAATACTGAAAGAAGAAAAGGCAGGACCAGGAGTAGAAATCAAAATGCTGGGAAATACACAGCTAGTAATCAAACTCTGAATGTGAGTGGAATGAACTCACCCATAAAACGCAAGCGAATAGCAGAGTGGATTAGAATCCAAAACCCTACCATATGCTGTCTGCAAGAAACACACATGATGAAGGTAGATACTCATAGGGTGAAAGTAAGAGGATGGAGCCAAATCTATTGGGCATCAAATGATAAAAAGAAGGCAGGAGTCACAATTGTGATATCAGACAAAGCCAAAATAAAAATAAATCTAATTAAAAGAGATAGGGAAGGTAATTACATCCTGATAAAAGGCAGTATAGACAACGAGGAAATATCTGTACTCAATATGTATGCACCAAATGGCAGAGCATCCACATTTTTAAAGGAGAAACTAGAGGAGCTCAAGGATGAAATAGATAGAAAAACTATACTAGTGGGAGATTTGAACCTTCCCCTATCTGAACTAGATAAATCAAATAAAAAAAATAAATAAGAAAGAGGTGAGAGAAGCAAATGAAATCTTAGAAAAATTAGAGTTAGTAGACATATGGAGAAAAATAAATATGGACACAAAGGAATACTCCTCCTTTTCAGCAGTACATGGTACATTCACAAAAATTGACCATGTAATAGGGCACAAAATCATTGTAAACAAGTGCAAAAGGGCAGAAATAATAAATGCAACCTTCTCAGACCACAATGCAATAAAAACAATAATTAGTAAGGGTACATGGATAGATAAATAAAAATTAATTGGAATTTAAACAATATGATTTTATAAAACCAGCTAGTTAAAAACAAATTGTAGAAACAATTAAGAACTTCATTGAAGAAAATGACAATAGTGAGATATCCTTTCAAAACCAATGGGATGCAACCAAAGCAGTACTCAGGGGGAAATTTATATCCTTGAGTTCATATATAAACAAATTAAGAAGGGCAGAGGTCAATGAATTGGGCATGCAAATTAAAAAACTAGAAAGTGAACAAATTAAAAACACTCAGATGAAGACTAAATTAGAGATCCTAAAAATCAAAGGAGAAATTAATAAAATTGAAAGTCAAAGAACTATTGATTTAATAAATAAGACTAGAAGCTGGTACTTTGAAAAAACAAATAAAATTGACAATGTACTAGTCAGACTAATTAAAAAAAAAGGAAAGAAAAAAACAAATTGACAGTATCCAAGATGAAAAAGCAGACCTCATCTCTAATGAAGAGGAAATCAAGGGAATCATTAAAAACTACTATGCCTAATTATATGGCAACAAATATGGCAATCTACGTGATATGGATGAATACTTACAAAAATATAAATTGCCTAGACTAAAAGAATAAGAAATAAATTACCTAAACAATCCTATGTCAGAAAAAGAAATTGAACAAGCCATCAACGAACTCCCAAAGAAAAAATCCCCAGGTTCAGATGGATTCACAAATGAATTCTATCAAACATTCAAAGAACAGCTAAGCCAAATACTAAACAAACTATTTGACAGAATAAGTCAAGAAGGAGTTCTACCAAATTCATTTCATGACACAAACATGGTACTGATCCCAAAGCTGGAAGGTTAAAAACAGAGAAAGAAAACTATAGGTCAATCTCCCTAATGAATATAGATGCAAAAATCTTAAATAGGATACTAACAAAAAGACTCCAGAAGTCATCGCAAGGGTTATCCACTACGATCAGGTAGGATTCATACCAGGAATGCAAGGATGGTTCAATATTAGGAAAACCATCCACATAATTGACCATATTAACAAGCAAACTGACAAAAATCACATGATTATCTCAATAGATGCAGAAAAAGCCTTTGACAAAATACAACACCCATTCCTATTGAAAACACTAAGAAGCATTGGAATAGAAGGTTCTTTCCTAAAAATAATAAACAGTAAATACCTAAAACCATCAGCAAACATCATCTGCAATGGGGAAAAACTCAAAGCCTTCCCAATAAGATCAGGAGTCAAACAAGGATGCCCATTATCACCTTTATTATTTAATATTGTACCAGAAACACTACCAGTAGCAATTAGAGAAGGAAAAGAAATTGAAGGTATTAAAATTGGCAATGAGGAGACCAAGCTGTCACTCTTTGTGGATGATATGATGGTTTACTTAAGGAATCCAAGAGAATCAACCAAAAAGTTACTCAAAATAATCAACAACTTTATCAAAGTTGCGGGATACAAAATAAACCCACATAAGTCATCAGTATTTCTATACATCTCCAACCCAGTTCAGCAGCAAGAAATAGAAAAATTCCATTTAAAATCACCCTAGACAATATAAAATACTTAGGAATCTATCTGCCAAGACAAACACAGGAACTATATGAACACAACTACAAAACACTCTCCACACAATTAAAACTAGATCTAAACAATTGGAAAAACATTGATTGCACATAGGTGGGACAAGCTAACATAATAAAAATGACAATACTACCCAAACTTATATATCTATTTAGTGCCACACCCATTCAACTACCAAAAAACTATTTTACTGAATTAGAGAAAACCATAACAAAGTTCATTTGGAAGAATAACGGATCACGGATATCCAGGGAAATCATGAAAAAAATACAAAGGAAGGTGGCCTTGCAGTCCCAGATCTCAAACTATATTACAAAGCAGTGGTCATCAAAACAATTTTGTACTGGCTAAGAGACAGAAAGGAGGATCAGTGGAATAGACTTGGGGTAAATGACCTCAGTAAGACAGTCTTTGACAAACCCAAAGACCCCAGCTTTTGGGACAAAAATCCAGTATTTGATAAAAAAAAAAAACTGCTGGGAACATTGGAAGACAGTGTGGGAGAGATTAGGTTTGGATCAACACCTCACACCCTATACCAAGATAAACTCAGAATGGGCGAATGACTTAATATAAAGAAAGAAACTATAAGTAAATTAGGTAAACCCAGAATAATATACATGTCAGACCTTTGGGAAGGGAAAGATTTTAAAACCAAGCAAGACTTAGAAAGAGTCACAAAATGCAAAATAAATAATTTTGACTACATCAAATTAAAAAGTTTTTGTAAAAACAAAACCAATGTAACTAAAATTAGAAGGAAAGCAACAAATTGGGAAACAATCTTCATAACAAAAACCTCTGACAAAGGTCTAATTACTAATCTATAAAGTGCTAAATCAGTTGTACAAAAAATCAAGCCATTCTCCAATCGAAAAATGGGCAAGGGACATGAATAGGCAATTTTCAGTTAAAGAAATCAAGACTATTAATAAGTACATGAAAAAGTGTTCTAAATCTCTTATAATCAGAGAGATGCAAATCAAAACAACTCTGAGGTATCACCTCACACCTAGCAGATTGTTCAACATGACAGCAAGGGAAAGTAATGAATGCTGGAGGGGGTGTGGCAAAGTAGGGATATTAATGCATTGCTGGTGGAATTGTGAATTGATCCAACCATTCTGGATGGCAATTTGAAACTCTGTCCAAAGGGCGCTAAAACACTGTCTTCCCTTTAATCCAGCCATAGCACTGCTGGCTTTGTACCCCAGAGAAATAATAAGGAAAAAACTTGTACAAGAATATTCATAGCTGCACTCTTTTTGGTGGCAAAAATTGGAAAATGAGGGGATGCCCTTCAATTGGAGAATGGCTGAACAAATTGTGGTATATGTTGGTGATGGAATACTATTGTGCTAAAAGGAATAATAAAGTGGAGGAATTCCATGGAGACTGGAACAACCTCCAGGAAGTGATGCAGAGCGAGAAGAGCAGAACCAGGAGAACATTGTACACAGAGACTGACACATTGTGGTACAAGAGAACATAATGGACTTCTCCAGTAATGGCTTTACAATGTCCCTGAACAACCTGCAGTGATGTACGAGAAAAAAAAAAAAAACTATCCTCAAGCAGAGGACAAATGGCGGGAGTAAAAACACAGAGGAAAAGCAACTGCTTGACTACAGAGGTTGAGGGCACATGATGGGGGAGAGATGCTAAATGAGCACCCTAATGCAAATACCAACAACAAGAAAATGGGTTCAGGTCAAGGACACATGTGATACCCAGAGGAATGGCCCATCGGCTAGGGAAGGGATGGTGGGGGTTTGGGGGGAGGAAAAGAAAATGAGCTGTTTCCAATGAACAATGTATGAAAATGACCAAATAAAATAATGTTTTAAAAACTAAAAAAAAAAAAACTTGGCATAGATCAACATTTCACACCATACAGCAGAATAAAATCAAAATGGATACTTAACCTAGGATTAAAGAGTGATACCATAACCAAATTAAAGGAAAATGGAAAAGTTTACCTGTCAGACTTATGGATATCAGAAGAATTTGTAATTAAACACAATATAGAAAACATTGTGAAAAACGAAATGAATAATTTTGATTACATTTAATTAAAATATTTCGGCAAAAACAAAATCAATGTAACCAAGATTAGAGGGAAAAAACAAAGTAGGAAAACATTTTTATAGCAAGTATCTCTGACTAAGGCCTAATTTCTCAAATATAGAGACGTGAGTCAAATTTACAAGAATACAAAGCTTCCCTCAATTGATAAGTGGTCAAATAATATGAGCAGGCAGGAAGTAATTAAAACTATCAATAGGCATTGAAAAAATTCTCCAAATCACTAGTGATAAGAGAAAAGCAAATCAATACAACCCCAAAATACTGCCACACACCTTTTAGATTGATTAATACGATCAAAAAGGAAAATGATAAATGTGAAGGGGATGTATAAAAATTGGGACTCTGATATACTGTTGGAACTGTGAATTGAAACAACCATTCTGGGGAACAATGTGGAACCAAGCTCAAAGAGCCATCAACTATGCATATCCATCAATACCACTACTGTTCTATATCCCAAGAGGTCAGAGATAATGGAAAAGAACGTATCTGTATAAAAAAAAAAAATTAACACCTCTCTTTGTAATGGCAAAGAATTGGAAACTGAGGGGATTTTAATCAATTGGGGAACATATAAACAAGTTGTGGTATATGATTGTAACACAATACTACTCTGCCATAAGAAAAGACGAACAGGATGAGTTCAGAAAAAGCTGGAAAAACTATATGACCTGATGCAAAGGAAAGAGAGCAGAATCAGCAGAACAGCATATGCAGCAACAGAATTATTATATGAAAATCAACTTTTAAGAACTAAACTATTATTAGCAAAACAAGATTCCAAGATATCCACAAGATATCTTTTTATCCATGATAAAAAATGATATCAACAGCCAGTGATGGAACTGTTGGAATCTAATTGCAGATCAAAGCATTCTATCTTCCACTTTATTTCCTTCTTGAATTTTTTTATTGTATTGTTATATGACTTTTGTCATGGCATGAGTAATATGAAAATGTGTATTCCATGAAATTGCTGTTATAACATCTTCCAGACTATTTACTTCCTTCTAGGGTAGGTAGATAGCACAGAGAAAATTTGAATAATAAAATGTCAGAAAACAAACAACAACAAAAAAAGAAATTTGGATGCTATGCAATTTGGGGCATACATGTTGAGTATAGACATTTCCTCACTGTCTATATTGCCTTTTATCAGGATGTAATTACCTTCCCTATCTCTTTTAACTAGATTTATTTTTACTTTGGCTTTGTCGGATATCATGATTGCGACTCCTGCCTTCTTTTTGTCAGTTTGTCATTGATGCGCAATAGATTTGGCTCCACCCTCTTACTATCACCCTATGTGTATCTACTTTCCTCATGTGTGTTTCTTGTAGACAGCATATGGTAGGGTTTTGGATTCTAATCCACTCTGCTATTCACTTGTGTTTTATGGGTGAGTTCATTCCATTCACATTCAGAGTTATGATTACTAGCTGTGTATTTCCCAGCATATTGATTTCTGCTTCTGTTCCTGCCTTTTCTTCTTTCACTATTTCCTTCTACACCAATGTTTGCTTTTAAACAGTCCCCCTTGTTCCCACCCTTATTTTACTTCCCTTTCTACCCCCCCTCCCTTTATATCCCCCCCCTTATTTTCCCTGTAGTCTTTCTAAAATTAACCCCCACCCCTCCCTCTCTTGTACTGCTTCCCTCCCCACCAGTCCATTTTTTACCCTTCTACTCCCCTATTGGGCACAAATCTATTCTCTGCCCCCAATTCATTGGATTGTTTTTCCCTCTTTGAGTCAATTTCAAAGCACGTAAAAGTTGAGTATTTCCTGTCTCTGACCTCTTTACACTTCCAGTATATTGATGTTCTCCCCCCTCACACCATGAGCTTCTTTGTGACATATAAATTTGCCCCCATTTGTTTCTTTTTCCCATTTCTTTTAATATTAACCTATTTTAAGCTCTAGTTATATATATGTATATATATATGCATACTCATGTGTATGTATTTTTGCATGCATATATCTATATACCTATTTATGTCCTTGCATCCTATACAGTTTGTCACTGTTCCCTCTAAGTGTACTTCTTTTTGCGGCCCAGGTAATAACAACAGTTTTTAAGAGTTACCAATGACCTCTTTTCTTATAGGGATACATATCATTTTAACTTATTGAGTCTCTTAAAATTTTTTTGTTTTGTTTTTCTTTTTTCCCCTCTTTTTTAATTACCTTTTGATTATTCTCTTGAGTTCTCTGCTTGTACATCAAATTTTCTGTTCAGGTCTGGTCTTTTCTTTACGAATTCTTGAAATTCTTCTATTTTGTTGAATGACCATAATTTCCCCTGTAAGAATATAGTCAGTTTTGATGGGTAGTTGATTCTTGGTTGTAGATCTAGTTCCCTTGCTTTCCGGAATATCATATTCCATGCCTTTCTTTTTTAAGTGTGGATGCAGCCAGATCCTGAGTTATCCTCACTGTGGTTCCTTGGTGCCTGAATGACTTCTTCTTGGCAGCTTGTAATATCTTTTCTTTGGTCTGATAGTTCTTGAATTTGGCTATAACATTTCTTGGTGTTGTCAGTTGGGGATTAAATACAGGGCGTGATCTGTGGATTCTTTCAAGCACCACTTTTCCTTCTTGTTCTAGGATATCGGGGCAGTTTTCTTAAATAATTTCCTGTAAAATAATGTCCAGGCTTTTTCTTTTGTCGTGGTCTTCTGGTAGGCCAATGATTCTTAAGTTGTCTCTCCTTGAATGATTTTCTAAGTCCTCTGTTTTGTGAATGAGATGTTTCATATTTTCCTCAATTTTTTCATTCTTTTGTTTTTTTTTAATAGTGTCCTACTGCCTTGTGAGGTCACTTGATTCTAGTTATTGTATTCTGGTTCTTAAAGACTGGATTTCATCCTTAGTTTTTTGGTCGTCCTTTTCCTTTTTGTCTGATTTTCTTTGGAGGTCATCTTTCATTCTCTTTACCTCATCTTTCATCTCTCTTTTCTCATCTTTCATCTTCTTCACCTCATCTTTCATCTCCTTTGCCTCATTTTCCAGCTGGTTGATTTTGGCTTTCAAGACACCATTTTCTTGTTTTAGTTCAAGTGCCTCTGTTTCCAGATGACTTATCTTGTTTTTTAAGTTCTTTTCCCAATTGTCTTCATCCTCTCTTAATTGTGTTTTGAATTGCATTTTGAGTTCTTCCAAAGCCTGTACACTGGGATTTCTGATTTTTCTTTGCTGATCCTTCCCCCTCTATTCGCTCTTTGCTCATTACCTGTGCAAAAGCTGTCTATTGTAATTTCTTTCTTCTTTTTCTGTTGTTTGCTCGGGTTTATCCCTTCTTTGCCCCCCGTATTTGTCTGTGCTCTTGCTCCTCTCATTTTTTTTTTTGGTTTTGGTTTTGGGGCTGTCAGTCTCCCCTCTTGGAGCTTTGTCAGATCTCTTGGTACCGTCTCCAGGGGAGGAATGTTAGCTTCCCTGTTCTCTGGAGGCTTTTGATCGGATTAAGTTCAACTGGGTTAGGCTGTATGTGCTCTGAGGCCGAAGGCTCCTGGAAGGCTGGGCCTCCCAGGCTCTCTCCAGTTCTCTCCAGCTGATTCTCTGTTGTCTACAAGGTTCCCCAGTGCCTTTGCCTGCCTCCCTGAGCTCTGAGGAGTCCTGATGGGGTTAGGTTCAACTGGATTGGTCTGGATGTGCCTTGAGGCAATGGTGAGACTGGAGCCTGATGGAGGGACCCAGCCACAGCCGTGGTCTCTCCCTGGCTTCCTCCCTGCTGCCCACTCTGGATGCTCAGTGCCCAGCGCCCTGCTGCTCACAAGGTAGACCCTCCAAACCAGCACCTTTGCCCGCTTAGAGGTTCCTGCTGCCGCTGGGGGCTCAGTCCTCTAGGTTGAGGGGGGAGGGGTCCTGGGACCTTCCCTCTGCCTACCCCTTAGACCCGAGTATTCTCGGGTTCCAGCTTTTGGTGGACATACCTTTTGATTTGAGTCCAGAAGGAGGGTTCCCCACCTCTGTCCTGTTGCTCAGCTTGAATTTCAGTGCCCTAGGAGCATTCAGTCTGTAATCGGTAAGGAAAGGTCTTCCATGAGGTCTGAACTTTTGCAGCTTGCTAAGCAGCCATCTTGACTCTGCCCTCCCTTGTTTTTTTTTTAATGGAGATTTAACTCATTAAAGATTTATCAAGGACTGACTTTTTGCAGGGCCCTATGTTAGATACTATGGATGTACAGGGGAAAAACTGATTGGGAGTTTTAAATTCTACAAAAGGATACAAATACAAATAATAAGAAAATTCAAGAAAATTTGAGGAGAGTGGAGAGCAACTAAGAATATAGTAACTTGTATTTATATAGTACTTTAAGACTTGCAAGGGTTTTATTACCTTCATTCATTTCAGTACATGTAAAGACACTTTACCCTCCATTTTATAGAAGAAACTGAGATGATTAAATTACTTGCTCAATATCACATATCTAGTAGATGTCGTAGGCAGGATTTGAATTCTGATTTCCGGACTGCATCCTGTGTTCTTCTAGGCATTACGAAATTTTTAGAATTCTGAGAGGTAGAGGTAGCAAAAGAATACATAGAAGACAAGGGAGACTTCTATGAAAATGCAAAGACACTTAGATGAAGGAAAGTTGAATTCTTTGATTAATAAGCCCATTTGGTTAGAAGACAGAGTGATTAAAGGGTAATAAGCCAAATAAACCTGTAAAGGATCTTAGGAAGAAAATGATGGAAGTCTTTAAATATAAGGCAATGAAGTCAATTATCCTATAGTACTAAGGAATTCTTGGATATTTTGTTTTACATTATTAGAATTTATCATTTTATTTTAAAAATAACAATAATAGGACTTGGAGTCAATAAGACTTGTTTCAAAGCCTTACTCTGGCAGTTAACTCCTTTTTTAAAAAAAATTAATTAATCAATCAATAGAACATTTTTCCCTGCTTATGTGCAGATCCATTTTGTCACTTCTGAAAATCCTCGTTAACAGTTACATGATTCATGTTCTTTCCCTCCCTTCTTCTGCCCCCCCCCCCACATAGCCAATGAGTAATTCCACTGGGTTTTACATGTGTCATTGGTCACGACCTGTTTCCATATTATTAATATTGGCACTAGGGTGATCATTTAGAGTCTATATCCCTAATCATATCCCCATCAACACATGTAATCAAGTAAATGTTTTTCTTTTGCATTTCTGCTCACACAGTTCTTTCTCTGGACGTGGATAACGTTCTTTCTCATAAGTCCCTCAGAATTGTCCTGGGTCATTGCATTGCTGCTAGTAGAGAAGTCCATTACATTCAATTGTGCCACAGCGTATCAGTCTCTGTGTACAATGTTCTACTGGTTCTGCTCCTCTCACTCTGCATCACTTTCTGGAGGTCATTCCAGTTCCCCTGGAATTCCTCCAGTTCATCATTCCTTTGAGCACAACAGTATTCCATCACCAGCATATACCACAATTTGTTCAGCTATTCCCCAATTGAAGGGCATTCCCTTATTTTCCAGTTTTTTTGGCAATTAACTCCTTTGAGCCTCAGACACCTCCTTAGGATTTATCTATTACTTTATTTTATTTGGTATTACTGAAGAGTTTCCATTATGGATATGGCTCATTCAGAAGAAATCAACAATTCTTTACAAATTTTCATTATCAGTGCCTCACTATAGCATAGAGGTGGCCATGCATAGTAGATAATATCTATTCAGGAAATCCTTGGGCTTCCACTGGTCAGCTTTTCAAAGACCAACCAAGCTAAAAAAGAAAAGGCCCATAATTAGCAAGCTTGACATGCAGGAAAGATTTTTTTGGGTCACAATATCCATGAAACAACAATAAGTATGATCAATGAAACATTCAATAAATAGCAAGCATTTAAGTTCTCACTGTTTTCCAGTGCTAAAGGCACATTTATCTGTAAAACTTTTAATAATAATAACTAACATCTCTATTGTGCTTTAATGTTTTTAAGAACCTTGAAAGATTTCATTTAATCCTAAGACAGATCCGTGAGGTAAGTGAAATTATTTTCCTCATTTTCAGAAGAGGAAAATGAGGCTGACATGACTTGCCTTAGGCAAAATGCAATTTCAAGTCTCCCTGCATCTAGTACAGTAATAATTAACAACTGCAATAAGAACAAAAATGCACATTGACACCATACTTTCTAGTTTGCAGAGAAATATGAATAAATATTTGACATATGTAGGGTAGCTCTTACTATGTCCATTTCATTGTTGAAGACTCTCAAACTCACAGTTACTCTGGAAATAATTTTCAAAAGAATAGAATGGGCAGATAAGTAGCTCAGTGGATTGAGAACAAGCTGTAAAGATAGGAAGTCCTGGGTTCAAAGTTGGATTCAGACACTTCCTAGCTGTGTGATCCAGGGCAAGTCATTTAAACCCCTTTACCTAGCCCATTCTTCTGCCTTGGAACCAATACATGATATTGATTCTATGATGGAAGGTAAGGGTTTAAAAAAATAATGTCAAAGTGTCATGGGTAGTATTAGTACAACAAAAATGTAACTGGGAACACATCAAACATTTGTAACCTACATACATAATTCTTATCTCCATGAAATCTTTATGAGAATGTAAATATTTGTAATGATGTCATGTTTGATAAAAACATATAGGGAAGAATCAGAATACTTTCTATGAGGAACCATATTTTCTTTGAAAAACAGATGTTTTTAATTTTAAAATTATCCTCATTCTCAAGATATCCCTTATAATAAAGTATTAAAAATATGAAATAATTCACAAAAAGTAACCAAGATATCAATCAAGTCCAACATGGTATATAGTTTTCTACTCACATATCCATGTCTATGGCAAAGTGGAAAAGGATTTTTAATTTATTACCACTTCTTTAGAGCCACGCTTAGTCATTTTAATTTCAGAGAATTTAGTTTCAGTTCTTCTATAAATTTTTCTTTCCATTTATGTTGTTATAGTCATTGGGTAAGTTATTTTACTGATTCTGTTTATTTAATTTGGACCCAGTTCATATCTTTCCCTATGGATCATCATATGCTTTTACAATGTAATAATATTCCTTTCCATTCGTGTAGGGGTAAAAAAGGAAAGGCACTTCATGCTGTGTCTACTATATGGCAAGCATTGCCCTAAGTGTGTTTGTGTATTCTTTTTTTTCTTATTTAATCCTCTCTTAAACTCTCTGAAGTAATTATTCTTAGTATACCCATTTTATAGTTGAGGAAACTGAAACAGAGATTAAGTGACTGAGGGGGGCCAGTCCTCACAGGAGGATCCAGAGACCCTTGTAGGAAGATGATGTCAGCAGCATGAGAAATGAGAGATAGTTAAAGTTTCACCTGGAGTCAGGCATCATAGTAACTGCTCTGCCTTGACTCAGACTTATTTTACTTTCATACTCTCAAATAAGTACACATATACTTGGCACACAGTTTCATTTTCAACATCCAAGCTTCCCTACAGATAATGGAATAGGTCATACATTAACTTTTACAAAATCATTTGATTGACATTCTATAATTATCCTATATGCTTTGATTCCATGGAATCTAACAACAGATGCAAAGCTTTCTAGAAGATATATGTGTTCTTGTCACGGGATTGCTCAGCTAGAGGTCACTTCCTCGTTGACCCATGAGGTACCAGACATGCGGCTAAGCTAAGAATAATTATTCATTACACTAACCAGTTACATAATCAATCAGACTTCTAAGGACAGAATCAGCATACTCCAGCCCAAGTGTTATTCCAATATCAATCTTTCATTCTCTAATGTTTTACTAAGGCATCCAAGGCATTGCCTTGCCTACAGAATTAACAACACAACTTGGTGGAGTAGAATGGACCAGCCTTTCCATTAAAGGAAATTCTCTATATTTTTTCTATGTTGTCATACCAGATCATGGGGGCTTATCATCTCTGGCCTTCTATTATTTAAGCTCCTGTATATGGGAATGGAGAATCTAAATACAGTTTTGTTCAGGATTTATACCAATGGGGGAGTCCCATCTATGATCCCTTATCCAAATACGTACATAGGAGTCCTTCAGTCTTATTTTTTAGAAGAATCTCTTGGGAATATTCTAGGGGGAATTTCTGTAACATTTCATATAAGGGTGGAATTTTCCTGGAGCTGAGGAAGAATAGTAATCGTAACAATTCCAACAATAGGGGGTATTAGTAAGGGAAGAGTCACACGGGGGAGGGGAGTCTGAATGGATATTTCCATCCTTCCTGGGGCCGCCGTGCAGTCCCCAACTTCCACCTGTGACCATGTCAGACAGCATGGATTTGATGGTTCCTGGCAAGTGACTTTCTCAGAATTACATAGCTAGTAAGTATCTGAAGTTGAACCTCAGGTTTTCCTGATACTTCATCTCTACATGATATTGTTACCATATTTTGGTGGTGGGGGGGGGTTGTTGTTATTTATTTTTCTAGCCAGTTCCCAGTCAATGGTATTTATTTGTTCACATTTTTTCCATGTCAAAAAAGTGCTGCTATATGTATTTTGGAATTATCTTTTGTCATTGACTGCCTTGGAATAAATGCCTAGGAGTAAGATCTCTGGATTACATGATATAAACATTTGAGTTATTTTCTTAATATAATTTCTAATTATTCCCTGAGATTTAATTTATAATTCCATAAAGAACAGTGTGTTAGTACACTAGACCTGACCATGTGTTTACTTTTACACAACTGACTGAGAAGCAAAGAGAATATAAAGTCCATCTCCACTTATTTTTTAATAGCTAATTAGCAAAATGCAGTCTTAAAGGCTCTTCACATATAATCTGTTTTTCATACATGCAAACATGATAAAGATTCCCTGGAAAACAAAACCACATGGATAATGCTGATTAGCCAACTTTTTTTTACATTGTGAATATAAAGTTTATGGAAGGGCATGGTTATAGAGTTTGCTCTAGGCACCAACATTTTATGGAATTTAAAAGATAGAAACTGCATTGTTAAAAGTCCAAATAGAAAAGGAATTCCCTATTATCAGTTTATTTCTATTAAAGACTTCTGTTCATGGATGTTGTCCTGTTTACTTTGATACCAGAAAGATGTCTGCAGTTAAAAGAGATCAGTATTTCCATGCACATCTGAAAAACATAATGAATGCTACTAATATTTCAGGTCATTTAAAAAATTTTCTTCATTGATTATGTAAGATTCATATTAGGAGAAGCATTACATTTTGATTTTTAAGGACACCAATAAAAATTATTCTTAAAAATAATCAGAAAATCCATAGTAAGATAAAATTGCACATAATTGAGATAGCTATCCATGGTTGAGAGTCCAAGGAGTCTAAAACAATATTTATGCACATATGTGTAAAAATGTATTAATCTGCATCTACATATTAGTCTGTATTTTAAAAGACCCCTACAAATGGACAAGAATCTAGATTCAAAATTGAGCTGAAGGTCAGACTATCATTTCAGATATTTTAGTACCATAAACCCAAGCTGATTGCCACCATAAAAAGCTCATCTTTTTAATAGTACTATTTACTTGGTGGTTTTAGACCTTTCTGATATGAGGGGTATAATGATATAAGATGATCCCAGAGGCAACAAATACATATGGGAAAGTGCATTTTAGATGTATATAGACTTCAGATATTACTACTGTTAACTTGAAATTAAGAAGTGGCACAAAAGACATCAACAAAGAAGTAGTGAAGTGGAAAATTAAATTAGAGGGGGCTAGAAATATACTAGATAGAAAGAGAGAAGAATAATAGATGAAGAACCTGGGTATTGAATTGGCATACTCAAAATAGTAAAATAGCTAAAGTCCTCCATCATATTGGTATGGGACTTCAAACACCATTAGATACAATTTCTCTCATTTTAAAGTTGAGGAAACTAATGCCCAGGGAGGTTAAGTGATTTGCCCAAGGGTACAGGTGATAGAGACAGAATCCAAGCTCTCTGACTTCAGAGCTAGTATTCTTTCTACTGTACCACTCATACAAAATTACTTCAAAGAGAGTGGAGACCTTTGCATATGCCATCTCTTTTGATATTCACAAAAATCTTGAAGTAAATGATATTAATTTTACATATGTGGAAACTGAGGTTCAGAAAGCTTAGATGATTTATTTATGGTTATGAAATTACGAAGTGATTGTGTGATACTGAAACAGACTGATTTTCTGGACTCTATCCACTATGCCAGGTGCCTCTCATAGAAACCTCCTGGTAAAGTTGTGGGGGTATATAAACAGCTCCTTGATGTTTTAAATTAGTATCAGTTTTTTAATACCAGTATTAACTTCAGAATTATAGAATTAGGGAAAATAATTTTTCCTTCACTATTTGAGATAAATAAGAAACAAAAAACTAACTTCATTCCATTGGCATCCATTGTAGAAACAAAGTTTTGGTGTATTTAATTCCATCTCTGTTCCATTCAAATGCTGGTTATCCATTTTTTTCTAAAATGAAATCTTTCTCCATTTATTAGAATTTTATATTCATTTTATTAAAATGTTTGGAAGGGAAAGAAGCTGCCTTTCAACTGAAATTAGCCTACATTGCCAATTAATTAAACCAATATAAAATGCACCAGATGAATTTCCCAAAATAATTAATTGAATATTGTCTTCAGAACACTAGTGATTACTTACCACACACTGCCACATTTTACCTAATTGGACAAATATAGTTAAGAAACAAAAAGGTGTACCATCACAACAGTGTGCAGGAAGGACAGACTGCGGTAGGAAGGAGAGAATTTGAAACTCAAGATACTTTGAAAAAATGATGTAAACTGTTTTCATATGTAATGGGGAAAATAAAATTAAATAAAAAAGAAACAAAGCACTCTTTGCCTCAAAATGACATTTTCAGTTATAGATGGAGTTGCTATAGATTCATTACTTAAAAAACCCTATCAAATACAATGAATAAAGCATTTTAAAGTACTTACTATATTCACAACTCTACTAAGAGCTGGAGATACAAACTGAAAAGACATCTCTTGCTCTGAAGAAACTCACATTCTAATAGGGAAGGTACAAATCAGACATGAAGGTATCATGATTCTTGAGGTAGACTGGCAACCCAGATGGATGTCTTTAATGTCAGCTTTACTGATGACATCCTATCAGTTTCTGATGTTGAGCCATTTGATAGTGCCAAAGATTCCTGTAGCCAGAGCTTTTTTCTGGGTCTTTATTAACTGTGGCTCTCGCCTATGAAAGAAGAGTTGTCAGGTGGTATCCCTACAGGGGTTGCTTCCTGGGATGATGACTGAGGACACCGAGGAAACATCACTATTCCTATGATTTTTGAGTTTGGGCTTTTTCTATCAGAATATTGTCATCCAGGCCTTACTTTAAATCATTCATGGAAAACCTTTGTCTAAGTTTTTCAGGCTTATTGGAGTACTCTCACATTATTTGGGCTAATCATCAGTCATACCCCACTCTCAGTAAATGATTAGCCTCACTCTATTTCTGACCATATATGCAAAAAACCAAAACAAAACAAATATTAATAGATTGTTCTTAGCTGAGAACTATGCTGTATACTAATAATACAAATAGAAAAGCCAGATAGCACTGTCTCAGGGACCTTCCATTTTTATATGTGGTTAAAATATTAAAACAACCAGAAAAAAGCTACTTTTGTTTTTTTAAAAAATGTGTTAAATGTCAGATAGAAAGGATCAGTGACCTTAGCATGTAGAGCGATACTGATGACAATTCATTACCTTTCATGTGATTATCAGAAATAAAACCATATGCTTTTCTGATGTTGAATTATTTGATGATGCCAAGAATTTTGTAGAAAGAATTTTCTCAGAGTCATCAGTAGCTATGAGTGCTTAGGAGGTGAGAGCAGTAGCACTTTCAGTGGCAGTTGCCATGCTGAACTTTCAAAAGTGTTATTCACCTAGATGATAGCTTATAGGACACAGGAAGAGGTATGGAGAAACTGCTATTTCTGAAGATCACTTGCCTTTCTGTGATGATTGGTAGTTTCTATTAAGGAAAATGGCAGGTCCATTCTTGACTGGGACTAATCTCCCTGGAATTTGGCATTGAAAATATTGCTTGGAAAATTAATATTGATAATCAGCATTCTTCTCCTTACACTTCTCATGTGACTCTTCATTGCCTTTTTGATTGCTCACAATTATTTTTTTAAGTTTATTCATTTAATTAATTTAGACTATTTTTCCATGGTGACATGATTCATGCTCTTTTGCTCCCCTCCTCTCACCCCTCCAATGTGATTGCTCACAATTATGATTCTTTGGGAATTATAGTATTCCAGAGTCTGTGATCATGCGGCATTATCAGAAGTGTATAAAATGAGTTTGTGCATGAGGACCAATTTACAATCATTAGAAATGATTGACAACTTCCAAAATGCAATCCAGCACACCTTATTAATTTTGCTGTTCTTGGTTCAGATAGTTTTCTATATGTAATAACACCCTAGACTCTCAAACCACTTGCATATGCAAACCATAGTCTCACCAATATATATATATATATACATAATATATATATACACACACATATATATATAGCATGTATTATTTTTTCTCCTATTCAGATCATGCAGGATCATACCATATACTTCAGGAGGGAGTTAGAGGGCTTGATGGATAGAGTGCTAAACCTGGAGTCAGTTTCACACACTTACTAGCTGAAGGACACTGGGCAAATCACTTAATCTCTGTTTGCCTTACTCTCCTGCAGAAGGAAATGGCAAACAAGTCTGATATCTTTGCCAAGGAAGCCCAATGGACAGTGTGGTCCATGAAGTCATGAAGGGTCAGACCCAAATAGACAACTCACCCAAAACAACCATATATATATCAGTCTCCTTGCTGGGAAACAGCATTTAAGTCTGATTAAGAAGTAGTCAGACTATCAGAAATTTTACTTGTACCACAAACAATATCACATAGAGTTGGCTAAAATGCAACATTAATTGATATCCTTTCTATATTTGAATCCATGATTCTATGGTCTAATACAGACCATTGCCTTCTCTTAAATTTTTGGTCTTAGCGAATTGTTTATGTATATTGAGAGCTTAAACAATTTACTAGAAATCTCTAGCCATATGTGACTGGTTTAGCCATTAAACCCAAGTCTTCCTAACTGACTTCAGATCCTTTTTTTTCCTGTGCCATATTTCTTTTCATTTTGATCTTCTTTAGAGAGAATTACTGACTTTGGGAGCAAGATCTGGATTTATATCTCTTTTCAGATATATATTAACTTTTGGAGCCTTGTAAGTTACTTAAATATATATTTTTTGTACTTCAATTTCCCCACAAACGAAGGGCTTGTATTTTTTTTTTTACCTTTTAGATCCTCTCCCACTCTAAATAAACAATTTTGTGATTTCTCCTTCTTCACATAGTAAAAGAGAATCTGAGTTTTTAGAATTCATGTGGGGATGATCATGGTATTTGAAGATAAACATGGTTTATTATAGCAAAATTGCCAGGTCTTATGCATTTCTTATATATTTTTGTGCTCTTTCCAATTTCATCTATAAATATTCTTGGGATGTATTTACTGTCCAATGCCATATAAAGGCTTACTGTGGTGAATAATTTCAAGTTTCCTATTCTAGTCTAATCTATTCTACCCAGGACTAATTAAGTGATTTTCCTTAAGATAAGGTCTGACCATGTAACTCCCCTACTCAATAAATTTTTACTGTTATTAATTAGTTGTTTCAGTCGTATTTGGCTCTTTGTGACCTAATTAAGTTTTTTTCAGCAAAGATACTTAGAGTGGCTTCCCATTTCCTTCTCCAGGTCATTTTACAGATGAGAAAACTGAGACAAAGAAGGTAATTTCTCCAGGGACACACAACCAATAAACATCTGAGTTTGGATTTGAATTCAGGTCTTCCCTATTCCAGGCCCAGCACTCTATCCACTGTTCAACCTTCATTGCCCCCAATTAACTCTAAAGGATTCTTGTTGAATTTAGGACCAATTATAAACTGCTATGTTTGACTTTTAAAGTTTTCCAAAACTTGGACTCAACCAATATCTTCCACCTTATATCATAAATGACTTTCCTTTATGCATTCTACAATTCAGTCAAAATGAATTTTTCCATTATTTCACACATAAGACATTCCATCTCCCAACTCCGTATCTTTGTACTGAGTTTAGATACTTTGTAACTAAAATGAAATTCCTTGCCACCTGTATTTTTTAGAATATTTCCTTTGAGACTTCATTAGGGTTTCATCTTTCCACTAAGCTCTTTCTGATCTTCCAGATGCTTTGCTCCTCTTTCAAGATGACATTTTTATTTCTTACAAATTTTGGATATTTTTATTGATATTTATAGAATATAAACTCCTTGAAGGCAGGGCCGATGACATCTTTTCCCTTTGTATTCACAGTATCGATAAAAAATAAATGCTTTTTGTTTTTACTATTATTGTTATTATTTTATATCTAAGAAAAATAGGAAATGGAATTTGTATTCATTGTTGTCTTTTACTTTCTCTTCCCCATCAACATTATTCAGTTTAAACTCTTCTAATTGAATTAATTTGGAGTTGATTTTTCCCCTTTACAGCAATAAGTCAAAAGTATGACTTCATAAACCACACAACTGATATAAAATGGTCAATAACTAGTTGTTTACCCACTGTTAACATTTAATTGATTTTATTTGTTTCTGATACTTTCCAGTGCTTATCCTAAGGATAGCCAGGTGGCCCAGTTGATAGATTATTTGGTCCAAAGCCCAGAAGATTTATTTTCTTGAATTCAACTATGGCATCAGATACTTGCTAGTTATGTGGCCCTGGAAAAGTCACTTAACCTTGTTTGCCTCAGTTTCCTTATCTGTAAAATGAACATGAGAAGGGAAAAACAAACACTTCAGTATCTTTGCCAAAAAACCCCAACAAAATGGAATCACAAAGAGTTGAAAATTACTGAAAAAACAACTGAACAACTATTATTGTTACTAATTCATAATACATAGATATGAACCTTCTAAATAGACTCATGGTGTTTATCATTTCCTTTTCATCAGTAACTTTTTCCAACCTTTTTGCCAAGTACTAGGTTGAATTGAATTTTACAAGTATGATGGTATTTCTTGATTTAGACTTAGATTTAGAGAGTCTTGCCAAGCTATTCATAGTATGTATCTGCCTTTTCCAACTGTTCAACATATATTAGTATATAGGTCATAATTATCTCCATGGGAGCTTGTTGCTGGTGTTAATCAGGAACAGTGAAAAATGGGATGACCAATTACACTACAAGATCATGTTTCATGTTGCCTTTATATAACCATTGAATCACTAGTTAAACAAATACATTTATAATAAATCCTCAAATTTTTGAAAAGTTGAATATGCCTAAAAATAAATGTAAAATGATCATAATGAATGAAATGGAATGAAATAATAAAATTGGTGGGAAGTAAGTTTTAGTTAATTTTACAGAATATCAATTTAATTTAGGCCTACATTTAAGCTTTGTTAATCCTTCTTAATTTGTTATTTTCTCTAAGTGTGTGTATAGCATAAAAGGGATTTCTGCATGCCATAAGTAAAAATAGTACGATTTATTTATTGTTTATTAATTTATTTTGAACAATACAAGAACTTGAAAGAGAAAGTAGAATAAGTAAAGATGTTACATGTAGAGCAAGGTCAGGACATTAACCACAATGCAGAACATATTACTCCTGATAATTATTTGGATTTACTTGTTTCTTAAAAAAATAAATAAAACTGAAAACATAAGTTGATTACTTTATAATCTCACACTTTGGGGGAAGCAAAACTATGTGACATCTTTCTACACTGCTTATTTAAGTTTAAATGACTTTTTTTTCTTGGAAAAAAAGGACATCCAACATTTCTCAAAAAGGAAATTTATTTTTAGGTAAATTGAGTTTTAAAAATAAATCCAAGTCATAAATAGAAATCTTGATTCATCATTCTGACTTAATGAATGACTGTGGCAGTAGCTGATCATTATAATGTGTAGGATCAGGGCTGCTTGGCCTCTCTGATGTTGACTTATTTCTCCAGCTCTGTAATAAATGTCTGCATTGCAGCAGGTTTGTGGGCAACCTTGGCTAACCTTTTTATAGATATATCAGGAAAAAATGGAGATAGGTGGAGGGCTCAATAACATGGAGTATTTTATTTTTCTACTTCTTTTCTCTGGGAATAGGCCCATGACCCACCTCCAGTGGTCTGGTGTTTGATTTAGTATCTCCAGTAGTAGGAAGGTGTCTCTAGATAGTTCGAATAAAGTAGAGACTAAAATTCTTCAGGCAAGTAGTAGGCCTAGGTAATATGCTGACGTGAACTTTATTTTTAAAAAATTCCAATATTTTCTTTCTAGGTCTGACTGCTTAAATTACTTAACTCCCTCTATACTGACTCCCTTCAGCACCCATTATACTGATGTTTTTTTTCAAGGTTAGCTGCTCGCTCTCTCTCCCCCCTCTCTGTTTTTCTGTCCATCTTTCTGTCTGTCTCTCATTTTTAGTTCCAGATTTTCTCAGACCCACTCCCTGGGAACCATCATATGTAATAAACTCTTTGTCCTTTAAAATTCTCACTTCACGTACTAAGTGTGTAATGAGGGTTTGGATGAATAGAAGGAGGATTTATTACTAGAAAAGACCTGGAAAATTATTTAGTTAAGCTCTCTCATCTTATACATTAGACTGAGTCCCAGGAGAGGTGAAATTATATAACTATGGTCCACAATAGGATTTGAGAAACACTGATTAAGCAATTATGTTCAAGAGCACTGTGTTATGTTTTAAGAAGTCCTAAACTTACGGGAGTTTTAGTCCGTCTCTTCTTCCATATAGTTTATATTCCAATAAAGAGAATACAGACACATGCATGCTATAGGGAAATGAACAGTGTGTTGGGAGTAAGAGTCCCCACATTCAGATCCTTTTCTTGACTTTGGGTATGTACCTTCGTTTCTCTAAAATTCATTTTCCTCATCTTAAAATGATAACTGTTATCCCTTTTTAAGATCTTTAAGATCCCCCTCTATTTTGGATTAATTATCCTTTGATAAATGCACGAGAACTCTATGGAAAGAGATTTGTGAAGGCAGGAGCAGATCTCATTCCCGACTTCTAGGATCTGAGAAGGCCTCGTGGGTTGGGAGATGTGACCAGGGATGGAGAGTAACTGAGTTGAAGTTAACAAGACTGAAAAGAATTTAACAAAGGAGCAAAGGATGAAGGGCGAGTAATGGCATGGAAATGGGAAAGTGCAGGACATTTTCAGGGCACAGAGAGTAGTTCATTTTCTTCAAGTACTTAGTAAACCAAAGAGAGTGATTTGTTTTGGTTTTCTTTCTTTGAATCCCCAGTGCTTAGCGCAGTACCTAACACATGATTGCTTCATAGTCCTTCTTTTGGTGTGCTTGTTGCTGACTGAAAGAGAATAGGAGCAAATAAAGCTTGAAAGTTGGAGTGAAATAAAATGATAGAGTTCCTTGAAAGACTGGGAATGAGTTTTAGTTTCCATGGATAAACAATAGGGGACCGCTGAAGAATTTTGATCAGAAAATTGACATGATCAGGTTGGTAAATGACTGTAACATGAGTTATGTGTGTATGTATGTGTGGCTTGTCCATGTACATTATGTGTCTACATAAACCTAGATAAGGCTCTTAGGAAGGCACAGTTGACATCTCTACATTCTCCTCTACTCACCCTTCTCCTTAATAGTATGGGAGCGGGATATTGAAGTCATGAGACTAGCCCTTCTATTTACCTCAGAAAATGGCTAGTGAGTTATAATTATAGCCTTGCCTAAATGTTTCTGGCCTAGGAAATATATATTCTAGCTGTATTCCAGGTCATTACCTGAGTGCCCCAAGCACTGTCCAAAGACCTGACTCACTTCCCAACACATTTCTTTTACAGAAAGTGCCTCACACATAGGAAACAGCAAAAAAATAAACCCATTTATTCAGTCTGATAGCAAAGCCAACAGAATAGTTACACACATTAGAATATACCAGAAATGCAGAGATAACAAGTTCTTCCTCTTAGAATGAGACATATCAGTAAGAGAGATTGAGATAGAGACCCCAGTCTCAGCCTCTGATAAATTTCCTGAACTTTCTATTATTTCATATCCTGTGATTGGGAACATGATTGAATGTGGGTTCATCTGTATGTCATGTGCCTTCTCCAGACACATTCTCCCTCCAGATACCTCTCCTTGAGGAGAGTGTAGAACTGGTTATATGCTCTCTTGAAATCAGAAATCTAGAAGTATTAGCCTCTCTCCTTTTCAACATTCTTGCCAACTCTGCCACTCTCATAGGTATGCAGGTATCACTCCCTACCAATGAGACTTATAGACAGGAACATGGCAAAAAAATTGGGAGAAGAAAAGGTGAAAACAGGAAGTTCCTTTATTAAATAATTATAATAGTCATACAGGCATCAATGCTGCCAGTATCAAATTATTGGCAGTGAATTATTGTGAGAAAACACCTTTGTAGTTCCCAAAGTACTAAAAAGTATAAATTACTGTTAACCTACAACAACTGTCTTTACTTCATCACTATATACTCACTTGAACTTCTTCTAATCTCATTTCTCCTATTGCTATTCTACTGAAACAGTTTTTTCCAAAGATTGTGACAGATGTTCTCCTAATCAGCAAATCAAAATATTTTTTTCTCAGTTATTATTCTCATTTTTCCTAGGATTCAGCCCTGTTCTTCACCTTTTCTTTCTTTTCATTTTCCTCTTCTTGAGCTTCCATGAGCTCTCCTGTTTTTTTTTCCTCTCTCATATCTTTGTAAATATCTTCTCTTCTTTATGAGACTGGATGCTCCTTTTGTGACTTCTTTATATCCTCCCTAGTGCCTAGCATGGTGATTGGCACCAAATAGCATTTCAACGAATATTTATTGAATGAATGAATTCTGCCTTATGTAATTAGTGTCATTACAGAGCATTAGAAAGTCTAATGGTTTGGAGGTAAGATAATCCGAATTGATACCGGTTGACTACGTTTTAGATAAGTCATTCTCTATGTCCCAGTTTCTTGATGAATTAATCAGTGTTGGACTAGATCAATCAGTAAGCATTTAATCAATGCCCATCATATGCTATGTAGTCCAATACCTTTTTCAGCTCTAATCTGGTGACTAACAATAAAGGGAATAGAAACATAATTTCTACCAATTATTCTTAGCATTGAATCTTTATTAATTCTAACTGATGGCACCTATTTTCAAAAATACCAAAGTGAATTGTTATAGACAAAGTCAGGGCTTAATTGTAAAATGGTTGTTATGTCTGTGGAGTATCTAAGTCCTTTGTATAAGGACTTAGATATAATTTGTATAATTTGTCTCCCTGAAAATAAGAGTAGCCCCTGATGATGTATTAATATCCCAGCAACTCAAAGATTTAAGATTATTATTCTTTCTCCTCCTCCTTCTCCTCCTCCTCCATCAACCTTCTTTTGTGTCACTGCTGTATCCATTTCACAATCATCCTCCCCCAACTCAGTAAGCACAGATAATCCATCTTTCCTCAGGATTAGAGCTGTAGGAGGCACAAATTTTAGATGACACAGAGCCTGGCCTCATAAAGTTTGTTATCTGGTATGGTAAAGAGACAGAGACATATATAACGATGAAATGCAATGTCACATCATAAGAGCTTTAGAGTTGAATATAAAGCAAAGATAGTCAAAGGAATTCCTGATCAATTTGATGGGCTTTTCTATCAGACCAATAATATCATAGAGTATGAACTGTGTTTTAAAATCTTTCAGCATTAATTCTCCATGGAGGGTGGTCATGACTGATCACTCACTTACAGGGACTCGGGAAAATAGAAGTAATTTGAAGGAGTCAATGTAAAAGAGGAGGAAAATGGAGGGACTCTCCTCTCTTACTAATGGAGAGGGTTGAAAGATTTTACTCAACTGGATAGATATGTTTCTCCAGTGAGAGGTTGAAGGGCGATGTGGAGAAAAAAAGATGTGGGGGAAACTGAAGATCTGAGGAAAAGGCTATGTCTCTCCTTTCCTCAAATTTAGCTGACCTTAGAGCTGTTGCTTATTCAGGGAGGGACAGAAGAAATCTGTTTACCTCTCTGGCAAAAGATATACCACAAACTGTATCCTTGAACTTGAAATGTGGGCTCAACTGCTGGGAGAGAGGTTGAAACCCAGACAGTCCTTTCAAGGGAAAAGGTTTTGATTTTTGAACCCTTCCCCAAGAGCACAGTGACAAGCTGGATCTTTGCTTGTCACAAATGAAACAAGATTTCACCTTTGATCTTGTTCCTAACACCCCCCAACCTCTAATTTCACAAGAAAATTCCAACCAAATTAAATTGACATACACTGAAATTTATTTTGAGAAATAGTGAAGTAAGGGTAGAAAAGATCAGGGAGCAAGATGGAGGGATAGGAAGCCCTAGCTTTTGGTATATCTGGAAGTGGTGGGGAACCAAAAGTCTTTGGCCATAGGCTTGTGCCTCAAGCCTTTTTCCCAACCCCCTGTCTCTCTCTCTCTCTCTTTTTAAAATTTATTTAGTAAATTTAGAACATTATTCTTTGGTTACAAAAATCATATTATTTCCTTCCCTCCCTTCCTCCACCCATCCCAAAGCTGACATGCAATTCCACTGGGTATTACATGTGTCCTTGATCAAAACCTATTTCCATGTTGTTGATGTTTGCACTAGGATGTTCATTTAGAGTCTCCATCCCCAACCATATCCCCATTGACCCATGTAATCAAGCAGTTGTTTTTTCCTCAGTGTTTTTACTCCCACAGTTTTTCCTCTGAATGTGGATAGTGTTCTTTCTCATAGATCCCTCCGGGTTGTTCAGGATCACTACATTGCCACTAATGGAAAAGTCCACTACATGGGATTGTACCACAGTGTATCATCCTCTGTGTATGATGTTCTCCTGGTTCTGCTCATCTCACTCTACATCACTTCCTAGAGGTCATTCCAGTTCCCATGGAATTCCTTCACATTATTATTCCTTTGAGCAAAATAGTATTCCATCACCAACAGATATCACAATTTGTTCAGCCATTCCCCAATCAAGGGCATCCCCTCATTTTCCAATTTTTTGCCACCACAAAGAGCACAGCTATGAATATTCTTGTACACGTCTTTTTCCTTATTATCTCTTTGGGATACAAAGCCAGCAGTGCTATGGCTGGATCAAAGGGCAGACAGTCTTTTAGCGCGCTTTGGGCAGAGTTCCAAATTGCCCTCCAGAATGGTTTGATCAATTCACAACTCCACCAGCAATGAATTAATGTCCCAACTTTGCCACGTCCTCTCCAACATTCATTAGTTCCCTTTGCTGTCATGTGTAAATCTTGAAATCTCTCAGACTTGTGAATGTTAAAAAAATTTAACTCACTACAGTTTAAGACCTCAACCATTTTAAATATCACACAGGTTAGCCAATCTGCTAGGTGTGAGGTGATACCTCAGAGTTGTTTTGATTTGCATCTCTCTGATTATAAGAGATTTAGAACACTTTTTCATGTGCTTATTAATAGTTTTGATTTCTTTAACTGAAAATTTCCTATTCATGTCCCTTGTCCATTTATCAATTGGAAAATGGCTTGATTTTTTGTACAATTGATTTAGCTCTTTATAAATTTGAGTAATTAGACCATTGTCAGAGGTTTTTGTTTTGAAGATTGTTTCCCAATTTGGTGCTTCCCTTCTAATTTTGGTTGCATTGGTTTTGTTTGTACAAAAACTTTTTAATTTGATGTAATCAAAATTATTAATTTTACATTTTGTGATTTTTTTTTCTAGCTCTTTCTTGGTTTTAAAGTCTTTCCCTTCCCAAAGGTCTGACATGTATACTATTCTTTGTTCACCTAATTTACTTATAGTTTCCTTCTTTATATTCAGGTCATTCACCCATTTTGAGTTTAATCTTGGTGTAGGGTATGAGATGTTGATCCAAACCTAATCTCTCCCACACTGTCTTCCAATGTTCCCAACAATTTTTATCAAATAGTGGGTTTTGGTCCCCAAAGCTGGGATCTTTGGACTTATCATAGACTGTCTTGCTGAGGTCACTTACCCCAAGTCTATTGCACTGATCCTCCTTTCTTTCTCTTAGCCAGTACCAAATTGATCTGATGACCACTGATTTATAGTATAGTTTGAGATCTGGGACTACAAGGCCTCCTTCCTTCACATTTTTTTTTATTATTTCCCTGGAAATACTTGATCGTTTGTTCTTCCAAATGAACTTTATACTTTTTTCTAATTCAGTAATAAAAAAAAAGTTTTTTGGTAGTTTAATGGGTATGGCAATAAATAAATAAATTAATTTGGGTAGGATTGTCATTTTTATTATGTTAGCTCATCCTACCCATGAGCAATCAATGTTTTTCCAATTGTTTAGATGTAGTTTTAATTGTATGGATAGTGTTTTGTAGTTGTGTCTAGATAGTTCCTGTGTTTGTCTCAGCAGATAGATTTTTAAGTATTTTATATTGTCTAGGGTGATTTTAAATGGAATTTCTCTTTCTAATTCTTGCTGTTGAGATGTGTTGGAGATATATAGAAATGCTGATGTCTCATGTGGGTTTGTTTTGTATCCTGCAACTGCTAAAGTTGTTGATTATTTCTACTAACTTTTTGGTTGATTCTCTAGGATTCTTTAAGTAGACCATCATATCATCTGCAAAGAGCAATAGCTTGGTCTCCTTATTGCCTATTTTAAAACCTTCAATTTCTTTTTCTTCTCTAATTGTTACTGCCTGTGTTTCTAGTACAATGTTAAATAATAGACGTGATAATGGGCATCCTAGTTTCACTCCTGATCTTATTGGGAAGGCTTCTAGTTTGTCCCCATTGCAGATGTTTGCTGATGGTTTTAGATAGATACTTTTTTATTATTTTTAGGAAAGGCCCTTATATTTCTAAGCTTTCTAGTGTTTTCAATAGGAATGAGTGTTGTAGTCTGTCAAAGACTTTTTCTGCATCTATTGAGATAATCATGTGGTTTTTGTCAGTTTGCTTGTTGATATAGTCGATTATGTGGATGCTTTTCCTAATATTGAACCATCCTTGCATTCCTGGTATGAATCCTACCTGGTCATACTGAATAACCCTCGTGATCACTTGCTGGAGTCTTTTTGCTAGTATCCTATTTAAGATTTTTGCATGTATATTCATTAAGGATATTGGTCTATAATTTTCTTTCTCTGTTTTTGACCTGCCTGGCTTTGAAATCAGTACCATGTTTGTGTCATAAAAGAAATTTGATAGAACTCCTTCTTTGCTTATTCTGTCAAATAGTTTGTATGATATTGGGATTAGTTGTTCTTTGAATGTTTGATAGAATTTATTTGTGAATCCATCTGAACCTGGGGATTTTTTCTTAGGGAGTTCTTTGTTGGCTTATTCAATTTCATTTTCTGATATGAGGTTCCTTTAGGTAGCGTATTTCTTCCTTTGTTAGCCTAGGCAATTTATATTTTTGTAAATATTCATCCATATCACTTAGATTGCCATATTTATTGCTATATAATTGGGCAAAGTAATTTTTAATGATTACCTTAATTTTTTCTTCATTGGAGGTCAGGTCTCCCTTTTCATCTTGAATACTATCAATTTCTATTATCAAGTTCTTTGATGTTCAGTTTTATTAATTTCTCCTTTGATTTTTAGGATCTCTGATTTAGTCTTCATCTGAGGGTTTTTAATTTGTTCACCTAATAGTTTTTTAATATGCATGCCCAATTCATTGACCTCTGCCCTCTCTAATTTGTTAATGTGTGAACTCAAGGATATAAATTTCCCCCTGAATACTGCTTTGGCTGCATCCCATAGATTTTGAAAGGATTTCTCATCATTGTCATTTTCTTCAATGAAATTATTGGTTCTATGTTTTGTTCTTTAACTGATTCTGGACAATCGTATTGTTTAATTTCCAATTAATTTTTTATTTGCCTCTCCATGTACCCTTACTAATTATTATTTCTATTGCATTGTGATCTGAGAAGGTTGCATTTATTATTTCTGCTCTTTTTCATTTGTTTGCAATGTTTTTATGCCTTTTTATGGTCAGTCTTTGTGAATGTACCATGTGCTGCTGAAAAAAAGGACTATTTCTTTTTGTCCCTATTTATTTTTCTCCACATATCTACTAACTCTAATTTTTCTAAGATTACATTCACTTCTGTTACCTCTTTCTCATTTATTTTTTGGCTTGATTTATCTAGTTTTGATAGAGGAAGGTTCAGGTCTCCCACTAGTATAATTTTTCTATCTATTTCGTTGTTGAGCTCCACTAGCTTCTCCTTTAGAAATTTGGATGCTATGCCATTTGGGGTGTACATGCTGAGTACTGATATTTCCTCATTATCTATATTGCCTTTTATCAGGATGTAATTACCTTCCCTATCTCTTGTAACTAGATTTAGTTTTACTTTGGCTTTGCCAGATATCATGATTGTGACTCCTGCCTTCTTTTTATCAGTTGATACCCAATAGATTTGACTCCATCCTCTTACCCTACGCGTATCTACCTTCATCATGTGTGTTTTTTGCAGACAGCATATGGTAGGGTTTTGGCTTCTAAACCACTCTGCTATTTGCTTGCGTTTTATGGGTGAGTTCATTCCATTCACATTCAGAGTTATGATTACCAGCTGTGTATTTCCTAGCATTTTGATTTCTACTCCTAGTCCTGCCTTTTCTTCTTTGACTATTTCCTTTGTAATATTTATTGGGAAGGGAAATGGGAATTGGAAAACAGGAGGATAATGGGAGGTTTATATGGGGGTAAGGAGGAGTTTAGGAGAGAGAAGGTTTATTGCTTGGTGAGGCAAGGGAGGGAGATGCCCCCTGCTGAGAGGAAGCCGCAGGGGTCTGATAAGGACTCTTTGTCCTGGAATGATTGAGCTGAAGTTCAGCTCCCTCTATGACCAGAAAAGATAGTCCACTTATCTGACTGCGAATTCAAATAATATAAAGTTTAATAACTGGTTGGAATTGGAGTTTTTCCTTAGCTTCAGAGTATAGGGCCAGGCCCTCGAGGCTGGTGGAGAGTTTGTCCCACTCCCGTCTACTCTCGTTGTTCTAATTCAGAATCTTAGCAGTACACAGAAAGCAAACAAGAACAATTCTAACCTTTAGAAGCCTGTGTCTTTGGGCTGAACCAAGAAGAGCATGCCACTCCAGACTGGGCTGAACAAGCTCCTCTCTCTTCCCACCCCAGGACTCGCATCCTCCCCCGGCAGGAAGGAAGTGCTAGTCACAAGACCCAACTGCCACTCCCAGTTGGCCCTTCCCCCACACAAACTATTAGTCTAGTTTCCTTTCCACACCTTCTATACCAATGTTTTGTTTTTAATCAGACCCCTTAATTCCCACCCTTGTTTTACTTCCCTTACTATCCCCTCTCCTTCCTTATTCCTCTCTTATTTCCTTTACAGTATTTTTAAACTACCCCCACCCTTTCTCTCCCTTGTATTGCTTCCCTCCTCACCAATCCATTTATTACCCTTCTAATTCCCTATAGGGCGCAAATCAATTCTCTACCCCAATGTATTTGATTGTTCCTCCCTCTTTGAGTCAATTTCAATGCATGTAAGATCTTAGTATTTCCTATCTCCAACCTCTTTACTACAGTGTATTGATGTTCTCCCCCTCCTGCCATGAGCTTCTTTGTGACAAATAAATTTACCCCTTTTTGTTTCTTTTCCTATTTCTTTTAGTATTAACCTCTTTTTAAGCTTGAGTATTTATGTATTTATGCATACATATGTCTATATACATATTTATCTCTTGGCATTTCATCTTTTATATATATATATATAACATGCATAGTATGTGAACAATTATACATAAATATTAATACATACAAATGTATGATACATTCATTAATTCCTTATATAACATCGTTAAAGGATATAAGTATAACAATAATGCTTTATCTGATTAATTTTATCATTGCATATCTTGTTATAGGATAACAGAAGACCTTTATCAGTTATAATTTTGTTCTGGTGATCAAAGGCCATGATTTGGAAATTTTCAAGAAACTAAATGCCAATGTGTCTTCTAACATTTGGAAAGATAGTAAGTCAATTCAAAAAAGGATTTAAAACTTAGGTGGGCCCCAATTATGCCCCAGATTTCATAAATTACAATTTGATAGGTATTTGTTTGAATAATTTCCTCTTTTATCATATTATTAATGAGATTGCTTTCCCCTTAGCTGAGCTTGGGAAAGGAAATTTGAGAAGGAAGGAGGAAGAGGAAATATGGAAACAGAGAATAATTCCTGGGTAAATATCTGTTTTTTGCTTTGGGACAATAAGAAGCAGCACAAGCATTCTCAGAGGAAGAGGAGGAGACCTGCCAAGATATGGCAGGTACAGGAAGGTCTATAAAGTCAAACTTTGCAGAGTTTGACAGTTTTGCTGGGAGCTTATGGGAGAGATTACCTATCTTACTTTGGAAAAATCTCTATCAAACTGCCTTTGCCTGGACATATGGCTATTACACTTGAAATATATATTATAGATCATCTATTTCTTCTCTTTTATTTTATTTATTTATCTTTTATTTTATAGTTATGGAATCTAAAACTTGGAAGTGGAGGTAGGGGAGCCTCACTGACATGTATACGGATACTGCCACAACATTACAAAGTGAGGCCAAACAGAATAAATAATTAACTTATAATTATAACCAACAAAATAAATGAAAACACAGTGGTTATTACACAATTCACACAATTATTGTGCCTGCAGAGATCATTATGTATTTTTTAGTGGCTTCCATTTCTATTTGAGATGGGTACCACTCGTGTAAAATTTGAATTAGATCTACTTGCTGTCTATTTCTCCATATTAATTTGATATAGAGAGAGTATTGATAAAGACTTTTGATTATAAGTATGAATTTTCTTTGTCTTGCCTATTCAATTAATTCCTAGTCAGATAAGAGTATGAGTGGTCAATAATTCACATTTTAAGGCAATTTTGGATTTTTGGCCTCTAAGCATCTAATAACATTCTTTATCAAGACACCAATGACTAGAAAAGCATATTTAAAGTATTTTGAATATTTTAAAGGGTAAAAAATGGAGAGGCAAAAAAGGAGGAACAAATAAATGAAATGATTTCTACAGAACAAAACTATTAATACTGAGAAGAGCACATGATTTTTAAAAATTTTACTACTAGGAGACATGAATCTATATAGCTTCTCCTCTCAGAGATATTGATGGTGAGAATTTCCCTAATTCAGGCATAGAATTTGTGTTGCCAGTAATTGGATTGTAAGGGTTAAAAGCAGAAGTTTGACAAGTGAGGAAAGTGATTGAATAAAACACTTAGTTTAATTTGAGATGTACTGATAGAAAAATAGAAAAGGAGGAAAGAGATTATTATTCTAATACCCTATGACTATACCTAAATTCCTAATACTATCTAAAGTTTCTAATAACCTCCTTTGTCTTCAAAGGACAGGTTCTTCTTGCCTGGTAATGATCAGGCCTAGCTAACCTATACTATCTAAAAACCGATTCACTAACTACTCCTAAATAATTGACAGCCACCACCCACAAACTCCTTCCATCAGTTTCTACCACCCAAATGTCAGTAGACAATTGCCATAAGGCCCTGGTGACCTCAGAGACAGACCTCCTGCTCTCTCAAGATCCAGAAGCAAAAGTATCAACTGCTAGCGTTCCTTCCTTGTCTTCTCCTGGTCTCCCTGGTAATGGAATCTTCTCCTCTGGCTCCCTGACCCCTGACAGTTCTACTCTAATTAGAAATCCTGCTCTCTTTCCTCTTAAGGAGACAGAGGGAGAGATTTTTTTTAAATCCCTTTTACAATATCTTGAAGCAAAGGATTATAAAGCTTTAGTTCTTAACATATAAAAGAATGATGTGTGTGTGTGTGTGTGTGTGTGTGTGTGTGTGTGCGTGTGTTTGTGCATGTATGTACTTGTAAGATATGTGAGAGGAAGAACTAACTGAACCATACCTTGTTTAGAGTTCTTGGGCTCTGAGTGGTTTAGTTAGAAATATGTAGTACCTGGCTCTCCAATATCTAGAATTCTGGGTCTGGTGTCATAAAGTAGATATTTTATTGCTCTTATTATTTCTCTCCTCATTAAAGTATTGTACTCTATTAAGTATGTTCTGTATGGTTTGACTGCATGACAGATTATATGACTAAGGCTCAGTGTGATATAGCAATATAGGGAAGAGGGAGGATTTTGCAAAAAGGATAGGGCAGAGACAATAAGAGCTAAATCTAGGTAATCCTCACAGACAATACAATCTTTAGACTGACAAGTGTCTACAGCCACCTGGAGACCAGAGAAAGTTCTAAGAATGAGAGGGAGCTGTCAATTCTCTGGAAGAATTTGGCATTTCCCCAACTATACTGTTAAGCAGAAGGGTAGAGTATCGAATTATACTACTCTACTACTATTCTATTTATGTTTAATAGAATCAGGTTAATATATCATGAATATCTTGTGCTTTTGGCATACTTTTATATCATTTGGGTTGTTCTTCTTTGAACACAGGATTGATTGAGGAATACACTGGTCCAATAGTGAATAATATTCATTCTCACACTTTTACATCAGACAACTTCAAGGGGAAAAGATGTAAAAAAAGTGATATACACCAAACAAATTGGCAGGGATAAGAAAATGTATAAATAATGATTGGGTTGCCAAAAGTGAAGTATCGTTGGTACAATTATTCTAGAAAGCAATTTGAAATTATGCTAAAAACAGTGACTAAAATGTTCAGACCTTTAGATACCAAATTCCTATTTCTAGGCATATACCCCAAAGAGAGCAAAATAAGAAAGTCCCATTTGCGCAGAATTTTTTTGTAGCAGGACTTTTTGGAGTAACAAAGAACTAGAAACAAAGAATATGCCCACCATTTAGAAGCATTTCTCAGCTAATATTTTCTTTAGATTAGAAATGATTCAACTTACAAATCACTGAATAGTTAACAAAAAGAGATTTATTTACCCATAGACAACAATGATATGTGACAAGGATATAGTGATATTCACTTTCTCTCTATGTAGTTCCGCTCACCTTTTCATGGAATCTCACCTGGTCATTAGACCACTTTGTATTTGTTGCCATTCCTCTTTATTTTCTTGTTTTTGTTTTTGATTAAAAATTCTTCTCACTTTTCATCTTAGAATTAATGCTAAATATTGGTTCTGAGGCAGAAGAGTGGTAAATGTTAGGCAATGGGGGCTAAGTCACTTCCCCAGGGTCACACAACTATGAAGACCCTGCCTGATTTTAACTGGGAGAAGCAAGATGCCTCTCTCAGGTTAAGTTCATCCCTTCTGACCCTCACCACCAGGCTGCTAATTTGTTCCTTGATTAATACCACTTCCCTTAGACTTCATTCCCTTTGAGGACTGGAAGGCAGAGTAGCAAACTCCTTACAATGCCTTTCTGTATAGAAAGTAGAAATTGGACTGTCACATCACTCCCCTTTGTGTGTTGTCTCTCCTTTTGGATTGTAAGCTCATTGAGGTCTGGATCTGTATTTCTTTTTATTAATTGCCTCTACAATATTTATAGGAGTCCTTGGCACATTTTAGTCACTTAATAACGCTGGTTGAATAGGATTGGATTATCAAGGCAGGAAATTATAATGGATACCGAGAGTTGATTGTTTTCAGAAGTCCACCAAGCCACAGGGACCTGACATCCTCATGAGTGGGAATTTTTATACTCGTAGGTGACTAAAGAGCTAATAAATCATTGTGCTTGGTTTTTCTCCAATGTGTTCATATGGAAATTGAAGTCAGTCTAGAACAAGCATACACAGAAACCTGTGCTACAGCAAAGACATTGAAGGATTATTTCTTTTTTTTTTTATACGAAATTTTTTTTTAATATATTTTATTTGATCATTTCCAAGCATTATTCGTTAAAGACATAGATCATTTTCTTTTCCTCCCCCCCACCCCCCATAGCCGACGCGTAAGTCCACTGGGCATTAGATGTTTTCTTGATTTGAACCCATTGCTTTGTTGATAGTATTTGCATTAGAGTGTTCATTTAAAGTCTATCCTCTGTCATGTCCCCTCAACCTCTGTATTCAGGCAGTTGCTTTTTCTCGGTGTTTCCACTCCCATAGTTTATCCTTTGCTTATGAATGGTGTTTTTTTTCTCCTGGATCCCTGAAAGTTGTTCAGGGACATTACACCGCCCCTAATGGAGAAGTCCATTACGTTCGATGATACCACAGTGTATTAGTCTCTGTGTACAATGTTCTCCTGGTTCTGCTCCTCTCGCTCTGCATCACTTCCTGGAGGTTGTTCCAGTCTCCATGGAACTTCTCCACTTTATTATTCCTTTGAGCACAATAGTATTCCATCACTAACATATACCACAGTTTGTTCAGCCATTCCCCAATTGATGGGCATCCCCTCGTTTTCCAGTTTTGGGCCACCACAAAGAGCGCAGCTATGAATATTTTTGTACAAGTCTTTGTGTCCATTATCTCTTTGGGGTACAGACCCAGCAGTGCTATGGCTGGGTCAAAGGGTAGATATTCTTTTGTCGCCCTTTGGGCATAGTTCCAAATTGCCCTCCAGAATGGTTGGATCAGTTCACAACTCCACCAGCAATGAATTAATGTCCCTACTTTGCCACATCCCCTCCAGCATTCATTACTTTCCTTTGCTGTTATGTTAGCCAATCTGCTAGGTGTGAGGTGATACCTCAGAGTTGTTTTGATTTGCATCTCTCGGATTATAAGAGATGTAGAACACTTCTTCATGTGCTTGTTAATAGTTTTGATTTCTTTATCTGAGAACTGCCTATCCATTTCCCTTGCCCATTTATCAATTGGAGAATGGCTTGATTTTTTGTACAATTGATTTAGCTCATTATAAATATGAGTAATTAAACCTTTGTCAGAGGTTTCTATGAAGATTTTTTCCCAATTTGTTGTTTCCCTTCTGATTTTAGTTATATTGGTTTTGTTTGTACAAAAGCTTTTTAGTTTGATGTAGTCAAAATTATTTATTTTACATTTTGTGATTCTTTCTATATCTTGCTTGGTTTTAAAGCTTTTCCCCTCCCAAAGGTCTGACATGTATACTATTCTGTGTTTACCCAATTTACTTATGGTTTCCTTCTTTATGTTTAAGTCACTCACCCATTTTGAATTTATCTTGGTGTAGGGTGTGAGGTGTTGATCTATTCCTAGTCTCTCCCACACTGTCTTCCAATTTTCCCAGCAGTTTTTATCGAATAGTGGATTTTTGTCCCAAAAGCTGGGATCTTTGGGTTTATCGTATACTGTCTTGCTGAGGTCGTTTTCCCCCAGTCTATTCCACTGATCTTCCTTTCTGTTTCTTAGCCAGTACCAAATTGTTTTGATGACTGCTGCTTTGTAATATAGTTTGAGGTCTGGGACTGCAAGGCCCCCATCATATGTGTTTTTTTTCATTATTTCCCTGGATATCCTTGATCTTTTGTTCTTCCAAATGAACTTTGTTATGGTTTTTTCTAAATCAGTGAAGAAGTATTTTGGTAGTTCAATGGGTATGGCACTAAATAGATAAATAAGTTTGGGTAGGATGGTCATTTTTATTATATTGGCTTGTCCTATCCATGAGCAGTTAATGTTTTTCCAATTGTTCAAGTCTAGTTTTAGTTGTGTGGCGAGTGTTTTGTAGTTGTGTTCATATAGTTCCTGTGTTTGTCTTGGGAGATAGATTCCTAGGTATTTTATTTTGTCTAAGGTGATTTTGAATGGGATTTCTCTTTCTAGTTCTTGCTGCTGAGCTGTGTTGGAGATATATAGAAAAGCTGATGATTTATGTGGGTTTATTTTGTATCCTGCAACTTTGCTAAAGTTGTTGATTATTTCAATTAGCTTTTTGGTTGAATCTCTAGGATTCTTTAAGTAGACCATCATGTCATCCGCAAAGAGTGATAACTTGGTCTCCTCCTTGCCTATTCTGATGCCTTCAATTTCTTTATCTTCTCTAATTGCTACTGCTAGTGTTTCTAGTACAATGTCAAATAGTAGAGGTGATAATGGGCATCCTTGTTTCACTCCTGATCTTATTGGGAATGCATCTAGTTTATCCCCATTGCAGATGATATTAGCTGTTGGTTTTAGATATATACTGTTTATTATTTTTAGGAATGACCCTTCTATTCCTATGCTTTCTAGTGTTTTTAATAGGAATGGGTGTTGTATTTTATCAAAGGCTTTTTCTGCATCTATTGAGATAATCATGTGGTTCTTGCTAGTTTGCTTGTTGATGTGGTCAATTATGTGGATGGTTTTCCTAATGTTGAACCAGCCCTGCATCCCTGGTATGAATCCTACTTGATCATGGTGAATGATCCTTCTGATCACTTGCTGGAGTCTTTTTGCTAGTATCCTATTTAAAATTTTTGCATCTATATTCATTAGGGAGATTGGTCTATAGTTTTCTTTCTCTGTTTTTGACCTGCCTGGTTTTGGAATCAGTACCATGTTTGTGTCGTAAAAGGAGTTTGGTAGAACTCCCTCTTTGCTTATTATGTCAAATAGTTTGTATAGTATTGGGGTTAACTGTTCTCTGAATGTTTGATAGAATTCACAGGTGAATCCATCAGGCCCTGGGGATTTTTTCTTAGGAAGTTCTTTGATGGCTTGATGGATTTCAATTTCTGATATGGGATTATTTAAGAATTCTATTTCCTCTTCTGTTAGTCTAGGCAGTTTGTATTTTTGTATATATTCATCCATTTCTCCTAAATTGGTGTATTTATTGCCATATAATTGGGCAAAGTAATTTCTTTTTTTTTTATTTTTAAAATATATTTTATTTGATCATTTCCAAGCATTATTCGTTAAAGACATAGATCATTTTCTTTTCCTCCCCCCCACCCCCCATAGCCGACGCGTAAGTCCACTGGGCATTAGATGTTTTCTTGATTTGAACCCATTGCTTTGTTGATAGTATTTGCATTAGAGTGTTCATTTAAAGTCTATCCTCTGTCATGTCCCCTCAACCTCTGTATTCAGGCAGTTGCTTTTTCTCGGTGTTTCCACTCCCATAGTTTATCCTTTGCTTATGAATGGTGTTTTTTTTCTCCTGGATCCCTGAAAGTTGTTCAGGGACATTACACCGCCCCTAATGGAGAAGTCCATTACGTTCGATTATACCACAGTGTATTAGTCTCTGTGTACAATGTTCTCCTGGTTCTGCTCCTCTCGCTCTGCATCACTTCCTGGAGGTTGTTCCAGTCTCCATGGAACTTCTCCACTTTATTATTCCTTTGAGCACAATAGTATTCCATCACCAACATATACCACAGTTTGTTCAGCCATTCCCCAATTGATGGGCATCCCCTCGTTTTCCAGTTTTGGGCCACCACAAAGAGCGCAGCTATGAATATTTTTGTACAAGTCTTTTTGTCCATTATCTCTTTGGGGTACAGACCCAGCAGTGCTATGGCTGGATCAAAGGGTAGATATTCTTTTGTCGCCCTTTGGGCATAGTTCCAAATTGCCCTCCAGAATGGTTGGATCAGTTCACAACTCCACCAGCAATGAATTAATGTCCCTACTTTGCCACATCCCCTCCAGCATTCATTACTTTCCTTTGCTGTTATGTTAGCCAATCTGCTAGGTGTGAGGTGATACCTCAGAGTTGTTTTGATTTGCATCTCTCTGATTATATGAGATGTAGAACACTTCTTCATGTGCTTGTTAATAGTTTTGATTTCTTTATCTGATAACTGCCTATCCATTTCCCTTGCCCATTTATCAATTGGAGAATGGCTTGATTTTTTGTACAATTGATTTAGCTCATTATAAATATGAGTAATTAAACCTTTGTCAGAGGTTTCTATGAAGATTTTTTCCCAATTTGTTGTTTCCCTTCTGATTTTAGTTATATTGGTTTTGTTTGTACAAAAGCTTTTTAGTTTGATGTAGTCAAAATTATTTATTTTACATTTTGTGATTCTTTCTATATCTTGCTTGGTTTTAAAGCCTTTCCCCTCCCAAAGGTCTGACATGTATACTATTCTGTGTTTACCCAATTTACTTATGGTTTCCTTCTTTATGTTTAAGTCACTCACCCATTTTGAATTTATCTTGGTGTAGGGTGTGAGGTGTTGATCTATTCCTAGTCTCTCCCACATTATCTTCCAATTTTCCCAGCAGTTTTTATCGAATAGTGGATTTTTGTCCCAAAAGCTGGGATCTTTGGGTTTATCGTATACTGTCTTGCTGAGGTCGTTTTCCCCCAGTCTATTCCACTGATCTTCCTTTCTGTTTCTTAGCCAGTACCAAATTGTTTTGATGACTGCTGCTTTGTAATATAGTTTGAGGTCTGGGACTGCAAGGCCCCCATCATATGTGTTTTTTTTCATTATTTCCCTGGATATCCTTGATCTTTTGTTCTTCCAAATGAACTTTGTTATGGTTTTTTCTAAATCAGTGAAGAAGTATTTTGGTAGTTCAATGGGTATGGCACTAAATAGATAAATAAGTTTGGGTAGGATGGTCATTTTTATTATATTGGCTCGTCCTATCCATGAGCAGTTAATGTTTTTCCAATTGTTCAAGTCTAGTTTTAGTTGTGTGGCGAGTGTTTTGTAGTTGTGTTCATATAGTTCCTGTGTTTGTCTTGGGAGATAGATTCCTAGGTATTTTATTTTGTCTAAGGTGATTTTGAATGGGATTTCTCTTTCTAGTTCTTGCTGCTGAGCTGTGTTGGAGATATATAGAAAAGCTGATGATTTATGTGGGTTTATTTTGTATCCTGCAACTTTGCTAAAGTTGTTGATTATTTCAATTAGCTTTTTGGTTGAATCTCTAGGATTCTTTAAGTAGACCATCATGTCATCCGCAAAGAGTGATAACTTGGTCTCCTCCTTGCCTATTCTGATACCTTCAATTTCTTTATCTTCTCTAATTGCTACTGCTAGTGTTTCTAGTACAATGTCAAATAGTAGAGGTGATAATGGGCATCCTTGTTTCACTCCTGATCTTATTGGGAATGCATCTAGTTTATCCCCATTGCAGATGATATTAGCTGTTGGTTTTAGATATATACTGTTTATTATTTTTAGGAATGACCCTTCTATTCCTATGCTTTCTAGTGTTTTTAATAGGAATGGGTGTTGTATTTTATCAAAGGCTTTTTCTGCATCTATTGAGATAATCATGTGGTTCTTGCTAGTTTGCTTGTTGATGTGGTCAATTATGTGGATGGTTTTCCTAATGTTGAACCAGCCCTGCATCCCTGGTATGAATCCTACTTGATCATGGTGAATGATCCTTCTGATCACTTGCTGGAGTCTTTTTGCTAGTATCCTATTTAAAATTTTTGCATCTATATTCATTAGGGAGATTGGTCTATAGTTTTCTTTCTCTGTTTTTGACCTGCCTGGTTTTGGAATCAGTACCATGTTTGTGTCGTAAAAGGAGTTTGGTAGAACTCCCTCTTTGCTTATTATGTCAAATAGTTTGTATAGTATTGGGGTTAACTGTTCTCTGAATGTTTGATAGAATTCACAGGTGAATCCATCAGGCCCTGGGGATTTTTTCTTAGGAAGTTCTTTGATGGCTTGATGGATTTCAATTTCTGATATGGGATTATTTAAGAATTCTATTTCCTCTTCTGTTAGTCTAGGCAGTTTGTATTTTTGTATATATTCATCCATTTCTCCTAAATTGGTGTATTTATTGCCATATAATTGGGCAAAGTAATTTCTAATGATTGCCTTAATTTCCTCCTCATTGGAGGTGCTGTCCCCCTTTTCATCTTTAATGCCGTGAATTTGCTTTTCTTCCTTCCTTTTTTTAATTAGATTGACCAGTACTTTGTCTATTTTGTTTGTTTTTTCAAAGTACCAGCTTCTTGTCTTATTTATTAAATCAATAGTTCTATCACTTTCGATTTTATTAATTTCTCCCTTAATTTTTAGGATTTCTAATTTGGTTTTCTGCTGGGGGTTTTTAATTTGATCGCTTTCGAGTTTTTTCAATTGCATTTCCAATTGATTGATCTCTGCTCTCCCTTGTTTGTTAATATGAGCTTTCAGGGATATGAATTTGCCTCTGATTACCGCTTTGGCTGCATCCCAAAAGGTTTGAAAGGATGTTTCGCCATTGTTATTTTCCTTGATGAAATTATTAATTGTTTCTATGATTTCTTCTTTAGCTAAACGGTTTTGGAGTATCATATTGTTTAATTTCCAATTGGTTTTAGATTTGGTTTTCCATGTACCATTACTAATCATTATTTTTATTGCCTTGTGATCTGAGAAGGCTGCATTCATTATTTCTGCTTTTTTGCATTTGTGTGCTATGTTTCTGTGACCTAATGTATGGTCAATTTTTGTGAATGTGCCATGTGGTGCTGAGAAGAAGGTGTATTCCTTTTTATCCCTATTTATTTTTCTCCATATGTCTATTAATTCTAATTTTTCTAAGATTTCATTCACTTCTTTTACCTCTTTCTTATTTATTTTTTGATTTGATTTATCTAAATTTGATAATGGTTGGTTTAAGTCTCCCACTAGTATGGTTTTATTGTCTATTTCTTCCTTCAATTCTCCTAGTTTCTCCATTAGAAATTTGGGTGCTATATTATTTGGTGCATACATGTTGATTAATGATATTTCCTCATTGTCTAGAGTCCCTTTTAACAAAATATAATTACCTTCCCTATCCCTTTTGATCAGGTCTATTTTTGCATTGGCTTTATCAGATATCATGATTACCACTCCTGCCTTCTTTCTATCAGTTGAGGCCCAGAAGGTCTTACTCCATCCTTTAATTCTGACCTTGTGGGTGTCAACCCGCCTCATGTGTGTTTCTTGAAGACAACATATGGTAGGGTTTTGGATTCTAATCCATTCAGCTATTCGTCTACGTTTTATGGGTGAGTTCATCCCATTCACGTTCAAAGTTATGATTGTCATTTGTGGACTCCCTGGCATTTTGATTGCCTTCCCTAATTCTAACCTTTTCTTCTTCGGCTCTACCTTTTAGTCCAGTGATTTACTTTGAATCAGTCCCCCTTGTCCCCTCCCTTGATGTTTCCCTTTTTAGTCCCTCCCTTTTTGTTCCCTCCCCCTCCCCCCTCTCTTTCCCTCCCTTTTTGTTCTCCCTCTCCCCCTCCCCCCCTTGGTTTTCCCTTCTCCTTACCCTTGTTGGGTAAGATAGAATTCAAGATCCCAATGGATCTGGATGTTTTTCCCTCTCAGAGTTGATTTCCCTGAGATTGAGGTTTAAGTAAACCCCCCCCCCCCTCTCTTCCTCTCCTTCTTATAGGAGTTTTCTTCCCCTCCCCTTCCCCTGTGAATCTTTGTGTGAGAACCATTATTCTATTTGGTCTTTCTTTACCCCCTATTTATACATTACATTTTCCCCACATATTAGTATACATAGGTTGATATAAATGTAGTCCTTATAGAAGAGAGTTTGAGTAAAAGAAGATAACATTTTTCCCCTTTCCTTAATATTTACCTTTTCAGGTATTCCTTGCTCTTTGATTTTCGGTATCAAACTTTCCACAGAGCTCTGGTCTTTTCTTTGCAAAAAGTTGGAAGTCTTCTATTTTGTTGAATGCCCATACTTTCCCTTGGAAGTATATAGTCAGTTTTGCTGGGTAGCTGATTCTTGGTTGGAGACCCAGCTCTCTTGCCTTTCTGAAGATCATGTTCCATGCCTTACGATCATTCAGCGTAGAACTTGCAAGGTCTTGTGTGACCCTGATTGGCATTCCTTTATATCTAAATTGTCTTTTTCTGGCTTCCTGTAGGATTTTTTCTTTTGTTTGATAGCTTTGGAATTTGGCAATTACATTCCTGGGAGTTGTCTTTTGGGGGTTTAGTGTAGAAGGTGTTCTGTGAGCTCTGTCAGTGGATGTATTGCCCCCTTGTTCTAGAATCTCTGGGCATGAAGGATTATTTCTAAGATATGTGAAAGAAGCAGAGATAACCAACACCTTTCGGGGAAAACATCACAGACCTTATAATTAAAGAGAAAACCAATAGCTTCCAATTTATATGAGACATTACTTGGCTTATGAATATAAAACTTAGAGTCTAGTAAATCTAGGTTCAGACTTTTCCCTTGATACTTCCTTGGTATATTGCCATGAGCATATAATTTTTTTCAGCTCAATTCTCTATTTATATGAAATGTGGACAATAACAACTACAGTATCTATGTCACAGAATTCTAATGAAATCCAAATAGGATCTTAAACCTACTTTGAGAATTTAAGCTCCATATTAATTCCACTTATTTATTTGCCTAATTTTCTATGTATAAACAATGTTTTGGGGGAATAATCTATACCCATATTGAGATCTTTCTGAATTAAGGTGGTAGAAATGTATAGGCAGTTTTTTTTTACTGTATTTCATTTTATAGTAGATGATATTATAGAACACATCTTTAGAGTTACACAATTAACTCAAAAGATGTAGATAATATGAGATCCCATTCTCCTTATTTTTAAAAAAGCATCCAATTTGATAGATTAAAATATTATCTTTAACATTCCTTTCCAACAAGGTGTCCCCTATGCTTATGTCAAAATCATCTAAAATTCCTTATAAGATGTAATGGCAGATATAACATTTTTATGACCCTTTTAATATTAATTTTCTGAAGTATAAAACAGGCAAATGTTCTCCACAGGCATTTTCCCCTGTCATGGAGGATATCCAGTAGGATCCAATTTGAAGAGGGCTTAATTATTAAAAGTAAAGTAAAGTCCACCAGATGTTCCTATTTTCAGGGACATCATCTCAAGTTCATTAAGTCCCAGAACATTTCAGCATCTTAAATTAGGCTAATGATTTCTTAAGAGATCATAGAATTTGACTTAGTTTTCCCTGCAGGAGAAAAATAGACAACAATAAAAATAACAATATTTTAAGGATAACAAAGTATTTATGCATATCCCTTAAAATGATCCTTACAACAATCTTATAGGTTAGTTACTAGAGCTATTATTAGACTAATTTTACATAAGAGGAAACTGAGCCTGAGATGTCATGTAACTTGCACATAATCACCCAGGAACAAGTTTCAAAGACCTGACTTAAATAGCCTTCCCAAATTTTCCCCACTCTACCATACTACCTTTATGGTAGATAAAGAATAACTCTTATGTGGATTCACACATGATAGTAAGACAGCAAAATCATAGTTATTCCTTCAGTACATAAATCTGGGACACATTCTAGATAAATATCAAGGTCCAAAGTTGAACAGGAAAAATAGGCTCCACTCTTTTGGGAAAATTGTATGATGTTTTTTTTTTTTAACAATTCTGAGTTTCTCCCTGCAACAGACCCACATTTTAAACATCAATATTCTTTTAGTATTGCTATGTGTTGATGAATTATAGAATAAATTGAAGATTACCATTACAATTTGATGAGAGTCAATGGAGAACTTATGATAGACCTCAGTATTTTTATCATGCTATCATGAAGAATTAGATAGGAAACTAGCTTAATCAGTGCCAACAGAAGCAAGCATATAGAACAATAATATACTATGAGTAGACTTAACTAATTGATGGACAGACCAAGTATGAAACCCATAATCAATTTTAAGAGATAAAGAAGGCCCCTTCTATGCTGTTGGATAGTTTCCACATGGATGAGATCACACATCCAACAAAGAGTGTTCAATTGGGAAGTCCCTCTATTAAAATTGAGGTTTCACTATTTTTATATACTTTTTTCTGTACTAACTCTTTAGCCATCTCTTCCCAAATTTCAAAAAGAAAAAAAAATCACATCTGGTGAGTATATTTATTATCCGTTTTTAGTTATCTTATGTATATTTCATACTACATATAAATTCAGTACCAATTCATCTTTGTATCCTTTACCCTTACTAGCACAACACAGATTAGGCGCTCAATAAATATTGGCTGAATGAATAATTTTCAGGCATATACTTTTTTCTAAAGGTAGTAAATAACTATTTATATGAGATTCCTTCACTTTGTTTTATTTTTCAATATAAATTAAATGGACGTATGCTGCCTTGAAGTAAAAAACATGCTCATTAAATGAGCCTGTTAGCAAGATTTAAGATTATGTCCTCCCAATGCAGCTTCCTGGCTCATGAAATGGCCTGTCTTTCTCCCCAGGAAAGCTACTTATTAGAATAGACCAGGACTTTCAAATTCTCGTTTGAGTCACCTACCAGAGAATAAAACCTTCTCATGATATAAGAAATATATTTATTCCATTTTAGTTCTTGCCTAACAAAGAATGAACTAGCCTTTGAAAAATAAGAAAATAGTAAGGATGCATGTACCCAACATTTGTATGTCTGAAATGTTTGTAATTTAGATATTTAAAGATAAGGCTTATTTTTTTGTGATACTTGAACCCCATCCATAAATTAGTTGCTGCTTTCAAAATGAAACATTTAAAAATTGTTATTGTTGATAGCTGATTATAATACATAGGCATGTATGTATGCACATCCATATTTCTATATATATATATATGTATACTTATATATGCATATATTAGGACAACTTAAATCATGCTATCCTATTTTAAAAGTTAACAGGGGGACGGCTTGTGGCTCAGAGGATTGACAGCCAGACCTAGAGATGGGAGGTCCTGGGTTGAAATCTGTCCTCAGATACTACCTAACTGTGTGACCCTGGTCAAGTCACTTAACCCCCATTGCCTAGCCCTTACCACTCTTCTGCCTTAGAATCAATTGATTCTAAGACAGAAGGTAAGGGTTTTTAAAAAATTTAAAAAAATTAAAAGTTAGCAGAAGACACTTTCTTAAATACTATTCAATCTACTAAAATACCAGTCTATTTTGGTGTTTGTTCACTATCTATGTTATTGGATTAGTTTTATTTATTTATTACCAATTAAAAAAATAGGTGACTGCCAATTTGAGACCAAGTTCTTCTCACCTTTCATGATGGCAGATAGGAATTATATACTGGGAAACTCTATCCCAGAGAATGATTAACTTGTTACAAGGCTTCTGGGCTTAGGCATCTGCAATGCAACTAAGGACTGTACTTGAACTAGCGGAGAGTTTTAGCATTGAAGCAATGAATGTTCTAAAACATTTTAAAGGTTCCTCAACAGTTCTCTGTCTGGGGCCCTTTTTCTATTCAGTATCTATATTTTCTCTTTAGGATTTTACTAGCTTCTTTCATTTCATTTACCACCTCTTAGCAAATAATTTCCAAATCTGCATATTCAACTTTCACCTCCCTCTTGAAGTCTAATCCAGTCATCCATTGCCATTAGACAGCTTCACTTCAATGAGGACCCCTTAGGCATCTAAGATAGCACAAGAAACCTCATTATCTTTCTTGCCAAACTAATGACTTCTTAAACTTTCCCCTCTTTTTTTTTCTGGACATCACCATCATTCCAGTCAACCTGGCTGTATACCTTTAGTCATCCCCAATTTCTCTTTCTCCTTGATGTCTCATCATCAAATATTTGTCACAATCTTTCATCCATTCACTTTTCTCTGTTTGTGGACCCACCACCTTAATACAGGCCTTTATTACTTCTTTTCTAGGATATTGTTTCTAGTTGGTCTCCTAGCTTCTAGGCTTTCTTTTCTTCCATTTATATATATCTTCCACACCTGCTAAACTCATATTCCTAAAGCAAAAGTCTTCCCAGGAGTACTCTAGTAAATGTTTAGTAAACAGCTCTCTGAGGGAAAAATAAATTCATAGCACAATTTCAGGTTTATTCTAGATTATTATCACTTTCTCCATCATTTTTTAAACTCAAAAATCTATGAAATAAACAAAGCTTTGATTGGTATCATTTAATGATCTCTAGGGAATAAATCAAACTAGACTTTTCACAATTGGCCCTTGTGGGTTCAAGGTGGCTGCAGCAGGCTCATAGATCTGACTGAATTCTAAGATTTGCTCTCATCTAAAAGACAAACACATTGCTTGATGTATGAAGTCTTTCATGATCTGACTCCAATTCTCTTTAGATTGATTACACATTCTTCCCAGTTTTAAACTGGGCCTCCTTGTTCTTATTTCTTTCAGACTCCTTCCTCCATGCCTTTATACAAGCTATTGTCACTCCCAGACTGCTGTCCCTTCTCAATTTGCTTTTAGATTTCTAGAATTCCTAATTCCCTTCAAACTGTAATTCAGTTGCTAGCTGTTATGAGAAGTTGTTGGTTTTTTTCCCCCAAGTCCCCAAATTTATTATGGCTCCCTCCTCCTAATATTTCTTATATATTTTGGAGTCATGCTTTTCACTTATTTGTGCGTATTGTAATATTTATTGGGAAAGGAAATGGGGAATGATGAAAACAGGGATATTGGGAGGTTTGTATGGGGTATGGAGGAGAGAGGGAAGAGGGAACACAGCTTGGTGAGACAAGGGAGAGAGATGCCCCCTGCTGAGCAGAAGCAGCAGAGGTCTGATAAGGCCTGTTTGTCCTGGAATGACTGAACTGAACTTCAGCTCCCTCTATGACCAGAAAAGAAAGTCCACTTATCTGACTGCAAATTCAAACAATATAAAGTTTATTAACCAGTTTGGATTGGAGTTTTTCCTCAGCTTCAGAGCTGAGGCCAGGCCCAGAGGCTGGCGGAGGGTTCTCCCACTCCCATCTACTCTATATCAGTCCAGTTTGTATAATTCAGAATCTTAGCAGTAGACAGAAAGCAAACAAGAATAGGTCTAACCTTCAGAAGTGATTGGGCCTGAATCTTAGGGCTGAATCAAGAAGAGGTGGCACAGCCCACTAGACTGGGCTGAACAAGCTCCTCTCTCCTCCAACACCAGGAAGCAAGTTCTCCTCACCACAGTAAGGAAGTGCTAGTCACAAGACCCAACTGCCACTCTCAGATGCCCATTCCCCCACAAACTGTCAGTCTTCTTTCCTTTCCAAAATATAAATATATTAGAGAGTGGTGTGTGTGTGTGTGTGTGTGTGTGTGTAGAGCATGAAGAGTTGTCAGAGGTCTCATTTTACAGATAAGAAAATAGGCTAAGGAAAGTTAATTATCTTGCCCAGCTACTATCTGAGGTAGGATTTGAACCAAGAATTGATTGTCTCTAAATCCAGCTCTTAATCCATAGCGGCATATGGCCTAAACATATAAAAGTCATTTGACCTCTCAACCTCTGTTTCATGATCTGTGATATAGGGATCATAATAGAACCTCCCTCACAGGATTGATGTGAAAATCAAACATAGCACCTAGAACCCTTATTGTAATCATCTAGTAATTGTAAGGAACACACAGGTGAGTGAGCTCCCCTTACTGCACCTTTGCAATTAGCGTAGAGAGTTTCCTAGAATCTGGAGAGGTTAAGTACTTGCCTGCAGTCACATAGTCACTAAGTGTCAGAGGTTGTACTTGAACCCAGTTCTTTTTACCTACAGGGCCAGTTGTCTGTCCATTGTGCCATGCTACCTCTTTGGGAGAGCCAAATGAGGGATTACCTATTTAAAGTGCTTTGAAAACCTGAAAGTTCTCTATATACATTATTATAATCACACATGCCAAAGTTCCATTTCCATTTCCATTCCTTACACACTGATAATCAACTAATGACCACACTATCAAGAGAACACATACTTATGCTAGATGTTAATATGAATGACTTTCTTTTGACTTAGACTTAAATTTATTTCATTTAGTACTTCACTTTCCATTAGGCTCTCAGCAGAGATAAATTAATTTTTAGTTGCTGGGACCTTTACAAATAAAAGTCAAATTAATTTAAACATTTACCAATAAGATTGATATAGTAGGTCCTCCATGCTAGACTATTTATGACTCTAATACATTTCATACAAATCACCATAGGTGCATTCTATCAATGGTAAACCATTTACATTTTTTAAATGTGAAACCTCTCCCTGATCTCACTTATCTATACTTAGGACTAGTGTTGAATTATCTGATTTTATATTATTCCATAGGATCATAGGAGCAAAAATCTAGATCTGGAAGGAATCAGAAACTATCTAGTCCAGCCCCTTCCTTTGACATATGAGGAAACTGTAGCCAAAAGGGATAAAAGAATTTGTTCACACAGGTAATCATATATTATTTTATATCATTATATAATAAAAATATAAAAGTTGGGAATTTAAGTTCACATTCTTTGACTCAAAACCATTGGAAACTGCCATCATTCTTTCTGCTCTGCTGACTTCCATTTTAACAGAATTTTCAGTAATCCAGCGAGATATGGTACAAGCTTTGTAGTAGAACAAAGGTAAGAGTAAAGGAACAAAATGTTATTCCTGAATTAGATTATTGAAAACAACTTGGTCTTAGTCAACAAGTGTTATACATCAATCTTTGAACAAAATTGAAATAAATGTAGCTTTTTATTTTTATTTTTGAGAATGTGATGCTCCAACCAGAGTTGCACCAGAATTAGAACTTTGTTAGTGGTTTTTCATTTGTGAATTGTGAATTGTGAACCATGAAGGAAAATAGAGTGGAGAAAAACACAGAGACAAAGATATAGGAAGACAAAGGCAGAGACAGAGAGATAGAGATACAAAGTGAGCCAAAGAGAGAGAGAGGATGAGGGAGGGGGAAAAGGAGCCGTGCTTTCTTCGTAGAAGGGCCATTTTTTTTTCACAATACATGCTTGGTATTCCCGCTGAGTGTTTTTTTCCCCCTTTAAGTAATTGGTTCTTTTTAAATGGGCCATTTTTAAGTTACCATGGCCACCATTCAATTAACATAATCATGATAACTGTCACATGAAAGTAGCAGACCTACCAAAAGAATTTAGAGTAAAAATACCTGACATCCCTCAACAGTGGTAGGCTAGCTGGGGAAAGTACTGTATCTCATCATCTGATATTAGTTATCTTTACGTTCACTCAGAAATGCATTTGTACTGTTCAGCAGGTTCCTTTATGCTTGTTCAAAGACTGGATAATTTAATTATTCTTGATAAATATTATTTTTCTTGGCTCTATTAGTCTGTTAGAATAATCCTTCAAGAAGTCAAATTCTGCTAATATTAGAGTTTCATTTCTTCCAGTTCATATCACTCCCCTAAAGTCATGGTTGTTATTATTTTAAAAGTCAGCGTTTTATTAGATTAAGAGAAGAGTATCCAGAGATGTGTGTATGTTTGTGTATATATATATATATATATGTATATATATACATATATATATGCATATATATGTATGTGTGTATATCGGGATATATATATATAGCATCTTTACAATTATTCACAATCACTCCATATTCTTTTTTGACTTTCATAACCACATTAAGTATAGTTTTGTTTTTACAAATGTCAATCATCTTTTAATTTAACTTTTCCCAGATTATGTCAATATAATTATTATTTTCAGATCTTTTTCAATTCATGTTCTATCCCTCTCTTTCACCCCCTCCCAAGATAGCAGGTAATATGCTTTAGTTTGTACGTGTCTTATAAAACAATATATATTTTCATGTTTGTCATATTGTGAAAGAAGACAAATATTGCTCACACTTAAGAAAAAGTCGTGGAGAAAATAAAGTGAAGAATGGTATTCTTCAATTTGTATTTAGAGTCCATTGGTTACTTTTAAGGCAGTAGATAGCCTTTTTCATTATGAGTCCCTTTGGAGTTTTCTTGTATCTTTGCACTGCTGATAATTGTCATTCACAGTTGATCATCATATTTCATTGATGTTACTATGTACAATCTTCTGGTTCTGCTTACTTCACTTTGTATTACTTCATATATGCTATTTCAGGTTTTTTTGTGATTGAATTGTTTGCCATTTTTAATGTTAAAATAGTATTCTATTACAACCATATACTACAAGTTGTTCAGCATTCCTTATGATGAATACCTTTTCAGTTTCTAGTTCTTTGCCATCAGAAAAACAGGCCTTTCCCCCATCTCTTTAGGATATAGACCTAGAATTGGTATTGCTAGGTCAAATGGCATGCACAGTGTCATGGGATTTTAGGTCATGGTTCCAAATTGATCTCCAGAATGATTGTATCAGTTCACAACTCCACCAACAGTGTACCAGTATACCACGATTTTCGCATCCCCTCCAACTTTTACCTTTTTTTTTTGTGATACTAGCCATTCTGATAGGTGCAAAGGGGTACCTGAGAGTTGCTTTAATGTGCATTTATCTAATTAATAGTGATTGGGGGTATTTTTTATATATTTTTTTTCATATGAGTATAGATAGTTTTAATTCCTTAATTTTAAAATTGCCTATTCAGATCCAGATCCTTTCACTTGTCAACTGGGAAATGATTTGTATTCTCATATATTTTGATTCAGTTCTCTATACATTTCAGAAATGATAGCTTTGTTAGAGATAGTTGCTATAAAAGTTTTTATCCAGTTTGGAGTTTCCCTTATAATCTTGGAAACATTTTTTCTTAGCAAAAAATTTTAAATTTAATATAGCCAAAATTATCTATTTTGTGCCCCATAAAGTTTTCTGTCTTGTGTGTACATAAAAGTTGATGTCAGTCCCACTCTCTCGGCGTTGGAAGCCTGGGTCCAGTGGCACGAAAAGTCGTTACACCTGGAGACTTCCTCAGCCGCATTGGATGGCCGTGTTGTCTTTTGTGCTCCAACACACCCTAAGCACTACACAATGCTTTGCTGCGTCGCCCTCTCAGCCGTTGAACCTTCTTATTGGTTTCTTCCATCTGTTCAGCCGAAGCAGTCTTCACATGCTGGGTGAGCAAAGCCCTGGTTCACCAGGGGTCGATGACCCGATGGCTACCCTCACAAGGTTTAGCCAGCCTGTCGAAGCCATTGCCCGGGGTGTGGCCGCTGTTGCACGCTAACAGCTACTGGGGGCCACAAGTGAGAGCTGGGTGTCAGGTGGGGGTCAGAGGCTGGAGAGCTGCCCTAGGAGGGCACGACAAGCCCTCCATACCAGAGATACTACCCCTCCCTGAACACCCCTGTCTCTGTGCATTGATTTTTCCACTTGAATCTCCTTCACGCACAAGTGTCTTTGTGCACACTCATCTATCCTGACCCCGTCCACCCTCTTCAAGACCTGCGGCGATGGGGGAGTGGCGACGCAACAGGTGGAGGTGACCACTGGCAGTTGTAGTCATGATCCTGCACGTAGGCGGCCCACAGACCAGTGGTCGCTTGGCCCTGTGGGCAGCAGGGATGTTCGGCAGCATCCTGGGCGACTGAGCAGCCCTCTCTAGGACAGCACTGCTCACCCTAATCAAGGGAGGGGACTAGAAAAGGTGTCCCAAACATTGCCTGCCCTACAAACACCCGGTCAGCACACCTCGGCTGGCAGATAATCCCCTTTAAGAGGTCGAAATCAAAGAAAAAATACAAAGAAACTCCTACTGGGAGCATGGAACATCAGGACATTACTTGACAGAGAGAATACCCCAAGACCTGAGAGAAGAACAGCTCTAATCGGTAAAGAACTGGCACGATATAACATCGACATCACAGCCTTAAGCGAAACACGCTTACCAGAAGAGGGATCACTCAGCGAACCCACCACTGGATACACCTTCTTCTGGAAAGGTAGAGCCTCAAATGAAGACAGAATCCAGGGTGTTGGCCTGGCCATCAAGACCAGTTTGCTCAAACAGCTGCCAGACTTGCCTATGGGCATCAGCGAGAGGCTCATGAAGATCCGTTTGCCTCTCAGCAAAGACCGGTATGCCACAATCATCAGCGCATATGCCCCAACACTGACCAGCACAGAGGAGACCATCGAGCAGTTCTACTCTGACCTGAGTGCCATCCTGCACTCAGTGCCCACCAATGACAAGCTGATACTACTGGGAGACTTCAACACCCGCATTGGCCAGGACCATGAAAGATGGAAAGGAGTGCTCGGCAAATACGGCGTGGGCAAAATGAACAACAATGGCCTACTGCTACTCAGCAAATGCTCAGAGTTCAAACTCACCATCACGAACACTGTGTTCAGAATGGCAAACAAATATAAAACAACGTGGATGCACCCACGATCAAAACAGTGGCATCTCATTGACTACATCATTGTACGCCGGTGAGACATCCAGGACGTACAGATCACCAGAGCCATGAGAGGAGCTGAATGCTGGACAGACCACCACTGTCAGCTGGACTCGGGAAACAAGGCCGACCAAAGAGAAGACTCAAGGATCAGCTAAAGTCCAACTTGAAGTGGGCTGGCATTACACCAGAGCAACTAGAACTCGCTGCCTCTGTCAGAAGCAGCTGGCGAACCCACATTCACCATGCCGCCACCACCTTTGAAGATGAGCGACGTCGACGTCTTGCCGCTGCTCATGAACGCCGACACCAGGCCACACCCGCACCTCCCCTAACAACTGACGTCCCATGCCCCCTGTGCCACAAACTGTGCGCCTCAGCCTTTGGAGTACAAAGCCACATGAGGGTACACCGTAGATGAAACTGCACAAAGACAATAGTCATTCTCGGTCACCGAGAGGCAACTACTATAGTGTACATAACTTCTTCCCTCATCTATAGAACTGACAGGGAAACTATTCCATGCTCCTCTAATTTCTTTATTATACCATACTGTATTTCTAAATCATCTATTCATTTGGACTTTACCTTGGTATATGCTGTGAGATGTTGGTCTATGCCTAATTTTTACCATATTGTTTTCCAGGTTTCCTGGAGGTTTTTGAGGAATAGTGAGTTCTTCCAAAAGTTTGTGTATTTAGATTTGTCAAACACTAGGTTATTATGGTCATTTACTACTGTATGTTGAGTGCCTACTCTATTCTATTAATCCACTATTATGTTCCTTAGCCCATAGAAGGCTGTTTTGTTGGTTGTTGATTTCTAATACTGTTTAGACCAGGCATACCTAAACCACCTTCTTTCATATATTTTTTCATGAATTTCCTTCATATTCTTGGTCTTTTATTCTTTCAGATGAATTTTGTGTTATTTCTTGCTCTATGAAATAATTTTGTGCAGTTTTATTGGTATGGCACTAAAGAGGTAAATTAATTTGCATAGAATTGTCATTTTTATTATATAGGAGTGAATTTCTATTGTTCTGTTCAATATCTTGTGAAGCACATGGAGATTCTCTATTTAACCTTTTATCTAAACTATCGATGGCATTTTCTGTTTCTTTCTGTCAAGAAAATTCATATTTCAGGCTTGAATTTAAAGAACAGATAAAATTGATTCCAACAATCCCTATGTTTTTACTTTTTTCCAGTAATAACACAAATAATTAAAATGATAGGTAAAATTACTGGATATTTGCTTTCCAGAACCATGGTTCTAAGATGGGATCCCCCTTTCATGCCAACTAAAAATTTTCTCATTAATATTTACTAGCCAGAATATTTTAACAAAATAATATTACTGCTCTTTATTTTTAACTGACTTAAAAAGCATTTAAATCTAATTTCAGAAGAGGTCATAAGGAGAAAAAATAAAGAACAATTCTAAAGACAGTATACGGCCACAGACAGTAACCTGGGCTCTAGAGTTAGTACAGTTTTCAAGGTGGAAACTGAAAAAAAAATAGTAACTCTACTTCTGACCCTTCATTTCACGATGAAACTTGTTAAGGTACATGCAGAAAAAGTTTCCCTGTATTTCCACTTTCCAACTAAGCCGTGAATGCAATAATGAGCTTAAAAATCTTATTTCATATGACTAAGGTATCTGATATATTTAAAAATTAATGTGAGTAGCTTTGGTATATTTTTATTAAGTGGCCTTTAAATTTTTTAAGAAAGGTCATTGGTGCCTTTTCTTTTTAAAATAGTTATAACAGGATATACCCCTCTATTAATGCACTCTTATTAAATTTGAGCCTCTCGGCACTCCTTTGAGGTAGACTAAACTAATATTATTATCCTTATTTTACCAGTGGAGGAATAGACTTGTAAACTTGCTCATTATTTATAGTGTAATTTATAGAAGGATTTGAACCCAGATCTTTTGTCCCAATCCTAAATTAAAAATTCTCTGTATCAATACAACACTTTATTCCTCAAATATTTTACCATGCTGCTGTCACATTTCACACACACACACACACACACACACACACACACACACACACACACACACGCACACACAAAACAACCCATAGATGATATCAACTGCCAAATAAATCTAACTTGCTAATCATTCTGGCAATTTCAAATTATGTAAATAACTGTTGAAATCCTTTTGGGTCTTAGTGTGCAGCATAAACAACCTCAGATCTTGTATTTTTTTTGCATAGTGGACATATAGGCTGATGTTACTCAAAGTGATATTTCTTTTAATCCTAAATTTTTCAAAGAAAGATGAAGCACCATGAGAAAAGGCAGAACAATAAAAAGTATCCAGAATGGCAAGATCAGGTTAAGCAGAACAACCAGATCATCATAACCTGATTCTTCCATATTAATGTGGTAACATTTTATAAAAGTGGATCCCTGTATTATCCTATATAAGCTGTGGATAGGTAGCAAGATCGATGCACTCTTTTTTATGCTCTTCATGCTACTAGAAATAGTTTCTTTCTTTCTCATTCCAGCAAACACTCAATATTAAGAACTGTTTCATTGCAGAAATAAGGGGGAACTGGCCTTGGGCCACATTTGTAAATCTATACTCAACTGCAACATCAATCAAATCTTACCCAAATGCCAATGTGCAGCTGGCTATTACAGATGTTCTTCTCAAATGGAGTAGAGCCAATGCCATCTACTCACTTCAGGGAGAGAGAGAGATTCAGGAACTAAAGAGAAATTTATAAGAAAACAATTTTCTATTTGTTGAGTCTTTGTATTCTTTATAAAATAGGAGTATTATTTATTCACAGTAATATATGATTCAGAGTATTTACAAATAAAAAGTCATAATGAACATTCGATCATATTTCATTTTTAGTTTATTTACATGTTTCCATTTCATTATCTTACTCATGGAAGAGTGGTGCCTTTTTGATACCATTTCTCAGTATAACTAAACTGCCTTTTCCCTAGAAATTCTTTTTGCTCCAATAAGTTAGACTATTTGGGACACTGATTTTACTGTATAGGTTTGACATTAAATGACACTTCAAAGAATACCCTTGAGGAATTGTATTCATCTGTCCAAGTTAAATAAGATTTGTATTTCTTGAATGAAACAAAATAGAAATCTATAAGATTCTCTGAAGCTTTCTGAAAAGTGTCATACATTTTTTAACTTTGTAATACAATTCTCCCTAATATTAACTAGTATGAATCATCTCAATATAATTTTTGAATTTATAAAAAATAATTTCTATTTATTTTCTGATGATTAGGACATCCAGTAAGACATTATGTTTAAGGTTATATTAAATTGAGAATTTATAATTGTGGATTAAACATAGGTAAATATAACTGAAAAAATAATAGAACTCACTCTCACATAGATGTTTAGAGTATATGCTTTCATATTTTATATCGGTGATTTGGTTTTCAGTCTAGATTTATGATTTTATCAATGTAGAGAACTCCTAGAATCACAATGCAGATAGGCCCTAGTAGGAAATTTTATATTATGGAGAGGTTTAGTGCCTTGCCCAAGGCCACACCAGCAGAATGTCTCAGAGATGGGTCTTGGACTTCCATGGTCCTAATTAAATGCCTGATTCTTTTTCTGCCCTAATATGAGACCTCTGTATGATATGATAATTGTGAATCAAAACAGGCAAATCAGGATGTTAAAAAACATGGTGCTTATATTTCCTTAAAGAAATATTATATAGTAAGCACTTGAATAAGATATAGTAAGCAACCAAAAAGCACCAATCAAATATAAACTATTATAATAACCCAATAATATAGATGAACAATAAAGGTGAAACAATCTTATCATAAAAGAAAAGGAGATATGATATATTCCAAGAACTACAGATTTCATTATCAAGTATCATTTTCCTCATTTGTTCTCCAGAGACAGAATTATTCAGGACAATTAGTTAGTATTCAGCTTTATTTTAGTGTTAAATTTCTATACCACGGTCCCCGACTCATAGACATTATGAAAAAATAACAACTCCTTTGGCAAAAGGAACAGTCAATCTTGCTACATTAACACTAACTGCCAACCAATTAGTATCAAAGTATGGATAAATTGAAGACCCCAGAAATAGTAATGCTGATTTCTTCCCTCCCCCAAACTGCTTACCCTACTTCCAGCTTGGCTCCCACAGTCATCATTTAGTGCAGCAGTTCTCAACCTCTCAATTTGTAGCAATGAGAATGCATAATGCATATCGGGTAGCAAAATTACAGTTTTGAAGTAGCCACCAAAATAATTATTTGGTTTGGGGTCACTGCAACATGAGGAACTGTATTTGTGGGGTTACAGCATTAGAAAGGTTGAGAACCACTGATCTAGTGGAACAGTCCTTGTGGAATAAAACAGACAACCAGTAAAACATCCAGAAACTGCCTCTGCAAGGTCTGCAGCCTCCCCTTGCACACGTTCTTTTGTCCTTCCTCCTCCAATCACTGTAGCCACAGCTATCAAAGACGTGGAAAAGAAAGATCCAAGTCCATTGCACTGTCAAATGATTGCACAGTAAAAACAGATTTCAACTCATCAGTGGAAACGACATCGAAGAAGATGCATCACTATAAACTATTGTGTTTCTCTACCTTAAAAATCACTAGACCTTTTCATTTGATTTATTCTAAATTTTTTCTGGATGCTCTCTCTTCTCTTAGAATGTAAATTCCTTGAGAGCAGGCACTCTCACTATTTTATTTGTAATCCCAATGCTTAGGCCCCTGTTTTGCTCAGAGTAAGCAATGATTTTTAAAAAATTCATTCATTCATTGTAGCCATTGCATTTACTGTTCTCTTGGTTCTATTTATTTTGTTCTTGGTTCATACAAATTATCTTGTGCTTTCAATGAATCCTCATAATATTCCTTATAGCAAATTAATATTTCATTGCTTTCTCATACAACAGTTTGCTTAGCCACTTCCTAATTAATAGGCAACTATTTCTCCTCTTTGGTTAACACAAAAGATGCCACATTGAATATCTGTGAATATATGTAGGTATCTATATATGTATGCAAACATCCACATATAAATAATTTTTGTCTCAGACTTCCTCGGGATATAAGCAAAGTAAAATCTCTAAGTAAAAAGATAAAAAACATTTAATCATTTTAACATGATTCCAAATTATGTTTTTCAGAATAACTAGCTGAATTATTAACCATACTGAGTGCTTTAGTACATCTGCCTTCCCATAATTCCTTCCAAGCTCTACTTTTTTGTAATCCTTGCCAACTTTCTGCATATTATATGAATTTCATATTTGTCTTAATTTGTATTTCCTTAACAATAATAATTCAACATAATCTTCATTTGGCTTTGGATATTATACATTTCTTTTTAAAATTGTTAGTCCAAACTTTTGACCAAGAGGAGGAGGAGGAAAAAATATGAATGAAATGCAAAAAGTACCCTGAAGAAAGCAGAAGGGAATTGAAACAGGAAGGGCCATATTGGTACTACCATTTTAAAATTGAGCTTATTTTGTAGAATCATGCTCAATTATTCAGTCCTCTTCTTTCTTTCTTTCCTCTTTTAGATTATGCATGGTTTTATGTTTATAAATAACTTTGTAGTTTATAATAAATAGATAGATCCATAACAAGCATTCATTGTCATTGGTCTGTCAGAAATATTAAGTTTTTGTATTTAGAAATTTCCCCCCAATAATCCTTGTACACCATCATCCCCATTAGATAACTCTTTCTTTTTCATCATCAGGAAATATGTAATGAAATCAAAGAGGACAAAGAGAACCTAGAATATAGATCTCTCTACCCCACAGCAAACAGATAAAAGCAAAAAAAAAACAGTTTGAATATAGATAGGAAGAAAAAAAATTGAAAGTATTCCCAAGGTAAGGCTTTAAAAATTAAAATTTCTGTGTCTTTTTTTAATTGACAAGTGGTGGAGAAGAAGAATTTATTGAACAAGTACTCTGTGCCAGGACAATGGTAAACATTTTACCATCATTACAAGCATTTATTTGGTCTCCTTTCTATCTCCTACCCCTCTGAAAAAGGGAAAATAAAACTTTACTAATAGATATAAATAGTCAAGCATATGAAATTGCACATCGGATGAATACAAAAATCAATGCTATATTCTTTATACTGTTTGTTATTTCCATAATTAGGGAGTAACAGTCTTCAAAATGCACTGAAATCATTGTTAGATATAAGATATTTCTTAGGAGGAAAAAAATAAGATCAATTCACCAACCCATTGCTCCTGGGATTTCTCTCCTCATTTTCACTCCTCCCCCAGAGTCTACAGCCATACTGATTTAAGGCTCCTGATATTCCTCATGAATTTCTAGGCATCATTTTGGGAGCTAAACTCTTGTAAATGCAAAAGCTTAGACTCTCTCTTCCAAAGAAAGTTGAAGAATCTTAATTGGACCCTCTCTGAGACTCAAGAGGAAGGAAAAAAGAAGAGCTGAGAGAGTAGGGTAGAAAACTGATAACATTTAGCACGAATTATAGATACTGTAATACTACACAGAAGGGAACAACTAGCTAATGGAAGGAAATATAAAGTTAGAGAAGAGACCCAAATGAAAAGATTTTTTGGATAGCCCCACTGAGTACATAATTTGTTAATTTGTTTATTTTTCTTTCTGGAACCTTCAGAGTAATTTGATCCACAATTTTAATTCATCTTGTCAGAGTTTCAAGTCATTCTTCTTCTAGTTCCTTTCCTAAAAGTCTCCCTCTTTTCCCTCCCCTTCTATTTCTTTGATTATCCTTCTTTGATGTTTATTTCTCATACATTTTATGTTGGTATTATCTCTTTTGACCACTAATAAACTGCAGTGACTTTTATTATACTCTACACACACACACACACACACACACACACCAGAATGAAAAGTGATGAAAAAGAACAGCTTTTATACATATATGTATGCATTACATAATGCAAAGCAAGTATGTATATTCCCATTTTTATGCTATCGATAAATAAATAGGATGCTTAATGCTCTCAAGGAAATTCTAATATTCAGTGGAGTAAAATTGAGCATTTTTTCTTTGAACATTCAGATTCCTTTCCTATATAAATATGCATTGCTCTATTCTGAGACAATGGAGGAGGGGAATGGCATCTTGCTGACCTATTTTATACTATTCTCAATATAGAAAATACTCTGAGTTAAATGTGTACTCACCTGACATGTCAATGAATTATTTTAGGAAACTGCTAGAGTTTGGTAAATTCTCTTCTTGGCTATTATGGCAGAAGCTTTCCCACCAATAATGTTGGATTCAATTCAATTCAGTTCAGATCAGTTCTATTCAGCAGACAGCTATTAAGCACTTACTATTCTAGCCCCTAGGTATTCAAAGAAAATGAAAAATGGTCTTCATAGAATCTCTGACTTGGGAAAGACTTCAGAGGTCACTATACCTCTGCAGAAAACTCCCATATTATATCCCGGACATAGGGTCATGCAAACTCTTCCAGAAGTCCAGTGATAAGGACATAATTACCTCATTCTACTTTTTAAACAATGCTAATTAACAAAAATATTTCCATATCAGCCTGAAATCTTCCTATCTACAACTTATATTATACAGTTCTATACATTATGTAATGTCTAACTATTGATATGAATTTTGCCATACAGGGCCAAGAGAAAAAAAAATCTAATCTCATCCCACAAGAAATCCTTCAACTACATGAAGTTAGTTCCAATGTTTTCCTTTTCTAGACTAGACAACTTTCAGTTAGTCCTTATATAATGTGACTTCATCCCCTAGTAACCTAAATCCTCTTGACATGTTGCACAAATCAAAGATTGCACAGAGGTTGTATTACTACCATAACCTCCCTTGTAAATGAACACTAATTAACATTATTGACCTTAATAAGTATTAAAATGCTACATTATTAAATAGCATTATACATTTGTCATTATTTTGGGCAGAGCATGTAAGACATAAACAGTTTAGATAAGATGCTATCTCTGCTTTGAAGAAGTATTTAATGTAATAATGGAAAGGGGAATTCCTATCTTTAGGTGAGTAGCAGAAAATAACTAGAATGTAAGGGAAACAATAGCAGTAGAGATACATAAAGCAAAATCCTTAAAAGAAAATAACAATAAAAATCCATATCCTATGATGCTTTAGTACTACATTTGAGTCATAAGGAAGGCAAATTAGAGATTCTAATACAAAGGGGATTTGACCACGTAAGTATTAATGGGATGATGGGATGAGAAATCATGAGAAAAATTTGATTCTGAAAGGTTATGTCCAATTCAACCCAGCAGATAAAAAGAATGCTAAGGATCACTATTACATTAAGAAGATGTGATCCTTAGCTAATAGGAAATCAAGAGGGAAAAGCTTGAAGAACATTTCAATGAAGTTCAGTGGAAGGAGAAGCTTTAGCAGTGTGGTCAGGGAAGTATAATATAGACCACTTGTACAGAATGAGGAAACAAATAAGGATTTCATGACATAGATCCTGACTGGAACAGAGACACAATATGGAAATTATGTGGGAAATCACGATTCAACTTCAAAATGTGTAAATGAAGAGGGGAAAGCTGGCTAGATTCTGACATATATCCTAGATTTTAGGAAAGTAGATTTCAAAGGATACAGAGAAACACATTTATTAAAATAACACAAAAAAAATCTATCCAGGAAAAGTGGAAGGCTATAAAAATGAAATTCTGAGGAGATAATTATATTATTTATAGTGCAATGACCTTTCATATTTTTATTTTTTCTCATTTAAGATCTTAATAGCTATGTTCAAGTACTTGAAAATAAAATTTAGAATGAATTATACAAGCAATTATGAATAATTATAGTTATGTTTGCATAGTGTTCATATGTGTGCATGTGTATATATGTATGCACATATGAGTAGAAAGATTTATATTTCCTTCTAGATAATGCGTTGTATTTCTTTATTTTAGATATTTTTTACTTTCTTTTAGATGATAACAATTATCTGTGGAATTCGAGAAACTGACTTCATGTGTATTTGTGATGCACGCAGGTGTACCTTTTTATAAGATGAGGTAGTTTTCCTCTTGAGATAGACTTACTTCTTTACTCCCAGCATCTCTTCTACTTCTCTGCCTCGCTTCTCTGTCTCTACCTTTCTGTCCCTCCTTCTGTCTTTTTCTTCCTCCCTCTCTCAATTTCTCTGTCTTCCTCTATCTCATTCTATTTCTTTCTTCATTACACTTGATAGATTTATGGTAGTTTTTGAAATACTGAAACAGAGATCTTAAGCTTGTCACAGCCACTTAACTCAACCATTTTTGAACCACCTTTCCTGTCATCCTTTGTTAGTCTTTTCAATTGATGGTGTATTTTGAGCAGACTCCTTCATTGTATTATTCCAATTGATCCTTTAATATTTATCATGAGACGGAGCTCAGAATTTATAGACTTACAGTCACTTCATCTCATATGCATGACTTTACACATTGTCAAATTTGTTGAAAATACTCAATGCTCCTGTTAGAAAATGCCTTCTCAGACATCTCCATGATATTTTCTGCACACACGGCAGCACATTTTTCAGGGTTTATTTTAAACACTTGACTAGATGCTTTCTAAATGTGTTTTCTTCATGGTTGCAAGACAAATATGGTTGCTTTCCAACAGAGGATTAGCAAGTCCGACAAGACAACCAAAGCTCTTTATGCACATGGAGCATTAGGTCTAAACATACCTTTGAGCTTGTCCACAGGATGCCATATAATCACAGGAAACATGGATTTGAAGCTAGAAGGATCTTTATACATCACTGAGCCCACCACCTTCAGATGAGAACATGGTCAGCTAGTAAGTGTCTGAGTTTGTATTTGGACTAGTCAATCATACTCCAAGACCAGTGTTCTAGCTACTGTGCTCCCAGTTGTCTCTTGTCAACTGAGCTTCATTAGGACATGCTTAACCTCAGGTGATTATATAATCAGTTTATTACTATGGCAAATGGCCATCTCTTAAAGCCAATAAGGCTATTAAAATTCTGGATTAATCAGTCTGCAAATATTAACCAATCAGCTATAATAGATCAAAAGGACTATGTCACAAATGAGGAGATGTATAGTTGCCAGTGAATGAAAGTTAAACTGTCATTAAAAGGAAGAGAGACATAAAGCCAGGAAATGAGCAATGAATGAATTCTACCAGAATAGAGATGATGGGCAAATAAGGGATGATGAAAAGCCAAGTTGTCCTCAAAGTTTGGTCTTTATTTTAAATGCCTGTATTTATACAAGCAGAGGAAAAAATGAAAGTGGTCAAAACTTTCCACTCAATTCAATAAATTAGTGACTTTGCTGTAGGTTTAACTTATCAAGTAGAAACCGATTGAAATTACTGTAATTCTAGAGGAAGTAAGTATGAAAAATTAAAACTATTACGAAGAGGGGAAAAAAGAGGGGAAAGTACCTTTTCTCCTCTCAAATGAATGCATGAATCTTCTGAGTGAGTTTCATCCTTATCAACCTACCTAGTTTCCTGAAGGACAGATCTCTGGAAACCATGAAATGGAATTTTAAAGTTTGGATTACTGGTGATGAAATGTAATGCATATAGGTACTAGGAAATGCATATAGCAAGTGGTATTTAAATGATTTATTCCAGGAATATAATTTTAAATTCTGTTCCACTTTTTACCAAAAAAAAAAAAAAGAATTAGGAAAATAGGAAAAGTGAAGGGAAACTACTGACTGGTTATTGGCAGCATGCATGAACTATCATGCATGGTGATTACAGGACCCCTTCCAAGTAGTACAAATGAGCCTTAGGCACTGCAATTGACTTCCCTCACTTTTGGTACTTTATACTTGGACTTTCTATTGCATTTAGTTTTCCTTGAGTAGTAAGGTCCTTTTAGATGAAGTTTGTCCCTTGATTCATACCCACTTAAAGAAGAAATGTTCAGCATTCACAATTTTTATAAAATCAAGACATTTATAAATATTTCTGAATGTTTCTCAATAACTTCTTATGGTTTTACTCCTCTTATGGTTCATTATGAAGACCTCCACATATGCAATTGAATACTGAAAAAAATTATTTCTTTCATCTCCTTCCTCCTATCTCCCATATTTTGATTTCCTATATTCTATTACTATTCTCTGAGATCGGTTTGATATTCTGGCCAGATGAACAAAGTTTGTTGTGGTAAATGTAATATAAATGAAATCTCTCTCTTTCATAGTACTTTTATTGGAGTTCAGCCTTTGCCAGCTCTTTATCAATAGAGTCAAGTCTACTTCTTATAAAGGGGTGGTATCTTAGAAATTTTGGAATATTTAACTCATAGGTTTCTATTTCTCCAGTGTTTATTAAAAAAAGGTAGATTGGCCTGTAGTTAATTTAATTCAAAATCATTTATTAGTGCTCCTGTTGTGGGCACTAGGACTACAAAGATAAAAAAATGACAGGCCCTATTTTTAAGAGCTTACACTCTAATAGGAAGGACACAATAAGTACAAATAACCTATGATAAAGTGTGATAAAAGATGACAAAAGAACTCAAAATACTATATTAAAATTCAAAGATGACTTTTAGCTGAAGGCAGAAGAGAATATTTCATGGAAGATATGGATTGGGAAGAAGAGTAAGAATTTCAACGGACAGAGATGGCGATGAGGTGCTTTGATCTTTCCAGACATTTTAAGTGGTATGAACAAATCCATAAAGGCAGAAGAATACAGGATGGAATTTGTCTACTTCAATGGGGATAGAGAATGAAAGATAGAACATAGTTGAACTGGATTTTTCCATGACACACTATGCATTTATGGGTACTATAAATAGGGTAATCAATTTAGATCTGAAAAGGAACTTAGAGGGCATGTACTTCAACTTCCTCACTTTGCAGATGAAGAAACTAAGGCCCAAATGTTAAGTGACTTTCTCAAGATCATAGGAGTTAATAAGTAGCCAACGTAGAATATGAATCCAGTACCCAATCCAGTCTACTTCCCACCATACCTAGGGTGTGTTGGTGTGTGCGATGTCTATGTTCCAGATTATTAGAGAGATTTCTAGGCAGAATGGAAGAAATGTTTTGAGATAATTGGTAAATCAATTAGTACTTTTCAAATACCTATTTTAAGGCTGGTTACTATGGTAAATGGGAGTCAGCATTCAGACAACTATTTATAAAGATGATATATACTATAGAAATTGGAGATAACTAATAGATAAGTAAAATAATCCACAAAAAAGTCAAAAAGCAAAATAAACTCATTTAGTCAATAAGCATTTAGTAAGCTACAAAACAGGCATTGATCTAAAGAATGTGATACAAAGAAGTACAAAACCTTTTCCTGCCACCAAGAGGCTCACATAGGGGAAAGAAAAAAAAAAGACTCATAGAAGAAACTGTGAAAGGGTTGGTAGAAAAAAAAAATCAGAAGGGAAATTTCATTGTCTTACTAGAATTATATGTTGCTCATGAGGAAGAATTGCAACTGCAAACTAAAGCCAACTTTTGAAGAATATGTAGAAAAGGTAGAAATAAGCTAACCATAGCAAGCTCAGTTATTACAGATTTTAATTTCCACAGCCTTATCAGCCATTTAGTTTACTCTGACCCTAGAATCCAATTATGAAACATGGAAACCTGATTGAAATCAGTGTGTGAGGTGAGATAATACCCCATATCTGACATAATTGATTGAGATATATAGATTGATAGGTTTTATATAATATAATATATCCATCATTTACTTTGTATATAAAAAGCAAATAATAGACATATACATGTGTGATATGAATATGCACACATATTATAGTTGTTGAATTGTTTCAGTTGTATCCAACTCTTCATGACCCCGTGGACTATAGCTATCCCTGAGGTTTTCTTGTCATGGATGTTAGACTAGTTTGTAATTTACCTCTCTAGTAGATCCACGGGATCCTTTTATCAGACAATCACCGGTTAAGTGACTTGCCCAGGGTCACCGCTTGCAAGTGTCGGGGAAGGATGTGATTTCAGATCTTCCTGACTTTGGGCCAGCACTCTATGCACTGATCCATGGCTGCCTTTAGAATGTTATATATAATGTATTTACTATATATGGTTGTCATCTTATTCATTATAAAGATCTTCCTAACTAATGGAATGGCATATTCATATGAGTCATGTAAAAATGGAGATTTTGAACCCTAGGCTTCAATCCCCAGAAGTCCTTGGTATTTCCCAGAATTCACTATAATTTCACCTGAGTCTCCACGTAGGTGAGATCACAATTGGTATTTAACTGGCAGTAACACCTCCTACACTCTTTTCTCTTCCATTGCAATGATGTAGCAAGTACAGTGGTAAGCTAAGCACGGGGATTTTGAATGGGCTAATCAGCCATGAGCACGTGGTTTTTATTTTGTATCCTTGGTTTCTAATAATCCTTAATAAACCTCATAAAATATAATATGTTTTATTATTAGAGACATAATTTAATTTTTACAGTCATAAGTATTTAAATATAAAATTTCACAAATATGAAGTCAGATGGATATTAATGATGCTTTTGATGAGTTCCAAGAACTCATATATATAAACCTCTGAGAAACAAATTTAGGAAATGTTTTTCATGTAGTGTTTAAGTTGCTATTTTCTTCTTTTCAGCATTAATATCAATTCATTGCTTGTCTCACAAAAATTAAACATTAAAAGGAACTAGTTTTAGATTTGTAAGTGTAGATATTCTTCTACCTCTGTGATTTTTAACAACTTTTTTCTTTCAAGCTGCTATTCCATCCCCAGCACTGAACTAAAAAAGGACTAAATAGACCTGGGGGTCATATTTTCATTCTTTTTGTGTTTATTTCTATGATTTTAAAAAACCTTCCTTCTATGTAAGAAACTGGCCTAAATTTCTAAGACTAAAAGCAATTTATCAATGAATATTCAAAGGTTATAAAGAGACATTTCTCAAAAGAAGAGACCCCAGCTTTAAACAAATTGGAAAACATTTTCCAAATTACTAATAATTAGAGAAATGCAGATTAAAGCAACTTTGAAATTCTACTTCATCCCTGTCAGTTTGACAAAGATTAAAAATAGGGAAATAGCAAATGGTGCAGGGTCTTTGGGAAAAAAAAATAAGCACACTAATGCCCTATTGAAAAGCTGTAAATCACTCCCACCATTCTGCAATGTGGAACTATTTTATTTCTCTCTATTAAGCTAGCTAAACCCTTTGACCCATTAATACCATGCCTTGGCTCATACTCTAAAAATATCAAAGAAAGTAGGAAAAGACCCACATATACAAGAATATCTATGACAGCTTTTTTTGTAGTATCCCAAATATGGAAACTGAGTTGGTGTTCACCTTTTGGAGAAGAAATAAAAAATTGATTTATGAATGTAATGGAAAATTGTTGAGCCATAAGAAAGTTTTGAAAAAGGCCAGTTTCAAGGGAACTACAAAGACTTCCATGAATTGAAGCAGAATGAAGTGAGCTGACTTAGAAGAAAATGTATATAATGGCAACATTTTAAGGAAAAACAACTGTGAAAGATGTTTAACTATCATCAATCAATCATAAATACAAAACTTCAAGATAAAGCATGCTATCTATGCCCTATTATAGAGGTGATGTTGTTGAGATTTAGAATATTCACATCCATTTTTTAAAACCTTACCGCCCATCTTAAAATCAATATTATGAATTGGTTCTAAGGCAGAAGGACAGTAAGGGTGAGGCAATGGGGATTAAGTAATTTACCCAGGGTCACACAGCTAGGAAACTCCTAAGGCTAGATTTGAACCCTGGACCTCTCATTTCCTGGCCTGACTATCCACTGAATCACTTAGTTTCCCCTTACATACATTTTGACATAGTCAATGCAAAAATATCTTTTGCTATACAATGTATGTGTCGTTCATTTTTATTTAAAAAAATTTCATGTGGGTAGATATGCTAGGGAGAAACATTGCATATAATGGTTCAAAGAAATGTATAAAACACTAAAAAATCACATACTAATAATCAATTTCCCTATGACTAAATTCTCTTTGTTATGTTTTGAGGGGACAAAGTATACACATACCAGCAAATAAAAACTAAGAAAAACTCAATACAAAGTAAGTTCAGAGGGGAGATAAGTAGCAGATTTCATCAGAGTTTTGAAGGAAGCTAAGAATTCTCATATGTGGACCAGGTAAGAGTGTTTGACATTCTGAGCTTGAGGGATTCAAAGATAGGGATATATGAGATAAGACCAGAAACAGCAAGTGGGTCTGTTTTTCTCAAAGGCAAATGCATAAATGTTATTAATTTATAATAAACTTGAAAAAATAGACTGAAGTCACATTAGAATGACCAAATAGAGAATTGTTTTTCCTTGACTCCAGGGAAATAATAAATCCAGAAAAAATATTTGTGTAGAATAACTTAGCCCTATCTGTATTTTTGTTTAAAGTAACCACTTGGCTGTTTTATCCAGTGGAATTGAAGGTACAGTAAATGCACAAGTGAACCAGAAACACACACATATGCAATCTATCTATCTATCTATCTATCTATCTATCTATCTATCTATCTATCTATCTATCTATCTATCTATCTATCTATCTATCTATCTATCTATTCTATCCATCCATCCATCCATCCATCCATCTATCCATCCATCCATCTATCTATCTATCCATATATGCATACATTTATAGATATATAGAGTTTATCTAGCAAAATCTTTTGTTGTGGTATAGCCATTTTGGTCATGTCTGACTTTTTATCATCCCTTATGGAGTTTTCTGTGGCAAAGATATTGGAGTGGTTCATCATTTACTTCTCTAATTGATTTTATAAATAAGGAAATTGAGACAAACAGGGTTAAGGGACATGCACAGGTTTACACAGCTAATAATTATCTGAGACAGTTTTAAACTTAGGTTTTCCTGACTTCAGGCCCAGCCCTCAATCTACTACATGTACTTTGTAGTAAAATTTAATTAATACCAAATCTAAATAATCCATCCTAACTATATTAAGAAAAAAGAACAGCAAAACTTATAGAAAATTTTGGAAAACAAAGAAAGCATATAATTTTAGGATTTTTAAGACAACTAGTAAAGAACCCTGGTCCTAGTTAAGTATGTATCCTCATTTTAGGATAGTGAATTTCTTAAAAAGAAGTAAATTAAGATGAAGCAATTTGATATATTGGATAGGAAACTAATGGTGCAGCCAAGAAGACATTGACAATTTCTGCCACTGACAATTTCTGGCTCTGACTTTAGATAAATCTATAGATAAATCTCCAAGGGTACATGTAACATAAAAGATGCATTGGTAAAGGGAATTTCCTTGTGTGGGAAAGGAGGAGTATTGATAATATTTTACATTCACGTGGGAAAGAAAGAATATTAATAATAAACATTTTATAGTACTTTTATAGTATCAACTACTTTACAATTCAATTCACAACAGCACTGGGAGACTTAGTAACACTAATGCATAATTATTACTCTCCTTTAACAGATGAGAAAACAGAGGCATGTTGAGATTAAGTGACTTCCTTAGGGTTGCACATTTAGCTAGTATAGGAAGCAGGATATGAACTCAGTCCTAATCTGACTGTGAGTCCAAATCCTCTATATACTTTTAAACATAACCATATTTACATGTGCTGCTCATTAATTCAGGTAACAGGAACTCAGATTTCTTTGTGAGAACAATATCATTGGGGATGGGGATAAGGGTGGAGGCAAAAGTTAACATCACACTGAAAAGCCAGGGGAGGAAAAAAGGGAGCTCTTCTTGATTCCACTGAGAGAGCACTCAATTTCCTAAAGGATTCGGGTATTACTTAAAAGTTCTTAATATTAATGGAAGTCTAATTGAAATATTATATTATGGTCATTGTAGTAGTCTGATTTGATGTGGTGAGTTAGGGTAAATTTGAGCATGAATCACAACCCATCTTCAGCTTGTCCTTTTCTTTTTCATAATTTATTTATTTATTTAGAATTTTTCTCCATGGTTACATGATTCTTGATTTTTTCCACCCCTATTCTCTCCCTCCCTGCCTTGCCCCCCAGAGCTGAAAAGCAATTATGCTGGATTATACATGTATTATAGTTCAAAACATATTTCCATATTATTCATATTTGCAGTAGATTGATCTTTTAACTCCCAAACCTTAATCATATCCCCATCGTACTATATAATTGATCAAATTTTTTCTTCTGCATTTCTACTCCCATAGTTCTTTCTCTGGATGTGAGAGAGCATTCTTTCTCATAAATTCCACTAGATTGTCCTGAATCATTGCATTGCTGCTAGTAGAGAAGTCTATTACATTTGATTGTGCGATAATATATCAGTCTCTGTTTACAATGTTCTCTGGTTCTGCTCCTTTCACTCTGCATCAATTCCTAGAGGTTGTTTCAGTTCACATAGAATTCCTCCAGTTCATTATTCCTTTCAGCACAATAGTATTCCATCACCATCATATACCACAATTTATTCAGCCATTACCCAGTCAAGGGACACCTCCCCATTTTCCAATTTTTTGCCATCCCAAAGAGCGTGGCTATAAACATTTTTGTAAAAGTGTTTTTCCTTATTATCTCTTTGGGGTACAAACATAGCAGTGGTATGGCTGGATCAAAAGGCAGGCAATCTTTTAAATCCCTTTGGGCATAACTCCAAATTTCCCTCTAAAATGATTGGATTAATTCACAATTCCACCAGCAGTATGTTAATGTCCAAATTTTGCCACATCCCCCCCAATATTATTACTTTCCTTTGTGCCATAGTGGCCAATCTGCTAGGTGTGAGGTGATACCTCTGAGTTGTTTTAATTAGTATTTCTCTAATCAGGAAGGATTTAGAACACTTTCTCATGTGATTATTGATAGTTTTTATTTCTTCATTTGAGAACAATCTATTCATATCCCATGACCATTTGTTGATTAGGGAATGGCTTGATTTTTTTTTATAAATTTGAATTAGTTCCTTATATATTTGGGAAATTAAACCTTTGTCAGAGAGTTTTGTTAAAAATATTTTCCCCATTTTGTTGCTTTCCTTCTAATTTTGGTTACATTGGTTTTGTTTGTACAAAACCTTTTTAGTTTGATGTAATCAAAATCATTTTTCATTTGGTAATATTCTCTATCTCTTGCTTGGTCTTAAATTCCTTCCTTTCCCATAGATCTGACAGGCATACCATTCTATGTTCACCTAATTTATTCATGATTTCATTATCTATATTTAAGGCATTTACATATTTTGAATTTATCTTGATATAGGGTGTAAGATGTTGATATACACCTGATTTTTCCCATACAATTTTCTAATTTTCCCAGTAGTTTTTGTCAAATAGTTAGTTCTTATCCCAGAAGCTGAGATCTTTGAATTTATTGAATATTTACTTGCTGAAGTCATTTATCCCTCATCTATTCCATTGATCTTTTTATTTCTACTATCTGTTAGCCTTCTATCTCTTAGCCAGTACCATATTGTTTTGATGACCACTGCTTTATAGTACAGTGTAAGATCTGGTACTGTTAGCTCTTCATCCTTCACATTTTTTTCATTATTTCCCTCGATATTCTTGATATTTTGTACTTCCAGATGAACTTTATTATAATTTTTTCAAATTCTATAAAAATTTTTTGGTAGTTTGATATGTATAGCACTGAATAAGGAAATTAATTTGGGTAGGATTGTAATTTTTATTTTATTAGCTCATACTACTTTAAAGATTAAATTTAATGGTTGGACACAGTTTATTTACTAAAATAGAGGGGAAACAATAAAGTAGAGAAATATGAAAGAGGTTAGAGAAAATACCTATACTAGTCTTCAACCAGGAGGGCCAGTAGTGAGTAATCACATGGCCTCTCTAAGTCGGAAGCTAGTCTCTTAGGAAACTAGGAAGGGAGTCAGCCTTTTCACTCACCCAACCAAGTAGTCCTGGAGTCAGAGTCAAAATTGAAGTCAGGATCCATGCTGTAGTCTCCAATGAGGTTCCCTTGGAGATTATCTCCAGGAGATACTCTCCATGAGACTCAACATCACCAGGCTGCCAGCCAAAGGATTTTGTGGCTTTTATGGTGGTTTCGTATCCTGCCCCTCTTCACAGGGGCCAATCACAGTTTCCAAAATTGTCACACCTCTCATCCTCTGAAGGTGGTAATTCTCCTCCTAGGATTCACACTTTTCTGAATAGTCACCTTTGGATTCACATGTTTCTGAGTTTGTGAACTCTTAAAAGAATTCAAAAGTTTCTGGCTATTTGAGTTAGAAAAAAGGGTGGAATTCTTCCAAGTATCTTGCTGGATTCTCACTTAACTCTCCTCCTAGGAGTAAGAGTTTGTGGACTTTCCTTATTTTAGGGTTAAGTATGGGTATAATCGATTTTTCTTGTTTAATTCAAAAGTAGACAAAAGAGAGTTAATCCTGCCTTCAGTCTAGTTAAGTACTAAGTAAGGGTACTTAAGTTATTGTTATTCCAAAGTGTTAACTCCAACTAGGCATAGAGAACTAAGGATTCCCTTTTCACAAGTTCAAACTCAGAATAGACAAAGAGAAGCAAGAATTTCCTTTCACACTACCCATGAGCAATTGATGTTTTTCCAATTATTTAGATCTAATTTTAATTGAATAAAAATTGTTTTGTAGTTGTATTATATAATTCCTATGTTTGTATTGGTAGATAGATTCCTAAACATTTTATATTGTCTAGAGTGATTTTAAACGGAGTTTCTCTTTTTAACTCCTGCTACTGATTATTGTTGGAAATATATAGAAATGCTAATGATTTAAATAGGTTTATTTTATACCTTGCAACTTTGCTAAAGTTGATTATTTCCACTACCTTTTAAGTTGATTTTCTAGTATCCTTTATACTATTATATCATCTGCAAAGAATGACAGTTTAGTTTCATCACTGCCTACTTTAATTCATTCAATTTCTTTTTTTCTCTAATAGTTATTGCTAGCATTTCTAGGAAAATATTAAATAACAGAGGTAATAATGGTCATCCTTGCTTCACTCCTGATCTTATTGGGAAAGCTTTTAACTTATCCTAACTGCAGATGATAATTGTTGATGGTTTTAGATATATATATATATATATATATATATATTGTTTATTATTTTGAAGAAGGGCCCTTCTATTCCTATGCTTTCTAGTGTTTTCAATATGAATAGGTGTTGAATTTTTGTCATAGAATTTTTCTGCATCTATTGAGATAATCATGTGTTTTCTGTTGGCTTGATTATTGATATATGGTCAACCATGTGGATGGTTTTCCTAATATTAAACCATCCTTGCATTCCTAGTAGAAAGCCCACCTGGTCATAATGAATAATTCTTGTGATAACTTGCTGAAGTCTTTTTTCTAGTATTTTATTCAACATTTTTGCATCTTTTTTTTTTATTTCATATGATGCATAATGAATTTTGCTCCAGCCTTTTACCTTGAATCTGTCTGTGTCACCCTGCCTCAAATGTGTTTCTTGTAAACAACATATAGTAGGATTCTGGTTTTTAATCCACTTTGCTATCTGCTTCCATTTAATGGGTGAGTTCATTCCATTCATATTCAGCATTATGATTACTATTTGTTTATTGTCCTTCATACCATTATCCTCTTTTGATTCTGCTCTATTCCCTTTCTCTTTGTTCTTCTAAGCCAGTATTTTGCTTTTTGTCACCTACCCCCATACTACTCTTCCCTCATCTTACCTCCCCCTTCCCTTGTCTTATTCCTTTTCTACTTCTCTGTAAGGTAAAATAGAGTTCTACACCCATTGAATATGGTAAGATAGAGTTTTATACCCCACTGAGTATACTTTATTTTTCCTTCTTCGAAACATTTTAGATGAGAATAAAGTTTAAGCATTTCCCATCACCACCCTTATCCACCCTTCTCTATAATGATTTTTATACCTCTTTATGTTATTTAATTTATCCCATTATATCTCTCCCCTCCCTTTTCTCTCAGTGCAACCTCTTTCAGCCCCTTGACTGATTTATTTACATACTGTTCATATGCATAGATATCATGTAATATATAGATCTAGTTCCATATTTTCAAATTTACATTCACATTATATCATCATATACACATATCATAATTAGCTTCACCCTCTTTCTGAGTAAATTCCTTCTGTCTTCTCTACTAGTAAGAATAATTTTTGAGAATTACAGAAATCCTCTTTCCATGTAGACATATAAACATTTGACTTTAATGTGTCCCTTAAATTTCCTCTTTCTCATTTACCTTTTTGGACTTTTCTTGTGTTTCATATTTGGACTTCAGATTTTTTTGTTTAGGTCTGGATTATTCCCCAGGAATGCTTGGAAATTTTCTATCTTGTTGAATGCCCATCCCCCCCCCCCAAAAAAAGAATATACTCAGTTTTGCTGGATAGATGACTCTGGGTTACAAACCCAAAACTTTTGCCTCCCTGAATATCATATTTCATGTCTTTTAATCCTTTACTGTAGAATATGCTAGGTCCTGTGTGATCCTGATTGTAGCTCCTTGGTATTTGAATGGTTTCTTTCTGGCTGCTTGAAGAATTTTCTCTTTAGCTTGGTGACTCTTTTACTTAGCTATTATATTCCTCAAAGTTGTTACTTGAAGATTTCTTTCTAGATCTATAGGTAATCTATGAATTATTTCAATTTCAATTTTATTTTCTTGTTTGAGGATCTCTGGACACTTATCTTTGATTTTTTCATTAAGCTATTTCATGTTTTCCTTTCAACTCTTTCTGGAAGTAGATTTCATGGCCTTCCTTATGTTCCTTTTCTCTGAGGTCATCAATGTCACACATCTGCAATATCACTTCCTTAGGGAAAGTGATTGAAAAGTCAAAATAGTTTCTATGAGTGGATATAACCAAGCTCTGTGCAAATACTTAATTTTTTTTCTTTAAGATTTCACTATATCAAGAAGGTAGAGGAAGAATGGTAAAGTAGAGGAATACTCAGCCTATCTTTCCCAACATTTCTTTCCAAACAACTTTAAAATAACTCCTTAAATGAAAATGTGGAGTGACAGAGCCAATAAAATGCCCAGTTAAGACATTCTTCCAAACCAATATAATTTAGGAGGTTGGAAAGAGATCAACAAACACAGGGGTGGAGGATGGCCTGGAGTACATGTGGATGCTGCAACAGTGGTGGGCATACCTGATGGGGACAGAAACAGTAGCGGCTTTGGGAGCTCTCAAGTTAGAGACAGTAAGGTCATCTGGCAATTTGTCAGACTTATATGAACCAATACAAAGTGAATTGAGCAAAACCAGGAAAATATTATAAAATGTAATAGTAGTATTGTAAATGAAATAATCACACTGAATCTGTATCATCTTATAATTGATTTTTTCCTTTAACTAGCTAAATAAGTAAGGACTCTTTGAAGCTGAAGTTCAGAAATAGTCACATAGTTGTCACTTAGTTCACAAATTCAACTGACTTGTTATAAGTTTGATGCAGTCTTTCTGCTAAACACTCTTCTGTGCTTGCCTGAAAGAAATTTGTTGTCCTGGAGAGAAACAGATGAACACCAGGGAGTCTGGTCTAGTGTCTTACACTAGTTAAGTTATTCTTCAGATATCTGATTTGTTATACAAAGAATGGTCTTCTATCTCTGATCTTGAAGGTAGACTGAAGCAATGAATATTTCTTAGGAGGACAATGTTGTTACCAACTCTTCATTCCCAATTTCACATCATCTGCCACACATTAGCTGTGTAAAAAATCATTTGATTCTCTCATTCTATGATGTTTAGCTCTTTTAACCAACCATAACTGATCTTCTTGTTCACTACTCCCCCAAAATATGAAAGAAAGTGGTTCTTCTCATTTAGGGTCATAACTATGCTGAGGATGCTGAAATCCTAATTATTGGTATGTTCACTCTTTACTAATACATTGAGTATGCTCACAACTACTTTTCCCCTCAGTTATCTTATTTAGGTTGCCACATAAAGATGATGAACTGTAAAGACAGCTACTCTAATGAAAACATTAGACTAACACAATTCCAAAAAGAATTGTGATGAAAAATACTATCTACCTTCAGAAAGAGAACAAGTGTGTACTGAGTGCAAATTGAAGCATACTACTTTTTTACTGTCAATTATTTCTCTTGTTTGTATGTGCTTATGTGTCTTCTTTTGAAATGTGACTAATATAGAAATATAATTTATATAACTTCACACATATAATTAGTATTATTTTGTTTGCCTTCTTAAGGAATGTTGGAGGAATTGGAAGGAGGGAGATAATTTGTAAACAAATTCTTTAAAATGAGTATTTTTAAAATCTGCAGGCCATTAGAAAAATGTAATGAAAAATATATATAAAGTAATATAAAAATTTTTCTGTCTCAGAGATTGAATCTTATTTAAACAGCACAAGGAATGGCTCATATTAACACAGCAAATAAGTCACTGGACCCAATTAGCGTTAATAATATATGGTTCAAACCCTGCTTTTGATATTGTTTAAGTGACAGACAGGCAGCACAGTGAATAAAACTATACTTTTAGTGCCAAAAATCTAAGTACAAATTCAGCCTCAGGTTAGGAATGTGACCAGAGACAAGTTACTTAACCCCTGTCTGCCTCAGTTTACTCAACTGTAAAATCAGGTTGACATTAGCGCCTATCTGCCAGGGTAAAAAAAAGATGTTTGTAAAACACTTAACACATTGTCTGGCACATAGTAGGTACATAATGAATGCTTCATTGTTTCCTTCCTTACATCCTGCATGATTTTGGGCAAGGCACCTCTCTGTTTTTCTTTTTGTTACTCACTCATATGAAAAATGAGGGAGTTGGATCAATGACCTCTAAAAATCCATTTTAGTTCTTGCTCTATGAATTTATGGTGTTTTTTTTTTTCAGAAAAAAAAAAGTCTTTTTCAGCCATTGTCCTTTGATTCCAATCCTCTGAAGATCAGGATACTTGTAGCTTTTTAGATTTCCAGTCCATTTCTGTCTATGTTTTAGTTGTCATAAATTGCTTCTTGGAATGCAAGATATTCACTGTTGCTGTATTGTCAGCAAAACTTCTTTCTGTCACTCATTTTGAAGAATGTCTATCTGTTTTTTAAAAGACCTACTTACTAGAAGTCTCATTCTGAACCTCTTGACTGCTGTCACATTCCTGGTATTTGAGGATTGAAAGAAATAGGCCAGTGGAATAAGAGGTCTGATTCCTATTTACCAGTTTTATCAGTTGATGAAATCAGAATTATCCAGGGACCATAAATTTAAAAGAGATTATGACTTGGAGGGGATAGAAGTTTCTGGAGGAAAAAAAATGGAAAATATAAAGACAAATGAAAAGTGAGTTGCATCTAAAGAAATCTATATGACTGCACATGGAATTGTCTAGTTAGTTTATATTAAAAGGTCAGTATGTGGGAGTGAGAGGGGGACAAATAATCAAGGATCAATCAGATTATAAGAAAAATAGATGTGTTAATATTCATAATGAGTGAATATTTTGAATTAACCTATCAGCATTGAGCCCTGGCTTTGGAATCAGAGGACTTGGGTTTGAATCCAAGGTAACTAATCTGTATTTCCTCATCTTTAAGATAATGGGGTAAGACTAGGTAATCATTTCAATTATTTTCTATTCTAAAGTCATTTACACAGTGGGCTAGACATTCAAAGTTCCACTTGAATTTATGACAAATAGTTCGAATCCAATGGCAAGTACTCTCTGTGACCTTGAGAGAGTTGCTTAACCTCTGTCTCAGACTCTTTATCTGTAAAATGGGATTAATAATAGTACCTACCTTCAAGGACTGTCATAGGGAAAAAATAAGATTATTTAGAAAACATTTTGCAAATGTTAAAGCACAATATAAATGCTATTAATGATGATGATGATGAATCTCCCCACTTATGATTCTAAAATCTAAAAAAATTTATTGGGAAAAATGTATTAGACCCATAAATTGAATAAGATAATACTATACATTAACAAAAGGCAGAAAAAAGAATGACTAATACCTTATTTTGCTTCTGTTTTCATTGTCAAGGGAAATTTTCTTCAACCTAGAACGGGTAGATCAAATAAGGATAAGAAAAGAAAAGCAACAAGAGATAAATATTAAAAGAGTTAAGGCTGGTACATCAAAAAGAAATCTTCTCAATATAATGCAATATGAAAATAAAATCCCATATGTTTATGTTCATTAATGTAGGGAAAGCCTTTGATAAAATCTTATACTCAAAAATTATAAAAATGCTAAATAAATTAGAATAGGGGTTTTTTTTTCTTCTAAATAGAATAAACTTACTTCTTAAAACAAGAACTAGTATATATTGATTAATCAACATATGTCTAGCACTCACCTTATCTTTCCTGGGACTACATCCAAGTCCCTACTTTTAGGTTATTTCAGTCTTCCAAGTTGCTTTACACTTCTACCAGGAATTCTATCTCCTGCACTGAGGCCTGACGTTCTGAATAATAAACACTCACTTTGTCTTGCCCAGACTGATATTACATTACTTCCTATGCATCTTCATGCCATGCAAGCCACATCTACCTCCACCTCTTATTTCCAAATATATCTCTTTAAACAGTAATCAGATCAACATTTCTGGAAAGCTCATATTAGTTCGTAACTAAAATCTTGATCCTTCTAGCATCCTTGACCAAAGCATTCCTTCCTGGACATAATTCCCTATGTATTCTTTCTATATTTAAATGTAAACTCCTAGAAGGCAGGGACTTTTTCATTGCTTTTATCTCTATCCTGGCACTTATCTCATTCTTTGTATTGAATGTGTTTAATAAATGCTTTTTAATTCATTTTTTTATTGCCAGTATAAAAGACTCTTAATACACTCATTGAATTTAAAGCAATTTCTTTTTAAATTGGATAAAATTCTAATAAAGTCAATAAGGACCAAAGAATAAGAAAAAATAGCCATGGACATAATAGGGAAAAATACTAAAGAAGCAGCTATGCCCCGCCAAACTTAAAACTTGTTATAAAACCTTTATTGTCAAAACTATTTAGTACTGAATGGGTGGGGACATCAAATAGGTGTTCAAATAGATTACAAATCTCATATATCCAATCACACAAAGAGATATAGATAGGTAAAATATTAGCTTTTGTTAAACTAATGGAGAATTAAAAAAATAAAGAAACTAGAGAAAAATCCTTCTGTAAAAGTTATTATTATTATGCTTATATTCTGGGTTGATGTTGCTTATTAATGTCACATTTCTTCACTTATCAAGGAAATAAAGTGTTTTCTGGCAAAGGCAGTAGCAAGGCTTTTAAAATGATTATGGTCTGTATAATTTCTGTTCTTTTATCCATTTCCAATTTTCCACATGCAATAGTTTATTAAATACTTCAGGTTGGAGTTGCCCCAATTTCATCATTTATCATCTCATGTTTCTCCTTCTTCTAATTAGGCATTGATTTTCCCCCCCTTCCTCTGGAAAGGTGTCAGTCTGATTCAGCTTAGGTAGCTGAAAGGGAAATCACTGCCCTATCAGTAAGTTCTTTCTTCTCTCAGAGAATAAAATCAGTTTTATTATTTGTGTGTATGTGTGTGGTTATTCACTGTTTTCCATGCCTAGCATTTTATGACTCTTTTCTTAAAGAGATTAATAAAATTATCCAGAAGTATTTGACATCTCATTTTTTACTCTAAAGAAAATTTTCCTTCATATTTTTTTTACTTTATCCTTATGGATTGTGAAGATAGAATTAATTCTCCCTTCGTCTATTTTTAGTTAATCAATTCAAGAACTTAAAGTATCCCTGTTTAGCAACTAGCTAACCATTAAGTAAGAGAGTTCACTTACTGGAGAAAGCTCACAGCTCCAAAGGCCACTGCCCTCCCCTAGGCAGTGCTATGCAAATTAGGAGGCTGTGATTGGTTTCCATGAAGTGGGGGAGAGATAGGAAGTGATGTAGAGAAAATCACTTTAAGAAGGCGAGCCTGAGCATTAAGTCATTCACTCTGCCTCAGTGAGCTGGGTTGGAGGCAGATCTCTTGGCTTCTTTGGTTTTGGAGAGTCTGGTTCCTTGGGGAGATTCTTCCCTTGGATTCCTTGTTGGTGAGTAGAGCTGAAGAGAGACACGTTTCCTTGGGGTCATTCTGCATTGGTGGAACTCTGGCTGAAGCCACCACCAGGACTTCTGGCTGAGGACTACCAGGAGATCCATGTGGAGATCTGGACTTGGGGAAGTCACTTCCAGGTGTTGAACTGCACTTCACTTTGCCAGGGAAGCACTTAGGATTGGTAGACTAGACCAGGCTTTGCTTCCTTCCTATATTTTCCACTTTCACTATCTCTACCTTGTAAATAAAAGCTGCTTATAGTCATTTTGACTTAGGGGCTAATATTTTATAAATGGTGACCACTTTTATAATTCTCATATTGAGTCAAAACCTAAATTTAATTGTTCCAGGATCCTGTTGCGTTATATTTATCAAATATTAAATCATATTGTGTTATTGTGCATTTTCTTATATGAAGTTTCTAGAATTTGTTTGCCTCCTCATTTAATGGGATTGACACTAGCCTTCCCTCTAAGTGGAAGAGCACTATAAAAAGATGCTTTAAAAACTGTGTAATTCCCCATCTTTTCCTTCCCGCTATTCTACCATAATCACTGCAAAAAAAAAAAAAAAGATGAATTCTATATTGAATTGGGAGTTAATTTCCTTAGTGGCCAGTCTTTTCTTGATAAAATATTGCGTACTCAGACTGTTTCTAGAAGAGAGGACTGACTGGTGAGAAGTGCATACTGAGAAGCCTTCTGGCTACCATTGACTTAGTCTTCATTCTTGAAGTCTGATCCATGCCATGATAAGGTATTGGAAATGACTTTATAAAGAGAAAAACGTATTTGAAGGGGTACTTTGTAGAAGAGGAATTGGAATTCTTCATACTATGTGGTTTAATCAGAGGAAGTAGGTGATTAAGTAGAAAGAACATCAGGCTTGGAATGAGGAAGACAATAATTTATATCTTGTCTCAGATGCTTACTTGCTAGCTGTGAAACCCTAGGCAGTCACTTAACTTTATTTCCCTCATTTTCTTCATCTGTAAAATGAGCTGGAGAAATAAGTAGTGAAACACTTTAAATTTTTTTCCAAGGAAACTCCCCAAAGGGATCACAAAAAGTCAGGGAGGTCTGAAAATTTATTCAAAAATGTGAAAAAAAATGGGACTTTAGAGAAGTAGGAATTATGGGTAAAAATTATAGAAAATTATAGATTTTTCATCAATTAGAAGAATATGAACATATATCTCAAAAATGGAATAAATTATTTTGAAAAGAAGTAAACTTCTTGTATCTGGAAATGCTCAGCTACCATCAAGAGCTTCCTCTATCTGTCAGGAGCATTGTAGAAGGAATTTTTGCATTGAATCAGAGATTTGGATTCCATAGTCACTTTTCTTTCTTATCTTTTGATCATATGTATACATATATACATACATAGAAATAAACATACTGGTTGTGGCCCCCTTGGAACCTGAAGATGGAATTAGAGAGGCTGCCTTAGAGAACTGAGACTGCTCTCTACCCAGCTTCATTCTCTTCCCCCAGCACAGTTCCACCAGGTGCTGATTAATCCCTCTGGACTTTTTGTTGAGCTTTCTCTTCTGCTTCTTGGGTAGAGGCCCATTCTCTTAGAATCCGTTTTTTACCTGTTATTTGTTAGATAAGGACATGGCTTCTCACATGGAGTGGAAAAAGAAAGAATGACCAATTAGAATCCATTTGGTAAAGCGGTAGAACATGAGACCTAACACATCATTTGCTCTGCTATTGTATGCTTCCAGATTCCTTGGAATTTAACAATTGTACTGATATGATGTCCTCCAGAATAACAATTCTCTGCCCAGTCTCACTGCACTGCCTTAAGGGATTCTGAATTTTGCCTAGATATGTCCCCTTATATGTGTTGCATCTTATGAGTACAATGTGAGCTCTTGGAGACCTTCTTTTCTATTTATAACCTCATTGTTTAGACTGGTGCTTTATACCTTCATTAATTTTCTTTCTTCATTGGTTTTCATCCTGTGGAAGTACCTAAATCTGTGTATTTCATTTTTTATGGTTACCTCTGTCTCTTGCCTAAAGAAGAAACCCTACTTTCACTCCCCCATCCAACCCTACAAGCCTTAGATATGAAAGTTATTGTTTGTTTTTTTACTGTTACTTTATACATTTATGTTATTTACCAATTTTTAATTTATTGAGATAATATATGATAAAATAATATGAGATATAACTAGGTCTTTTTTGTCAAATTGCTTTCTTATTTGTCCACTAGTTCTTGTTGAATTTTGGGTTTTCACCAATAGTTCATTCTTGGATTTTTCAATTATTAGGTAATGAGGGTAATTGTTTCTATATCTTGCTTATCAGGTTTGTTCTAATTAATTTTTCTCTCTTCCAATCAATGCCAAATAATTGCAATGATTAATACTTTATAGTGTAGTTTAAAGTTTGGATATATTATGATCTATTCTAAATTTTTAAATTAATTTAGCATAATTATTTTATTAAAATAAAAGATTCCATCTGTGGGCAATATTGATTTGTTTTTCTTCATTTATTTCTGTAAAGAATGTTTTATAGTTGTGTTTATTTAAATCATATATAGAAAAAAATTTATGAAGTTTCTCATCTCCATGTGGGAAGGATGGTCCTTTGGGACACTGATCTCAAAGGAAGATGAAGATGCCGTTGTAATTGGGCCTATTCTCTGCCTTTACCAGCTCCATGATTGTGGCCTCTCATCTCTTTTACTGACTTTCATTACCTACATTCACTACCTACATTGAGTGAGGGACTAGCAATGAAAGTGTTGAGGAAAGGTTCCAAGTCAGTGAGATAATGGAAGGTGTGTGTGTGCGTGTCTGGGAGTTAAAGGTTTAGTTGTGAGAATCTGGTGAGCTGGTATTCAATTATATTTTCTTTATGAATCAACCTTTGACAGTTCCTTTCATCTTTCATCTGCCAGTTGCTAATTTTACAGAAATGGCAATGTGCTATTGTTGTTGTTGTTGTTAATTCGGGATGATAATGGAAACTACATTCTAAATATACTGATATCTCCCTAGCACTCTCTTTTATTTTTCCTAATTTTGTATTTTAGGATTATCCTTACTGATTTCATGCCCACAAAATTTTATCCCTGTCTATCAACTCTAATATAAAATTAAAACCCTCAACCTGGCTTCTATTTCTGGCTTCTATCTAATTTCCCAATCTCATTTCATATTGTATGTCTTATTCGCTCATGAGGTGACAGCAACTGTCTGACTTTTATATGTGTGTCCTTAGTTTCTATCATAGCATCTAACATAGTATATACTTCAAAGAATGCTTTCTGTTTGATTGAGGTTAATTTCCTTCACCCACATTCTTTTCCAGACAAACTAGCTTGATAGCTATTCTCTATTTGTCTATGTCATGTTTACATGTTGTACAAACTGGTCCTCCGTATTTGGAGTTAACTCTCTTCCCATATAGTAGGATCCCTAGTTTTTTTCAAAAGATAGATCATATACAAACTATTACATAAGAGCTTTCCTGATCCACAAATCTAACCACCTATCAGTACTCTCTCCCTCTTAAATTTATATTCCATTGTTTTGTTTTTGATTTTTATTCACTTTCTTGTGTATAAATTATTTCCTCCCACTGCAATATGTGCTCTTTTTATCATTGAAATCCCACTGCCTATCACAGTGTTTTGTTTATAGTAGACACAGAATAAATGCTAGATGTATTGAATTTTATTCAAGAGGTACCTACAATGAGGGCATTTTGATGCTCCTAATTAAGAATATCATTAGGTTGTTTTGCTTATGGTGAGTATATTGAGGTTGTACCTTTTATTTTAGTAACCTCTTCATTCAAGTTTTAAATGACTGACTAGTTAAATTTTACCAAATGGCAAGTTTAGCATCTTCAGCCTTTGATTTAATCCAGCAAAGGATTCAATATTACAAAAGTCCCCAAGACCTTTTCAACAATGTATGATGGCTTTGAACCTGACCATGAACAATCTAAGAATGTATTTTGTCATGCAAGAACACATTCAATAGTTGTTCTTTCCTCCCTGTATACATCTAGTGTTCCTAAATCAGAGTACAATGATCCCTTATCTATCTCGGGAGTTACTTAATGGGCGCAGTGTGGGAGAGCAAACAGGCTGATGCTGCAGTCCCTGAGCCAATTGGTGCCCAGGATACAGAACATAGTGCTGTGGTTGATCATCTTTATTCCATCAGCCAATAGCATGCTGTGTACAACCTCACGTTGGCCAAGTTGTGCAGGCGGTAGTAGAGCACTGCATTTCCGTTGTGTGCAATACAGTGTTTATCCCCCAAATCCCACAATAGAGATACAACTCTGCAGAATTAGTTATATATTTTTAAAAACCTGTGATACAGTGAAGCCGTGATAAGTGAACCGCGATATAGCGAGGGACATCTGTAATTTTAAACTATTTACCTTCTCCATCAGGACTCTTCAGATTGAATTTTTTTTTTATTTTACCTAATAAAGACCAAAGTTTAGTTTGATATTTTGTTTCTTCTTCATTTCTTAATTGTCTACACTATGTATTTTAACATATCTAACAAAAGACTATATGCATATGTACATAAACACTTATGCACCCACAAAATAGGAAAATTTTACCAGTGTTAGTGCCATAATAATGAAGCATCTGAGCTCTCTTAGTATTACTAAGGACCAATTTCCTCTTGACCAGGATTAATTACTTTCAGGCCTTGGGCTAATTTGTGATCCCAACAGCCAGGAAATTAGGCACTGAATCATATTCCCAGACCCAAAAATTAAGCAAGAGTGGTTTAATTAAAATCAGGCAGTAAGACAACAATATATCTAACATGTTATTTCTTTTGAATTATTTTCATCATTTTCTTTGGAATCCATGGGTGTTTTGGGGGAAGAGATGGTGTGGTAATTTCATTGTTATGGAGAACTTCTGGTACATTTTCTAATGAGACAGAGAAATACGGATTCCATAAAGTACATTCTTAGGTAGCTGCCTAGAGCACTGAGACATTAAGTGACTTGCCCATGGTCACACAGTATGTTTCAGAGAAGGAACCTTGATGTTGGGAATCTGTTAGTGAAATTATATAGATAATAATTAACTTCTATTGTATTTTGTGAGAGTAGCAAAAGGTGTGTAAGAGGGAAAATTATGAGACTGGCTGTAAATTATTAATTTTATTAATCAAAAAGTAGTCAGGGAAAAAAGATGAGAAAATAAGGGAGAGATATATAGATTACTTTTCTATTTGCTTCATTTAGCTTGTTACTCTGTGGCTGCTATTAGGGCCCCCTAGCCATGCTCACAGGGAAGTCTAGCCTGTTACAAACAAGGAAGAGAAGAGAGAGAAATCTACTCTTTCCTCAGTTTATCAAACCTTTTCTCCACCCACTAATTCTCACATATCACATCTTGGGAATTGATTATGGCTTTCTATTTTGCCTGGGCCACCAAGTGGGGTAGTCTAGGGGGCAGTGCAGGGGACATCAGCCCTGTCCCCTGTCTTGTGATCTCTTGGTTCTATTGCTGCCTTTTTCCTCCTGTCATTCTATCCTAATGACCCAATTCACTCAGTGATTTCCTTCAACATAATCCTTGCTTCTGAGCCAAGTAGTCGACAGGAGATGAGGTCACCTGAGCAAGCCCAGATAAAGGGGGAGGAGGGTAAATTTCCTTCACACAGATGAACATGTTAGCAATGGAGCATGAAACACCAGGTAAGAAATACCAAAGTCACGAGAAGTTGTTCATACCTAATAGAATTCTACAGCTCTAATTAGTGTTATAAAAACCAAACCAAATATTTTAAGCATGCTACACATATATTAATACTCATTATGTAGAGGTCACTTATCTCATGACCCAAGCTTTCTTTTATGTTTCTTTTTCTATTGCATTTTTTTCTAGACCACATGTTGATACATTTTAATGATCATTTTCTGACATATTGTCTCCATGTTTTCTCTCTCTCATTCCCATCTCTTCCTCTTCCCTAAAATGGCAAATAATATAATATAGATTATACATGTATTATCATGTAATAAATAATTCCATATTCATTATGTTATAAAAGAAGACACATTATGATTAAATTAGAGAAAAAATTTGAAGGAAATAAAGTGAAGATTGATATGCCTAAATTTGTATTCAGACTCTTTTAGTTCCTTCTATGGCCATGGATAGCCTTTTTCTTCATGAGCCCCTTAGTGTTTGTTGTCTTGGATACTTGTGGATAACAGATGGACTGTGCTTTGAATAGCACACCTAAAAACTCAGAAGCAAAAACAAACAAAAAACAGAGGGGTTTTCTTCAATCAAAATAAATATAACAACGGCCATAAAATCAAACTAATGTGGAATGCTTGTTGAATCATAGAAATCTGTAACTAGAAATCAAGTGACATTATTCCTGCTTTTAAGATGAACAAACTAAGGAAATAAAAGTGATACCTACCTCTATATTTTGTTGCCATTATATTGCTGGAACTTTGAGTCTCTCATATCCAGGTATTATTCACTAATCTATTTCCATAGAGATCCCTTTTTTCCCCCTATTACTCTTAAGAAATAGATATTAATATGGGCAATTCCTAAATTTGAGGATTTGAGTGAATAGTAGTAAAATGGTTGGTTTACAGTTAATACAAGAAAGAAAAAGCTATAAGATGCAAACTACATTTGCCCCATATTAGTATTTTCCTCATTTCATTCCTCTTTATAGTTCTAATTCTTCCTTAAAAAGAAAAGGGATGGAAAAAAGGAATAAAAAACATAGCTTAGCGTTGAGATGCAAAACAGGCAGTTTGCATTAATAAAAAACATTCTGTTTCTCCAGATGAAGACCTTATTCCAATTCAGACTCGGCTGTTGATCTTCTTTTGGATCTGTTAACAATCTATGAAAAAATATTTTTCCATTAATTAAGCCATTGTCAAATGTTGATGAAGTCTCTATTTGGAGCTGTCCTAATTTCATCTTACTCTAGACACGTTGTAACAAAGTTCCTTTCAATTTTTAACAATAAGGAAAATATGGCTGGTATCATGGAGTTATAGGTAATACATGTGTCCTTGTTTTATTTGGAAGAGATAAATTTAAATATATGGCAAAATATAGAATAACTGATGAGAAAACTTTTTTTTTGCTTCTGGCATTGCATGGAACCATCTACTAGAAAAGAAATCCAAATTATGAACAGGAATATTTTTCATATACTCCAGAAATTCTAGACAATATTATGATTACTCTTCAGGGTATTGGGTTTTTTTTTATGTTTGCCTTTTTCAAAGGATTAACTTCTGAAGTCTCTAAAGTCACCCTCACTCACTTCTTTGACTGCTTCTCTCCTCTATCTCTCTGTGTTTCTTCTCTCTCTGGCTCTCTGCTTCTGTGCCTCTTGACAGCATGTCTGTCTCTGTCTCTAGCTCTGGCTCTCTGGCTCTCTTTCTCAGCAAGTTTCTTATACTAACTTTACTCTTACTCGTTGATTCCCGATTCCCAACTCTGACATATGCTTGTTTCATTGAACATCCTCCTGAAAAAAAATTTCTCCATTTTTTGTGTTAATCTTCTCTTTCCGTTCTCCTCCAGTGTGTCTGACAACTTTATGCCCTTCTTTGTTCATTAGCCTACTGTAGTAACCTCTACTATGGGCTTACCCCAACTACTCTGTTCTGGGTCTTCCTTCTTCTTTGCACTCTTGGTGATTTCATCAGCTCTAATGCGTTCAATTCAAAAAGCAAAACCCTTCTACCTTTAAGGAAGTGTAACAGACTGACAATCAAGTGACATTAAATTTATTATGTGCTTGCTCTAGGTCAGGTACTATGATGCCATGGGGGCACACAAAGACAAAAATGAAAGGGGTTTACTTCTACTAGTGGTGAGGAAGGATGCAAAATGTCCTCATTTAAATATATACCAAGTATATGCAATGTAATTTCAAGAGGAAGATAGTGCTTATACCTGGGGAAATGAAGAAAAGTGTAGGTAGAAGTAGAAGCAGCCACCTGAGTTAATTTTTAAAGGAAATGAGTTATATAATGAAATGAAAATTGTAAGTTCAGTAGAGATATAAGGAATGGAATCTTATGATACAGGGAATAACTAACAGGTTCATTTAAGAATGGATTATGCTTGAAAGAGAATGAGAAAGGAAGTAAAAGCCAAATTGCTTAGTTTTTACATACCAAGCTGGAGTTTGTATTTTATGTTAGACATAAGAAGGAGAAGTTAAACTTATTTTAGTGATATGGTGAGAGAGATATGTTGGAAAATAATGTTTTTGAGTATCAGATTGAGGAAGATGGGTTGGAGATAAGAGAGACTAGAAGCTGAGAGTCCAATTTGAAAGCTGTTGTAGTGATCCAGGCAAGAAGTGATGAGTTAGTTTACTGTGGAGGGGAATACTGATGAGGAGCACTTTTCATCCTTAATCCTATTGGGGAAGGGGAATTGAATTCTCCTGTACAAAGCATGATGTTTTCTTGAAATGTCTTCCCTTCTCTCTCTTCAGTTAATGAATAAAACTCAAGGGATCTTGGTATAAAGCAACTAGTCTCTTTTGATAATGAGATTAACTCAAGAGGGTTTTCATTTAAGGTGAAGGTCCCAGTTCCACCAGCTTCCTTGCTTTGCACAACTTAAAAAAAAACAGAAATAAAATTAATAAAATTCTCTGAGCCTTAAGGCATTCTTTTGATTGCTAAACTAGAAGTGAATCTTCTCTGCTGGTTGAATTTGGAATAATCATTCCTAGATTTCCTTTCTTGTTTTCACACTCTATATAAAAAACACAAATATAGGATGAATTAAAAAGTTATGCTATCTTTTGTTATTAAATCATTGTTAAAATGTATATAACTAGGGGGCAGCTAGGTAGCTCAGTGGATTGAGAGCCAGACCTAGAGATGGGAGGTCCTAGGTTCAAATATGACCTCAGACACTTCCCAGCTGTGTGACCCTGGGCAAGTCACTTGACCCCCATTGCCTAGCCCTTACCACTCTTCTGCCTTGGAGCCAATACACAGTATTGACTCCAAGACGGAAGGTAAGGGTTTAAAAAAAAAAGTATATAACTAGTAAGCAACTGTAACAAGCTACTTTTTGCATGTGGTAATAAAACAAAAAGGAGGAGCATAGAATGGAGTAAATTCATTGTTGTTCTAGTAGTTTAATGGAGAAACCAGAATTAATTCATTGATTGATGGATTTTGTAAATAAACCGGGTTTGGAGAAAGAATATGAAAATATTCTAGCCCTTATAAAACTTAAAGAAAATATCCTAGGAGGAATCCTCTATCTGACATTTTGCATTCTGCCTGTTACTGCTACTCTTCCTCTACTACTTTTCTTGAGAAAAAATAAAAAAAAATAACCTGTTGCTACTGAAGAATGCTCCATCTTTCATTTTCTGATACTGCAATAGAATATTCTCTTTCTAACCTGAGAGGAAATATGACCCCCAGATCTTTAACCCTCTGGACTACTCAGTAGGTATCCAATCAAAGTTTAGCCAGAAAATTATAACATTAAAGGCTATATTAATAATGTTAAGGGTTAGATGCCAGATTTTGTGTAGATGGAATTAAAAAGCCTTAGCAAATGATAGAATATGGGAGTTAGGGATAGATTATTGTAAAGTATGATTCCAGTGGAGAATTTTGGAGAAAAGATGGCAAAATATATGATGACTTCTGTTTGGAGATGTTGAGTTTGAGATGTCTATGAGAAATCCAAATGGAGAAGGAGGTCTAGCAGACAGTTGGTACTAAAATACTTGAGTCTTGAAGAGTTTAACTTTGGATATATAAATTTGGTATCTTGTCTATATCACCTCTATTCACTGGCATTCCTAATCTTATGGATATATCTCTATATTTATAATTTGTTAAATGTCATAATTTCCTCTCTTAATACTAGGTTCACATTACATATATATATATATGTGTGTGTATATATATATATACCTATATATGTATATGTCCTGTGTATATATACACACATATATATATACATATATATGTCCTGAAAGTAACCCAACTTCAATATTAAACTCTGAATGGTAATAAATATAGATACATACATAAACAAGTATCCTTTCCAAATCACAACATTCCTCATCATGGTTTCAATATAAGTCAGCTTAAGGCATTTGTTTTGTTATTTGTTTAAAGTTCATATTTACTTTTGTTTCCTATTTCTTTGTCATCCAATGATTTTATGTAACATTGACAGATATACAGCTTATTATCAAATACTGAACCCAACTTGAAAATAAGGTACTGCAAACACAACCCAAAAAGAAAATAACAATCTGATTTCTCTGGTACAAAGGGAGGGCTCAAAAATTTTACACAGTTTTTGCTGGTTATAGGGGTGCCATACTTCTAACCTTGATGATGTGGAAGAGATGCTTATATATACAAACATACACATATGTTTGTATATGTGCTTGTATGTATATATGTATACAAACCTATACATATGTGTATATATGAATATATAATTCTAAATTGTTTGTGTATGTGTATATAATTCTAAATTTGAAAGTTTTCCAATAATCTACAAATATACCTGAATAAAGACAATTATATCAGGTTTGAGTTTAAATGACAATGCATGAAAAGTTACACTGAGAAATTCATGAAGATAATTTAGATGTCCATAAAACCTTAGGGAGTTCTTTCAGCCTAAGTTCTGAAAACAAAAATGCTCATTTTAAAATTCTGCATAGAACTTCAAATCATCCTCAAAGTTCTGTACTTATTTTTAGACCTTCAATTTCCTAAAGACCAAATTCACCTACAAAATATAAAGAATTTAAATTACAATTCACTGAAAGATAAAGCTGAATGCTTCCATGCAAATTGCAATACAGGCCCTAATAACAATGCTCTGACTGGATAAGGATATTGTGATTTCATTTTCCCTTCCTGCTACAAAAGGTCCTTATCAATGTGCTTTTGGTTTACTATCTAATTTGTGGGAATGAAAATCCTCAGAGAGACTCTTTTATTAGGATTGGAAATAATTGAGTTGCACAAATTTAACACTTAGAAAAAATTATTTAGAAAACTTCAGTATTCCTTCAATTTGATCTATAATAACTGATATACAGAGTTTTGAGATAAGCACTAGTTTCAAATCATGTGCACAGTTAACAAAAAAGGCATATTTCTTTTAATATTCCTTATGCTTTTCCTCATTAAGAGAGAAAGGCACATAACTTCAAAGCCAGACTCTAAGCACATGCTTTCTCAAGGTGACTTATAGTTGGCAATAGTGTCAGGTTCACATAGAGACTTTTCCTTACTTTTCATAGTCAATCAGGACATTCAGGTAAGAATGAAAGACAAGATATATACACATTAGCTTGTTTCCCCTCTTTCCTTCAGCATTAGAAAACTACCAACTAATCATAGGATTCACAAAACTGAAACTTTACTCTCAATTTGATCATAAGCACAAATTCATATGAAATTGTTTTTAGAAGAAAAGTGGAATCATCAATAGACTGCTGTTCATCTATAGTGCATTTTAATTTCAATCATTTGAACTCTACCAATAAATATTAGCACTCCTTTCTCTAGTACCTGCAAACAATCTGTATTTGAATTATTATTCATGAATGCTCAGTTAGGTCAGGTCTAAGGCTTAATGATGCACCTGTTGTTAATTGGGGATCATGATAGGTGGTGATTAGACACATATTCATTTATGCCTCATTAAGTGAAAGAGGACCTCCAAATCTCCTCCAATTTGGTAGTGAGTAGAGAAAAAGAACAGGTAGTGCTATTGAAATTTACTCAGAAATGGTTATTAGTCATTGATGTCCTATGTAATTATCTTATTGCCTGGAACTTCCTCTCATATCAATTGGCAGAAAAGCTACTCATCAGATCATCTAAAAGTACATTATATAGAGCCTACTCCTATCTACCCCCAAGTACTGAAATGGAATGAAACAGAACATCACTGACATATGTGAATACTGACTTGTAGAATGATTTCAGATTTATGTGACACATTGTAAACTTTGTATAATTTGAACCTTTTATAAAGATGTTATTGATTTCTAAAAAGTATTAAAATATTCTCATACCCTTTCTTGGATATCACTAGTCATACCAAAGAACTGATTTTTAGTAATGTGGCATGTAAAATTAGTTTCTCTCTGCTAGAAGTATTATATTTTTATGAGGTTTGTTAAAGCTTAAGAATTTAAGAAAGTACAACTAAGAAAGTGCGTGTCTAGGAGGGCCGAGAGCCCCATTCAATTTCACTTACATCATGAGAGACGTATCTGCTTGGAAGCGGAAGTAGGAAGAGGAGAGCCGTAGGTGGAGACCCTTTAAATAGTAATTTGTTCTCTGCCCAGGTGGGAACTCAGGTGAGGTTACAAAGCATCTTGGGAACTAGAGCAAGGATTTCTGGGGATTGGAGTCCAGGGTTCAAATCTCCATTTTTACAGTAAAGGACTATTTGAATGTTTGAATTAATTTTGTTTCCTTTTTAAGATAAAGAAAAAAAAAGTGGACTACCTGTACCTGATTTATATCAGCACTACCCAAAGCATTATTTTTATATCTTCATGGGGTAACCATTCGGTAACATCCTTCCAAGACTTCCTATTATTTCAAGTGGACCCTCCCAGTCTCAATTAACAAATTATTAATAAAGTGAGTTCCACTGTTTCATTATAAACCCCAATGTACAACCTACACAATGATTTTTAAAGTGCTACTTTATATATATATATATATATGTGATACATATATATATATATATGTGACACCTTACATACATTAAAGAGGAATTTGTTTCATTGTTTAGTTTTCACTAGTTAATTTAAGATAAATACTGCCTCCTATTGACTTGTTCCACTTTCAGTGACGCTAATATTAGCTACAGTGGCTCTAATATAATTTTAATCACTACTTCTTTCCAAGACACGATCATTTATTACTATCATTATTTAGTGAACACTACCAAATTTATTTTTACATGTAATTCAAATCAGAAATGAAGAATTTCTGAATTTGACAGCTGCACTATCTTTTTTGTCTTCAAGGTAAAAATGTGCTTTTCATGAGAAAATTAGTATGAGAAAATGCATTTCTATATTGCTAAATTGAATTTGAAAGAAAGTATCAAATTAAAGCATAACCTTTCCCTTATGCCAGTAAAGATGTAATTGGGTTCCACTGAATAAAGGCCAAAGGCTTCTAATTTAAATAAGTGCCAGTTTCAAAGCTTAATAATTATAATAAATATTTTTTGAGGAATTGTGTGAAGAATTTCCCTTTTCCCAACTAACTTTGAATTAATTATCTCTCTCTCTCCTTCCCTCCTTTTTTCTCCCTCCCTCCTTTTACTCTGACTCCTCTCCCCATTCTTTCTTGGAATGGCTAGTGTATTGAAATTAATATTTTTCTTATGAAAATATTTCCAAACATAATTTTAGGAATTCAAATACAATCACATGTGATCCCATTTTACATTCATATGAATATTACTTTCATTATGTGAATCTGGAATAAAATGAATATAATTGAAAAGAATGAAGTAATACTGGCTTCCTGAAAAGTAAACGTATAGCAAAGTCAAGTACAATTTAGTATTTAACTTTGTGCTAAATCTATTATTACAAAAAAAATGCTATCATGCAGAGTAGAGTTAGAGCCCTCTTGACTATATAAGAATGGAAATTTGAACTCTAGACTTCAATCCCCAGAAGTCCTTGCTAGTTCCCAGATTACCCTATAATCTCCCTGAGTCTTCACCTGAGTGTGAGAACACAATGAGTATGTAAACTAACTGTACCGCCTACTTGTTCTCTCTCCCTGCTTCCGCTTCCAGGGACCCGCAGCTCTCTACCTAGTAGTCAAGATATAGAGTAAGTGGTTGTGAATGGGCTCTGGGCCTAGCCACGTGCTTTTCTTATTTTGTATTTTCTTTATTTCTTAATTCTAATAATCTTTAATAAACCTCATTAAATATAATACTTTTAAAAGAGAAACTAATTTTAATTGTTACAACTATATTTGCAAAGCAATGAGTTGCAGATATGATCTAAGCCAAAAATTTTGGCAAAGTTTGCTATTATAGTCATGTAATTAATTTTATGAATACACATTTTCCCCTCACCTTTTTGTCCAAGAGTGATAGAAAACAACCACATTTAGGTAGAAAAGTGGAGACAAAAAAAAAAATAAGAGAAAAGGGAAGGAAAGTATTTCTTTGAAAATATTCTCCATCCAGAAATTTTATGAACACTGTACTTTGCAAACTTTCCAGAGGTTAGGTTATTCCTACATATCTCCTAATGTCAAAAAGACACAAATTATGGTTTTAAAAAATGCCTTATTATAATAAGTATTCATTTAAGGGCTATGCAACACAGGTATTATCTTCAATGGAATTTGTGACAGGAGATAAAAGTGAGAAAAATTTTGTTTAGTTGAAATACAGATTCTATTGAAAACTCTTGTAAATAGATGAATGATTATCAATGACTTTGTTCTGAATTTCTTCATTATTCTTTCATATAATTATAGCAAGTGTAGTATATACCTTCCTTAATAAATTTAAATAACTATACCCTTTCTGTCTTATTGCTTTTAAATAGTTTATAGACAGTTGTAACATTTCCCTTTTGTTATATTTTCCACTTTTAGTTCTCAAAATTATATTCTTTAAAGTCCCTCCTTCAAAATTTGAAAAGGAAATTCAGTTACATTCCCATATTAATTTTAAGGCATCGGTTCCATTTCCAAATATAGCCCATAACTAGTACATAGTTTTCAGAAGGCTACCTGAACAGGAATTATCACCTTCTTTGCCCTACATAGTATGTCCCTATATATTTTTTTTCTTCTAGAGCTGGTCATTGAATTCTATCATTATAAAGTAGTTTATAGGCACATGGGCTTTATATCTATAGAGGTAAATAACTTTATAGGCTGTCAACCCCAGGAAAACACAGAATCATTAAAGTAGTTGGCAAAACCAAATCTTTAATCAGGAAAAAAGATAGGTTCTTAAATATTGGCCTCCACACAGAGCCCAGCACTAAATACCACATTTGTGTCAAACCCTGGGGGCTCTGGGAAAGTGTCTCTGAGAGGATCAACTGCTAGATAATTCTTTAAAGAACAATAGAACTTGGGGACTTATATAGCTTTGGGGCAACCAAGGACAGGGAAATATGATTGATTGGCTTTACAAGGGCTACAATGAAATGAAAAGTCCAAGACAGGAGAGGCATCCAGTGCTTTACAATGGATACTAAAGAAAGAGTCCATGATAGAGACCAGCTCTATCAAATAATTGAAGGGACTCCAGGACAGGGTGGGGGAGGTGAGTAATAGGTTTTGGGATCAGGAGGAACAGAGACAAGCTGGTAGAAAATAATGACAAAGTTTATTGATCACAGCTTCTAATTTATAGAGAGATTTGAACAAGCTGAAGATTAGGTAAGCTTTTTTTTCGCAAACACAATGGACATCAATGATTTATGAGATTGATTCAATGGACTTAATTTACCTCATTGAATCTAGACAGAGTTTTCTATAGACTAATAAATCAATATATCAATCTGTAACCATCTAACTAAGATTCCCAGAGACTGCATACATCAGTGGTTTTTAGTTTGAAGATCCAGTTTCAACAAAGAGGGAGAAAGAGAGGTTGAGGTCTCAATTGAGGAGTGAGCAGTGTGTCTGACTTTAGTTGCACTATCACTACCCCAGAGCTTTGATAATTTGGGGGTCTTTTTAGGCTTTCCAGAGATTTACTTGATGGAGGCCCCTGCTATTCTCACACTGTCCCCACAAGTCCAGCCAAGGTCAGAGCTTCCTGGAAGAGGACTTTCATACAACAGGAGAAACTAAGACAAAAAGGGTATTTAAGATTTGATTCTGTCTACCAGTCCCACTTAAACTGGGATCATTAAGTACTTTAAGGTCTATTGTTCAATCTGAAATGGGTCAGTCTGGGACTTCCCTTGGGGTGAGTTATTAGGGGACAGGAGCAAATTTGGGGTTGCCAAAAGGCAGTTGACAGTACCCTCCTTTAAACTCTTAGTTCCTTTCAGAGGACGATAGAAAATTCTGGAAATTCAACTGTGTCCTGTACTTGAAAGGAATTTACCTTTGTTGATTTAAAGTTAGAGGATGAAGCCACTTTCGACTTTGAATTTGCATATGTGCTTATTAAGGGGCTTGTAATATGAGGGAAATTAATGGTGAATGGTATCATTTGTTAGCAACATTTCCATGTAAATCCATTCATTTTCTCAAATTCTGATTTAGGAAGATCAGGAAGTTCCACTTCTCAAATTAAGGTAATTTACTACCAGGCTCCAAGGCATCTAACAGGGTTGGGGCCTTTGTCTTTTGTTACTGGCAAGGTATCAATAAACTTATCAATAAACAATAATCTACCTTTCCTAAGGCATTCAAAAGCAAAAGTCCTCTTTGTCTTTGCTAAGCACATCCTCTAGATTTGGTAAGATGAGTTCTACAGTAGGTAGAAAAGCCATTGAAAACATGATTGAAATAATTTTTATAGCTGAAGATTGCTAAAAGAATCTGGGTTTTTTAAACTCCCTGATGTGCCATTTCTTAAATATTAGAGAAGGAAGGGTCTCTCACATTTCCTTAGCTTAGTGAAGCTGTAGAGAAATAGTCCATCCCTGTGATGAAGTAATAGGGGAATAGTTGAGATTTCTAAGACTACCTCCTCTCTTAAAATATCTACCAATCAGGACTTCCAGGGGTGGTCCAAGGAATGAACTGGTAGACCAGTCAGAAGGAAGACACATTTTTGGTATAAAAGATGGGATAAAGATTTCATTTGTCATATTTTCTGCACAGAGGTACTGAAAGCCCCATCATTTACTAATAGATCACATTGCCCTATTAATAAACAATGTTATACTTGGGGAAATGGCCTCATTTTATTTATTAGTTAAAATTCTAGGGACTACAAATATAAATAAGAAGCTAGCATAGACTGACATTTTCCATTGGATTTGGTATAGTCTATTTTCTTTACTAATTCATCTACTAGATGAGACAAGAATTGGGATTTAAAAATTGGGGTACCTGATTCCTAATCTACATTGTGTGCAAAGAACAAAAAAGAAGTCAGTGTTACTAGGTTTCAGTATCTGTAGGGGTCTGAGAAGACATGAATGGTAAGAAGGAGCCAGATTGAAAAGTGTTTTAAAAAACCAAAGAGATTTTATATTTGATCCTGGAGAAATAAGGAGGCACTTGTGTTTATTGAATATGGGAAACCAAGTGGGGAAGCCATAGCCAAAGACAGTAATCCCCATTGCCTAGCCCATACCACTTTTTCACCAATAAAAATATTGATTCTAAGATGGAAGGTAAGGATGAAAAAAAAAAAGAAATATGTTTGAGTTGATAGTTGGTATACTATAAGTATACTCTCTACAAAGCCCAAATATATAAAATAATTTAATGACTTTATTCCTTATTTGGCTCTATATACACTGGATATAAGTGAGTTTAAATTTCTATTTTGTCATATTATCAGGACTTCTATTACTCAATAAACATACATATACAGGTACATATATACAAATATATGTACATATGTATGTGTTACATACACATATATACAAACATATATGTATGTAGCGTTTTTGTTAAAAATGTTTGAATTCCAAAGTGTCCTCTACTCCAGTCCTTCCCTTACTCACTAAGAAGGCAAGCCATATGATTTCAATTATACATGTAAAACCATGCCAACTGTATTTCTATTTTAGCCATTTTACAAAAAAAAATGAAGAAACAATACTTAAATTTGTATTGAGAGTTCATCAGTCCTCTATTTGGCATTAAATAGCATTTTACATGATAGGTATTTCAGAATTGTCTTGGATCATGATATTGATCCAAGTAGTTAAGCCTTTCACAGTGTATCATCATTACAATATTATTGTTACTCTATCAGATTATCTCTTGGTTCTGCTCACTGCACTCTGAATCACTTCATATAAGTCTTTCTAAGTTTTTCTAAAATTGTTCCCCTCCTCATTTCATACAGGAAACCAGTATATAATTACAATCATATATTATAACTTGTTAAACCATTGCTCAATTAATGGGTTTACCCTTAATTTTTAATTCTTTGCCAGAACAAAAAGCTGCTATGAATATTTTTATACATGTAAATCCTCCCTCCCCACTCTTGAACCCCATCTTTTAACAATGTTTTTGGGATACAGATCCAATAGAGATATTGGTGGGTCCAAAGGATATGCGCAGTTATATAGCACTTTGAATAGATTTCTAAATTGTGCATCAGGATGTTTGGCCCAACTTCTAACTTCACCAACAGTGCATTAGTGTCACTATTTTCTCACATCACCTCTAGCCTTCATTATTTTCCCTCCTTCATGTTAGTCAAACTGATTGGTGTGGGGTGGTATCTCAGAGAAGTTTTAATTTGCATTTCTTTAATTGGTAGTTATTTAGACCATTTTTTCCCTAGAAGTATAAATAGTTTTGTTTTTTTCTTCTGAAAATTATTCATGTCTTTGACCACTTGTGTCAGAAAATACCTTTTTTTAAATAAATTTAGCTGAATTTCAGAGAAACTTGGTATAAACTTTTCTGATATTATTTTACTATCTATGGTACCTTTTAGCAAAATGCAATTTCTCTGATTATCTCCTTTAATTAGGTTTATTTTTGCTTTTCCTTTATCTTGTATCATGATTACTACCTCTATATTTTAACTCAGCTGAATCGTAGATTTTGTTCCAGCCTTTTATATTTTAACCCCTTTGTGTCTTTCTGTTTCATTTGTTGCTTATAAAACACATATTGTTACATTCTTGTTTCTAATTTATTCTGCATCTGTTTCCATTTCATTTATGTATTTACTATAAATAATAGCTTTATGTTATTGTTATGTTTAAATAATATTTTATTTTCCACCAATTACATGTAAAACCAATTTTAACATTCATTTAACTTTTTAAATTCCTAATTCCTTTCCTCTTTTTCACCCTCAATCACTTCCTCCCAACCCTCTCCCACTCCATGAGATGGTATTTAATTCCATTTTATGGGTAAATTCATCCTATTTCCATTCACAATTATAACTATTAACTATGTATTTTCCTGCATCCAATTTTCTTCTGTTTATCTTTCTGCCTTTGCCTCTGTCTCTGACTCTGTCTCTGTGTCTCTGTCTCTGTCTGTCTGTCTCTCTATCTGTCTGTCTCTCCCTGTCTCTCTCTCTCTCTGTTTCTCTCTCTGTGTCTCTGTCTCTGTCTCTCTCTCTCTCTCTCTCTCTCTCTCTCTCTCTCTCTCTCTCTCTCTCTCTCTCTCTCTCTCTCTCTCTCTCTCTCTCTCTCTCTCTCTCTCTCTCCCCTGACCCTCCTCAAGTCTGTTTTGCTTCTGATGACTACTTTCATTATTTTATGACTCTCCATTTCTCCTATACTCCACTATTCCTACTTTCTTGTTATATCCTTTCCTCTTGAACCAAATTCTTGAATGCCATTTTTATATGAGATATTTTTCCCATTCTTGTCATCCTTCCTTCTTTTCCCAGTGAATCCATTTTTCTTTCCACTTAATTTTTTTAGATCATCCCAACATAATCATGTCACATCCATGCTGTTAATGCAGATAACTTTTCACCTCACTAATAATGACAACATTCTTAGGAGTTTCATGTTTTATTTTCTCATATAAAAATGTAAACACTTTTATTATTGAGTCCCTTGAGATTTTTCTTTCATGTTCACATTTTTATACTTATCTTGAGTCTTTTGTTTGAAAGATTTTCTATTCAAGTCTGAGTTTTTCATCAAAAAATTTGGAAGTCCTCAATTTAATTGAATATCTTTTTTCCCCCTGAAAGATTATCCTCCGTTTTACTGGATAGGTTATTCTTGGTTATATTCCTTGTTCTTTGACCTTCTGGCATATCATATTCCAAGCCTTCTGTTCTTTTAATATGGAACCTTTAAATAGTTTGATCCTCAATTTGGCTTCAGGATATTGGAATCCCATTTTTTTCTGACTGTTTGGAAATATTTTCTTCTCGGTATAGGAATTATGAAATTTGGGAGTATTATGCCGGGGAGTTTATATTTTAGGATCTCTTTCAAGAGGTGATTAGTGGATTCTTTCCATTTTTATTTTGCTCTCTGGTTCTAAGATACTGCAGCAGTTCCATTATTACTTCTTGAAATATGATGTTTGAGCTCTTTTTCTCTAATCACATCTTTTAGACAATCCAATAATTCTTAATTTATCTTTCCTCAATACATTTTCCAGATCATTTATTTTTCTGATTAGAAAATTCACATTTATTTATTTCTTCATTCTTTTGATCTTATTTCACTATGTCATATCTCATGAAGTCATTAGCTTCTACTTGCCCAATTTTATTTTTTTCCATTTGAATAAGTTTATTTGGTCAATTTAGAACATTATTCCTTGGTTACAATAATCACATTATTACCCTCCCTCCTCTCCACCCACTCTTCCCGTAGCCAACGCGTAATTTCATTGGGTGGGTATTACTTGTGTGCTTGATCAGAACCTATTTCCATGTTGTTGTTTACACTAGGATGTTCATTTAAAGTCTACATACCCAACCATATCCCTTCAACCCATGTATTCAAGCAGTTGTTTTTCATCGGTGTTTCTACTCCCACAGTGTTTCCTCTGGATGTGGATAGTGTTTTTTCTCGTAGCTTCCTCCAAGTTGTTCAGAGTCTTTGCATTGTCACTAATGGAGAAGTCCCTTACATTCGATTGTACCACAGTGTATCAGTCTCTGTGTACAATGTTTTCCTGGTTCTGTTCCTCTCACTCTGCATCACTTCTGGAGGTTGTTCCAGTCCCCATGGAATTCCTCCACTTTATTATTCCTTTGAGCACAATAGTATTCCATCAACATATACCACAATTTGTTCAGCCATTCCCCAATTGAAGGGCATCCCCTCATTTTCCAATTTTTGGCCACCACAAAGAGCGCAGCTATGAATATTCTTGTACATGTCTTTTTCCTTATTATCTTTTTGGGGTATAAACCCAGCAGTGCTATGGCTGGATCAAAGGGCAGACAATCTTTTATTGCCCTTTGGGCATAGTTTCAGATTGCCCTCCAGAATGGTTGGATCAATTCACAACCACACCAGCAATGAATTAATGTCCCAGCTCTGCCACATCCCCTCCAACATTCATTAGTTTCCTTTGCTGTCATGTTAGCCAATCTGCTAGGTGTGAGGTGATACCTCAGAATTGTTTTGATTTGCATTTCTCTGATTATAAGAGATTTAGAGCACATTTTCATGTGCTTATGAATAGTTTTGATTTCTTTAACTGAAAATTGCCTATTCATGTCCCTTGCCCATTTTTCAATTGGAGAATGGCTTGATTTTTTGTACAACTGGTTTAGCTCTTTATAAATTTGAGTAATTAGACCTTTGTCAGAGGTTTTTGTAATGAAGATTGTTTCCCAGCTTGTTGCTTCCCTTCTAATTTTGGATGCATTAGTTTTATTTCTACAAAACCTTTATAATTTGATGTAATCAAAATTATTGATTTTACATTTTGTGATTTTTTTCTAGCTCTTGCTTGGTTTTACCATGTTAATTTTTAAAATTTATTGTTATCTTTTTTATCCAGTAATATTTTGTTATGTTTTTCCACAATTGCATTTAAAGATATTTAAAAAAAAACACTTACTTTCTATCTTAGAATCAATACTGTGTATTGGTTGCAAGAGTGGCAAGAGTTAGCGAATGGTGGTTAAATGACTTGACTAGGGTCACATAGCTAGAAAGTGTCTGAGGCCAGATTTGAACCCAGGAACTCCCATCTCTGGGTGTGGCTCTCAACCCAATATGCTACCTAGCTTCCCCTAAGACATTTTTTAACATTTGTCTTTTCACATATAATTAAAATTTTCTCCTTCTCTCCATTCCTTCTCCTCTCCCCAAGACAGCAAACAATCTGATATAGGTTAGAGATGTGCTATCATGCAATACATATTTCCATATTTGTCAAATTGTGAATAGACACATTGCACATAAATATAAATGTTCATAAAAGAAATAAAATGAAAATGGTTTACTTCAATCTGCATTCAGATTTCTTTAGTTCCTTCTATGGTGGTTTATACCATGTTTGGTCATGAGTACCTTGGAGTTTTCTTAAATTCTTGCATTGCTAATAATGTTAATTAATTTTAATTTTTTAACACTTATCTTCTACATTAGAATCAATACTATTTGTTGGTTCCAGGGAAGAAGTGCAGTGAGGGCTAGGCAATGGGGATTAAGTGACTTGCCCAGAGTCACACAGGTGGAAAGTGTTTGAGGTCAGATTTGAACCTAGGACCTCTTGTCTTTAGGCCTGGATCTCAATCCAGTGAACTACCCACCTATCCCCAATCAATTTTAATTTTTAACAAATTTCTTTAGTCAATTTTTATACCTTCTTTTTCCATTATATTTTATTTTCAAGCATTTTCTGTGCTTATTTTGCCAAAGTTAATTCTATTCATAATTTTTTTTGGATTAATTTCATTTAGTTCCCCAATTTTCCCCCAATAGTCAGGAAGCACTATTCCAGGCTTCAGGATTTTTCATGTTTCTATTTTCAGGCCTAGTTCTGGATGTTCCCATGTTTTGGGAGTATACATCAAGACTCAGAATGTGAATAATATCATTTGTCTCCAAAACTAGCAATATTTCTACTACATCATCATATTGTAATTACAGATTTGGGACAATAAATTTGTCACTTGTATTATATACTCCCACAGTATATGGAATGACTCATTAATTAATTTGAACCTCTAATAAATGTAAATAATGCTAATAGAAGAGAATTACCCAGTTATTACTTATACTTTCAAATTAAAACAAATGACATTATGTTAAATATATTAGCTTTTTAAGCATCTCCTCTTTTCTCTAAGTATATTATAAATGTACTATAATTCCATTTTCTTTAGATTAAAATGTCTCTAACATGATTGACAGTTTGTGATCCATGTCCCCTCCTTTATTTCTGCTCCGTGAGGTGGCAGGTAAGATAATATAGGTTATATGTGTGCTATCATGCAATACACATTATCATGTTTGTTATATTGTGAAAGAAGACACATATCATGTATGTAAGAAAATAAAATGACAAAGAAAATAAATTGAAAAATGGTTTACCTTAATCTGCATTCTGACTTTGTTAATTCTTTCAATGGCAGTGGATAACTTATTTTTTTTAATTATTTTTCTTTTGGAATTTTCTTGGATGCTTAAAATGCTGATAATAGTTGAGACATTTACAAATGATCATCATACAGTATTGCTCTCACTATGTACAATATTCTCCTGGTTCTTCTCCCTTCACTTTGTATTACTTCATACAAGTGTTTTTGTGATAGTCCTATTTGCTATTTCATATGACTCAATAATATTCCATTATAATCATGTACCACAACTTCTTCAGCTCCCCCAATTGATGGACATATTTTCTGTTTCTAATTCTTTGCCACCATGAAAAGAGCTGCTGTAAGTATATTTTAATTATCTTTTAAATTAATTTGTTTATTCATTGGTTACATTAAAATTCCAAAATTCTACACTCTGTCCTTTCCCTCCTCACGAGAGAAAGTATCATTTGACAAAATAAATTAATATGTATGTGTATGTAAATACACATGTATTTTTTGTCAGTTTTTTCTCTTTGTTAGTTCTTTTTCTTAAGGTGGACATTCATGATATAAATATTTTGTACAAGTGGACCTTTTCCTCTAACTTTGATCACTTTGGAATACATATCTAGCAGTGGCGTTCATTGGTCAAAAGGTATGCAGTTTTGTGGTCCTTTGGCCATGGTTACAATTAAATTCACAGTTCTATTAACAGTGTGTTATTGTTCTAGTTTTCCTACATCCTCTCCAACATTTATTATTTTTCTTTTTAGTCACATTAGCCATGCTGATAAGACTTTAAAGGTGGCACTATAGAATTGCTTTAATTTACATTTCTCTAATTAATAGTGATCTGGAACATTTTTTTTCATGAACAAAGATTTGTTTTATCCTTTTTATCCAGGTCATGTAGCCCTCAAAGGAGATAAAGTTGGGAGTTCATTGTGGGTAGGAGAAATATGTATGATTGTAATACCATGTGGCATTAGCTAGATCAGTGATGGTAAAGCATTTACAGATGGAGTGGCCAAACCACAGCCCTCACAGCACATGTGAGTTCCCCTCCTTATCCCAGAAACGGAAGGGAGGAAGTGCTCCCTTTAGGATGCTGGGAATGGGGGCAGATCATGTGAGAAATGTCCTCAGGCACACATAGAGAGGGGGAAAGGAGCAGCCAACTCCAGCATGCATGCCAGAGGTTTGCCAACATGGTGCTTGGTGATAGTACAATGCTTCTTTGGAGGAAAATTTCAACAAGTTATGATAACATAGCTATTTTTCTACATACACATTTGCCTATGTGGTAATATTTGAAGGCCCTAAAAGATACAAGTTATTACCCAAATGTATGGTACTAAGGTCATTGTCACACTGACTATAACTCTATTATAATGCTTTCCTTAGATATTATTTGCTTATTTTGTAATGGGGAGGATTTGATCAGGTTAATATTGATAATTTGAATTTCCCCCAGGTGAGCTGATAAAATTGAAGAAGATAGGGGAAGTAATAAAGATAATGAGGTATTAAAGCATTAAACAAAGTATGGATAAAGATTTATACCTTGGGGACTTCCGGTCAAGATGGCGGTGTAGAAGCAGCGAAATTTCAGACCTGGGAAACCCTTCCTTACCAATCGAAAACAGAGTGCTCCTAGGACACCGAAATTCAAGCTGAACAACAGGATAGACCTGGGGAAACCTCCTCCTGGACCTGGATCAAAAGGTACCACACCCCAAAAGGTGGAACCCTAGATCACTCGGATCTAAGGGGTAGACAGAAAGAAGGTCCCAGGACCCATCCCCCCCAACCCAGAGTGCTGAGCCAATGGCAGCAGCGGGAACCTCAGGGCTCTGAGGACTCACCTTGAAACCAACCTGAGCTAGTCTCCGGGGTGCCCAACACAGACGGCAAGGAAACATAGAGAGAAGGGGGAAGCCTGTAGCCCCCTGGCTGGGTCCTTCCATCTGAGTCTCAAGAGAAGTCCCAGCTTTAGGGCACCAGTTGAACCCAATCCCATCAGGAGCCCTCAGAGCTACTGAAAAGGCAGAAAACTCAGGGCTGGCAAAGGGGTTGCTCCGAAGAGCTTACCTTGAAAGTAACCCAGGCCAGTTTCCGGGCATTCAACACAGACTGTGGAAGAGGAGGTTGCTGCTTTTTTTTTTTATTCCTTTTTTTGGCTCGGGGATCATTCGGCCCACAACACCTGAACCTAATCCCATCAGGAGCCCTCAGAGTCCAGGCAAGCCACGACCCCTCCCCCCCCTTAGAGAGCAGGGTCTTCTGAAAAAACAGAAACCTAGAGGCGAAGTCAAGATGGCAGCCTAGAAGGAGCATAGACCTGGCAGCCTGGCCAGAGCTTTAGAGATACTCCATATCTGCTCCAGCCATCCAGGAAGTATAAAACTCAGAGTAAACGCAGCCCAACTAAGCTGAACTCAATCCCATCAAGAGTCTCCAGAACACAGGGAAGCCCAGGCTCCCCATCCATCCTCATTGACTGCTGGACTTTAAGCCAATAAAAAGCCTCCAGAGGACAGGAAAGCTCAAACCCCCAACTACCCTCCCTCAGAGATTACACCAAGAGATCCTCTGTTAAAGCTCCAAGAGGGGAGACTGATAGAAGTCCCCAAAAACAAAAAAATGAGAGGAACAAGAGCACAGACAGATACGGGGAGTAAAGAAGGGGTGAATTTGAACAAACAACAGAAACAGAAGAAAGAAACTATAATAGACAGCTACTACTCACCAAATGGAACAGAGGGGGAGAGATCAGCAAACGATAAACCAGAAATCCCAGTGAATTGGATATAGGCTGTGGAAGAACTCAAAACACAACTAAGAGAGGCTGAAGACAATTGGGAAAAGAACTTAAAAATTAAGATAAGTCATCTGGAAACAGAGGCACTTGAACTAAAACAAGAAAATAGTGTCTTGAAAGCCAAAATCATCCAGCTTGAAAATGAGGCAAAGGAGATGAAAGATGAGGCAAAGGAAATGAAAGACGAGATAAAGAGGATGAAAGACGATCTTCAAAGAAACTCAGACCAGAAGGAAAAAGATGACCAAAAAGCCAAAGATGAAATCCAATCTTTAAGAACCAGAGTAAAACAACTAGAATCAAGTGACCTCACAAGGCAGCAGGACACTATAAAACAAAACAAAAAGAATGAAAAAATTGAGGAAAATGTGAAGCATCTCATTCACAAAACAGACGATTTAGAAAATCGTTCAAGAAGAGACAATTTAAGAATAATTGGTCTAGCAGAAGACCACGACAAAAGAAAAAGCCTGGACATAATACTAGAGGAAATTATCCAGGAAAACTGTACTGAAATACTAGAACAAGAGGGGAAAGTGGAGATTGAAAGAATCCACAGATCACACCCTGTATTTAATCCCCAACAGACAACACCAAGAAATGTTATAGCCAAATTCAAAAACAATCAGATGAAAGAACAGGTATTACAAGCTGCCAAGAAGAAACCATTCAGATACCATGGAAACATGGTGAGGATAACACAGGATCTGTCTGCATCCACACTGAAGGACAGAAAGGCATGGAATACGATATTCCGGAAAGCAAGGGAACTAGGCCTACAGGCAAGAATAAAATAACCATCAAAACTGACTACATTCTTACAGGGGAAAGTATGGTCATTTAACACAACAGAAGAGTTCCAAGCATTCATAAATAAAAGACCAGACCTGAACAGAAAATTTGAAGTCCAACCACAGAACTCAAGAGAATCATCAAAAGGTAATTAAAAAAGAGGGGGAAAACAACAACAACAACAAAAAAGGTTTTTTTTTAAGGGACTCAATAAGTTAAAATGATATGTTTCCCTATAAGAAAAGAGGTCATTGGCAACTCTTAAAAACTGTTGCTATCACCTAAGCAGCTAGAAGAAATACACTCAGAGGGAACAGTAACAAACTGTATAGGATGAAAGGACAAGACATAAATAGGTATATAGATATATGCATGCATAAATACATATATATGTGTATGTATATATATACATATATACATGACTAAAGCTAAAAAAGAAAAGAGGTTAGGACTAAAAGAAATGGGAAAAGAAACAAATGGGGGTAAATTTATATGTGACAAAGAAGCTCATGGCGGGAGGGGGGAGAACATTGATACACTGGAAGGGTAAAGAGGTTGGAGATAGGAAATACTCAACTCTTACGTACTTTGAAACTGACCCAAAGAAGGAAGAACAATCCAATCCATTGGGGAAGAGAATAGATTTGCACCCTATAGGGGAGTAGAAGGGTAAAAAACAGACTGGTGGGGAGGGAAGCAGTACAAGGGAGGGAGAAGGTGGGGGGGATTTTAAAAAGACTACAGGGGAAAATAAGGGAGGGAATAAGAAGGGAGGGTGGTAGAAAGGGAAATACAAGGGGGGCTGATTTAAAGTAAATCACTGGACTAAAAGGTAGAGCTGAAGAAGAAAGGTTAGAATTAGGGAAGGATATCAAAATGCCAGGGAGTCCACAAGTGACAGTCATAACTTTGAACGTGAATGGGATGAACTCACCCATAAAAGGTAGACAAATAGAAGAATGGATTAGAATCCAAAACCATTATCAAATTTAGATAAATCAAATCAAAAAATAAATAAGAAAGAGGTAAAAGAAGTGAAAGAAATCTTAGAAAAATTAGAATTAATAGACATATGGAGAAAAATAAATAGGGATAAAAAGGAATACACTTTCTTCTCAGCACCACATGGCACATTCACAAAGATTGACCATACATTAGGTCACAGAAACATGGCACACAAATGCAGAAAAGCAGAAATAATAAATGCAGCCTTTTCAGACCACAAGGCAATAAAAATAACGATCAGTAAAGGTACATAGAAAACCAAATCAAAAACTAATTGGAAACTAAACAATATGATACTCCAAAATCTTTTAGTTAGAGAAGAAATCATAGAAACAATTAATAATTTCATCGAGGAAAATGACAATGGTGAGACATCCTTTCAAACCTCTTGGGATGCAGCCAAAGAGGTAATCAGAGGTAAATTCATAGCCCTGAGTGCATATATTAACAAACTAGGGAGAGCAGAGATCAATCAATTGGAAATGCAAATAAAAAACTCAAAAGTGACCAAATTAAAAAACCCCCAGCAGAAAACCAAACTAGAAATCCTAAAAATTAAGGGAGAAATTAATAAAATTGAAAGTGATAGAACTATTGATTTAATAAATAAGACAAGAAGCTGGTACTTTGAAAAAACAAACAAAATAAACAAAGTACTGGTCAATCTAATTAAAAAAAATGAAGAAAAGCAAATTAACAGCATCAAAGATGAAAAGGGGGACATCACCTCTGATGAAGAGGAAATTAAGGCAATCATTAAAAATTACTTTGCCCAATTATATGGCAATAAATATACCAAATTAAGTGATATGGATGGATATATACAAAAATACAAACTGCCTAGACTAGCAGAAGAAGAAATAGAATTTTTAATTAATCCCATATCAGAAAATGAAATCCAACAGGCCATCAAAGAACTTCCTAAGAAAAAATCCCCAGGGCCTGATGGATTCACCAGTGAATTCTATCAAACATTCAGAGAACAGTTAATCCCAATACTATACAAAATATTTGACATAATAAGCAAAGAGGGAGTTCTACCAAACTCCTTTTATGATACAAACATGGTACTGATTCCAAAACCAGGCAGGTCAAAAACAGAGAAAGAAAACTATAGACCAATCTCCCTAATGAATATAGATGCAAAAATCTTAAATAGGATACTAGCAAAAAGACTCCAGCAAGTGAGCAGAAGGGTCATCCACCATGATCAAGTAGGATTTATACCAAGGATGCAGGGCTGGTTCAATATTAGGAAAACCATCCACATAATTGACCACATCAACAAGCAAACCAACAAGAACCACATGATGATCTCAATAGACGCAGAAAAAGCCTTTGATAAAATACAACACCCATTCCTATTAAAAACACTAGAAAGCATAGGAATAGAAGGGTCGTTCCTAAAAATAATAAACAGTATATATCTAAAACCATCAGCTAATATCATCTGCAATGGGAATAAACTAGATGCATTCCCAATAAGATCAGGAGTGAAACAAGGATGCCCATTATCACCTCTACTATTTGACATTGTACTAGAAATACTAGCAGTAGCAATTAGAGAAGAAAAAGAAATTGAAGGCATCAAAATAGGCAAGGAGAAGACCAAGTTATCACTCTTTGCAGATGACATGATGGTCTACTTAAAGAATCCTAGAGATTCAACCAAAAAGCTAATTGAAATAATCAACAACTTTAGCAAAGTTGCAGGATGCAAAATAAACCCACATAAGTCATCAGCTTTTCTGTATGTCTCCAACACAGCTCAGCAGCAGAAACTAGAAAGAGAAATCCCATTCAAAATCACCTTAGACAAAATAAAATACCTAGGAATCTACCTCCCGAGACAAACACAGGAACTATATGAACACAACTACAAAACACTCTCCACACAACTAAAACTAGACTTGAGCAATTGGAAAAAACATTAACTGCTCCTGGATAGGATGAGCTAATATAATAAAAATGAACATCCTACCCAAAGTTATTTATCTATTTAGTGCCATACCCATGGAACTCCCAAAAAATTTCTTTACTTATTTGGAAAAAAACATAACAAAGTTCATTTGGAATAACAAAAATCAAGGATATCCAGGGAAATAATAAAAAAAAAAACACATATGATGGGGGCCTTGCAGTCCCTGACCTCAAACTATATTACAAAGCAGCAGTCATCAAAACAATTTGGTACTGGCTAAGAGACAGAAAGGAGGATCAGTGGAATAGACTGGGGGCAAGCGACCTCAGCCAGACAGTATACGATAAACCCAAAGATCCCAGCTTTTGGGACAGAAATCCACTATTCGATAAAAACTGCTGGGAAAATTGGAAGACAGTGTGGGAGAGACTAGGAATAGATCAACACCTCACACTCTACACCAAGATAAATTCAAAATGGGTGAAAGACTTAAACATAAAGAAGGAAACCATAAGTAAATTGGGTAAACACAGAATAGTATACATGTCAGACCTTTGGGAGGGGAAAGACTTTAAAACCAAGCGAGACATAGAAGGAATCACAAAATGTAAAATAAATAATTTCGACTACATCAAATTAAAAGGCTTTTGTACAAACAAAACCAATGTAACTAAAATCAGAAGGAAAACAACAAATTGGGAAAAAATCTTCATAGAAACCTCTGACAAAGGCTTAATTACTCAAATTTATAAAGAGCTAAATCAACTGTACAAAAAATCAAGCCATTCTCCAATTGATAAATGGGCAAGGGACATGGATAGGCAGTTCTCAGATAAAGAAATCAAAACTATTAACAAGCACATGAAGAAGTGTTCTAAATCTCTTATAATCAGAGAGATGCAAATCAAAACAACTCTGAGGTATCACCTCACACCTAGCAGATTGGCTAACATGACAGTTATGGAAAGTAATGAATGCTGGAGGGGATGTGGCAAAGTAGGGACATTAATTCATTGCTGGTGGAGTTGTGAACTGATCCAACCATTCTGGAGGGCAATTTGGAACTATGCCCAAAGGGCGACAAAAGAATATCTACCCTTTGGTCCAGCCATAGCACTGCTGGGTCTGTACCCCAAAGAGATAATGGACAAAAAGACTTGTTCAAGAATATTCATAGCTGCGCTCTTTGTGGTGGCCAAAAATTGGAAAACGAGGGGATGCCCATCAATTGGGGAATGGCTGAGCAAATTGTGGTATATGTTGGTGATGGAATACTATTGTGCAAAAAGGAATAATAAAGTGGAGGAGTTCCATGGAGACTGGAACGACCTCAAGGAAGTGATGCAGAGCGAGAGGAGCAGAACCAGGAGAACATTGTACACAGAGACTAATACACTGTGGTATAATTGAATGTAATGGACTTCTCCATTAGTGGCGGTGTAATGTCCCTGAACAATCTGCAGGGATCTAGGAGAAAAAACACTATCCATAAGCAGAGGACAAACTGTGGGAACAGAAATGCCTAGGAAAAGCAAGTGCCTGACTACAGCGGTTGAGGGGACATGACAGAGGACAGACTCTAAACGAACACTCTAATGCAAATATTAACAATATGGCAATGTGTTCGAATCAAGAACACATGTGATACCCAGTGGAATCATGCGACGGCTACGGGGGGTAGGGGGGAGGAAAAGAAAATGATCTTTGTCTTTAATGAATAATGCATGGAAATGATCAAATAAAATACTATAAAATTAAAAAAAAAGATTTATACCTTGTTACTCTGTTCATTATTAAGTTTTGCATCAGACATAATGGAATTAGCTAATATAATGAATCAGAAGTCACAGCCACTCTCCTATTTAAGTTAGGATATAGTTAAGTTTTTATTTTTACAGTGGTTTTTATATTTTATCATCCTTCTCACTTCCCCAAGATGATAATAAATATGATATAAGCTGTAAATGTCTTATTCTTTGATGTACCTGTTTTAGCATTAGATTAGATTATAATTAATTTTTGATTTATCTTTCCATTGAGCCTTATTGATTATAAGTTTTATTTTGTTATGATCTAAAAAGAATGCATTCATAATTTCAGTTTTTCTACATTTGCTTATGAAGTTTTTATGCACTAATATGTGGTCAATTTTTGTGTAGAAGCCATGTATTGCAAAAATAATGTATATTCCTTTCTATTCCCATTCAGTTCTCTTCTGAGTTCTTTTAGTTCTAACTTTTTAAAGTTTTCATTCAGTTCCTTTACTTCTTTCCTATTTATTTTTTAATTTAATTTATCTATACCTGAAAGGGGGAATTTGAGATCACCCATCAGTATAAGTTTACTATTTCTTCTTGAAGTTTACTTAATTTCTCCTTTAAAAATTTGGAGGCCATGCCATTTATATATATTTAATATTGATATTAATTCATTGTTATAGTACCTTTTAGCAAAATGTAATTTCCTTCCTTATCTCTTTTAACAAGATCTTATTTTTGCTTTAGCATTGTCTGAGATCATGATTGTTTACTCTTGCTTTTTTTACTTTAGATGATACACAATAAATCCTGCTCCAACCTTTACTCTGTATGTTTCTCCCTGCCTCAGATGTGTTTCTTGTAAACAATATATAGCAGGATTCTGGTTTTTAATCTATTCTACTCTTCTACTTTATGAGTGAGCTCATCTCACTCATATTCCCAGTTATGATTACCAACTGTGTATACCCCTCCATCTTATTTCCCCCTTTTGATCCTGCTCTTTTTCTTTTCACAATATCCCTCCTCACAGGTGTTTTGCTTTATATCTCTCTTCCATTCTCCCCTTCCTTCTATTAATCCCCCCTTTTGTCTTGTTCCCTTCTTACTTCTCTATAGGATGAGATAGGCTTCTATACCCAAATAAATATGGTTGTTATTCACTCTGTGAGTCAGTTATAATGAGAGTAAGGTTCAAACATTGCCCATCACTACCTTCATCCTCCTATCCACCATTGTAGTTTTCACCCCTCTTTAGGTGAGATAATTTATTCCATTCCATCTCTCCCTTCCCTTTTCATTGGAATTTTCTTGTTTCATCCCTTGCTTTTTGTTTTTTGTATATCACCATTCCAATAAATTTACTCCCACATCCTCTATCTATGTATACTTCTTCTAACTGCTTTAATACTGATAATTTTTTTTCAAGAATTACAAAATATCCTCTTTCCATGTAGGAATTCATACAGTTTGACCTTATTGAGTTCCTTAAATTTCCTCATTCTTATTTATCTTTTTAGACTTCTCTTGGGTCTTGCATTTGGATATCAAAAATGGTTGTAAATCTTCTATTTTATTAAATGACCATTTTCCCTTTGAAAAATATATTCAGTTTTGCTAGATAGTTGCTTTGGTGTTGTAAACCTTGACCTTTTGCCTTCCAGAATATTATATTCTGTACCTTCTAGTAATTTAATATGAAGTCTGCTAAATCCTGTGTAATCCTGACTTTAACTCCAAGATATTTGTATTGTTTCTTTCTGGCTGTTTGAAGTGTTTTCTCTTTGGCTTGAGACTTTTAGAATTTGGCTATAATATTCCTGGGAGTTGTCATTTAGGGATTTATTTCTGGAGGTGGTCTGTGAATTCCAAGTAACATAAGTTTTTTTATACAAATAAATTGAATTTTGATTTGAATATATGAATTACACTGATTTGTTTATATAACAATGAATACTCTAATGGAAAATTGTAAATTTCACTTTACTCTCATTAAGTAGTCCCTGCCATTGGCTCAAATCTCTTCCAATTATGTTCTTCCTCTTTTAATAATTCCTTGCACCCCAGTTCCATTGAACTACTTAACAGAGTAGCTTTATCAAATAAGTATTTAATTTATAAGTATAAGAAGAAAATATTATCAAAAGGAAAAAAATATAGCTATGCTCAAAATTAGCATATTTTTCACACCAAAAATTGAGGTTTTCCTCCTTCCTTCCTTCCTTCCTTCCATTAATGGGCAGAATAGTAAAAAGGGACAATTCTATAAAATACAAAATTGAAACTGATGCTGCTGTGAATGTAAAATCCCATACCTATCCATTATTCTGTAATATTTTGTATATATATTCTGTTTTGATATTGTCCCACCATGATTTAAACTTATGATCCCATTCATATTTGGCCAATGAACCTGTCTATATTTCATATCTTGTTCTGTTATGGTTCTGTCCCTTTGACAAACACCAAGGGACTTGGATCCAATACCATGCTAATACTTTTGTAATTATTCTGATAAACCTATTCTGATGTAATTGTTCTAAACCACCCATCCTTATGTTGACTTCTACACAATCACCATGACATGCAGAATATACATGCTAAAGGCTGAGGGCAAAGGACTTACTTGCATTAATGGAGTGGGGTACAGGACTTACTTATGTCAATGGATAGAGTATAGGACTGACTTACATCAATGGCATGGTCAAGTAACATTGGCCTTGGCAGGGGCTATGTGACATTGGTCAAGTTACATATATTAAATCACACTGTACTCCTGACATCATTTCTGTTATCTCTTGCTCAAATGTGCTATATAAGGGGCTTACTCACAAGACTTGAGGTGTTTAGTTGCTAACCTGAATCTGGCTTCATAGTGAGATCGGCCCTCTTTTAATGAGCCTATTTTCTTCTTGTCTTGGAGAATTGGTTTTTATTTTTTGTGTCTCAGCAAATAAATTTAACCACATTGTTCATGGGATGCCTAATAAATGAAGAAATATAAGATGAATAAACAAAGGAATTGATGCGATAGGACAGACCTGAAGGAAATGGTGACAAAATCATGTCTGAAAAAGTAAATGGAGCCCTCAGGAATATCTATGGAAAGGAGAGAAAGATAGAGACAGAGATAGACAGGCTGGGATAGGATATATACAACTCTTAGCAAATTGCCTTGAAGTCAACACATTAGTAATATATTCTTCAACTTTTTCATTTCCTATTTTTGCTCCTTGGCAAGAGATTGCAAGGAACCTCAGAAACTTCTTATTCCTACATTTTATTTAAACTCCTGTGTTGTGTTGGTTAATGTTTCAACAGGGGGTTTTAGGATTAAAGATTGTTGTGGTTCAAAGCTGCAACTCCTTTTGCTATTTCAGAGTTTAGAAGTCCTACTTGGCTTTCTTCATACATCTCTAATTTGCTAAACTCACTTCAGTAATGAACCTCTTTATAAAATAATATGGAATCGAGCTGAGAGATCAATAGGCTCCCAGACTTCAGATGACATTAGAGACACATGTCTATATAATGCTCTAGCTTGCAGTTATTTGGCAAGTACAAACTGATGGCTAAAGTGTGGTATGGTAGTAAGTTCAGAGACTCTAAAGCCAGGTCCAAATAATTCCCTTGATATTCATTATTTTGTGACCTTTGAAAAAAATTCTACCTCAGAATCTGCAAGATCAATTTGGGTCTCACAGATTTTAGGCAGTCGGGCTTCATCAGAGAGCTGCACTCCCTAATTGAATGATGCTTAGGGTAGCAAAAGGCTACTAAGAACTTGGAGTCTATGATATTGAAGGGAGGAAGAAAGAAACTGAATGGAGATATTAGGAAAAGAAGAAGGCAGGGTGCTAAAGATGAAACCTGACATTCTCAATACTTGCCTAAATACCTGCTTCACTGATATTCTTCAAAGTAGCTTATGAAGCAAGAACTCACAAGAGTACATACAATTTGAACAGACAGGAAGGAGAAAAAGATGCAAATTATTTAGGAACAAAAGACCCATCTTGCTTTTTGAGGAAAGAATGTAACTAGGGACTTCTTGGACTTAAAGCAGAGAAGAGAGCTGATTATGACATGTTCTTTACTGGATTTTTTAGTTCAGAAATTTATTCAGCTTTAGAGAAATTTCACTGTTCTGGTTAGACTAGTTACAAATCTTATTCCATATCTATTCTACATTTCCCACTTCCCCTCATTGGTCCCCCAAAATTTTAGAGTCAACTCTCCTTTGGGGATTAAGATTTCTCAGTCCATAAAAAGCAGAAAGGCAGACCTTCACAAAGTATCCATTTCAGATCTGACTATATATGTATATGTTTTTATATAATACATAAGGATATATTTATATACACACAGGCATATACATCACAAGCCAATCATGAGCCACTCAGAGAATTAAAATGAAAAATGACTGCTTTCCTCAAGAATATCTTCACAGCAGCAGCAGGAACATTGTCAGTCTGAATGAGTTCACTTGCAGCTGTCATCCAGCTTTCACCAATTTCCCCCCGCCACATCGAGGAGTCATGTCACCAGAGTAACAAGGAATATCATTAACTGTTACTAAGAACCACATATGTTCCTTGTAAGATTTCCATAAGTCCTTACTTCTTTCCCCTTAGAATTTCTATCCTTGCAGTTGGGATCTGATTGACAGCCAGGGTTGGGGGGCAAGAGGGAGGGTTAGGGGGGTGGGAATCTGGGAAAGAACCTGTCTTGAAGCCAAACCATCAACAACAAAATAGAACCCTTCTCTTCAGTGGCAAAGTAGGGCCTTATGTTAATAATAAATCAATTTATATCTACTAGAAAGATTCTGCACAATGTCAACACTGACAGTATTTCAATTTGGCTTTCCAATACTGAGAGGTCACTCTATGTTTGTAGTTTTGTCCAGTAAATCAATAGTGTCAACAGGGCAAACTACATAAATTGCCGAGTACTTCAGCTCCCCACCCCCTGTCAAAAATAAATAGACAAAATCTTTTTGATTTTCAATCTAACACTGTTCAGACCAATGGAAATGTGTCTTTTTAAAGTTTTTGTTTTGAGTATTGTATAGCTATTTCCTTAAAGGTCACTTTGTGCCAAAGAAACAATGCCTGAAGGGATTGAGTCAAACCTAGCTTTCCTTCTTAGGTAAATTTATATTTGATGAAACAGTTCCCTGGAAACTGCTGCTTGGATTGAATTGGGGCCTGACAAACGCAGGGTCAGAGTGGGCAATTCAGGACATTTACCCTGAACATTTTAGGACAAAGGAGGGACAAATGGCAGCCTTTCTTTTCTGGAAATAGTTTGATAACTGAACATGAGAATTGTCCTGACTTCTTTGAGGAAATCATTCAGCTGTTGCTTAATATCATCTTAAACTCATCCCTTTCTGGCTATCCATTTGGTCCATTTTTTTTGCCTCAATTCAGTTGAATTTGTAGTGGGGAGTTCTACTGTCAGACCTGGGTAAAAGTTATTACTTTTATAAATACTTACCTCCTAGTGACCCTGCAAATTCTCAAATATTGTCTCTGACCAAGCATTTATCAAGTGTCAACTATGTACCCCACATGAGCAGCCTCTTCATTTCCCATCAGCTACACAACTTGTTTAGATTCCATGAACACCATGCCATCCCCATGATAGGATCAACCCATGAAATCGCATCTTGATGATGATTGTTCACTTTTGACACTAGCTACCTTCTCAGCATCCTCTGTTGCTGCTGCCCTCTAATTAGAGTACAATGAAGTCTTCCCAAATCCTCCCCTTGTACAGGGCTCAGAATGTTCCTGCTAACTCTTTTATTTGCCATCAGGTGCTTTACTTGGTTTGGATTATACTGTACTTCTCTCTGGCACCCTAACCCCTTTCAGCTTCCTTTTGCTTATTTTCTCCCTCATTAGAGTATAAACTCTTTAAGGGCAGTGTTATTATTATAAACCCAGAGCCTACCACAATGCTTGGCATATAATACTAGGTGTTTAATAAACGTTTATTGACTAATTGACTTGAGAAGGCAACAAAGCCTAATGGGCAAAGAAATGGCATCAGAATCAGGAATACCAGGATATAAGTTCTGCCTCTAATAAATACTTGTTGAACATGGCAGATCAATTAATGACTTTGTTCTCAGAGCAACTCTCTAAGTTTCAGAGAAGGTCAGCTTACATTGGAGAAAGGAATTTCCTCACTGGGAAGTTACTTATATTGTACCACTTTCTCCTATTTACCATGAAGTATCCAGAGCTAAAAAGAGAAAAAATAAAATAGTTCCATCCTTAAAAGGCTTGCATTTAAGCAGGGGAGACAAAGTGTTCATGTACACACACACACACACACACACACACACACACACACACACAGAGTACAAAAATCAATCCAAGTCAAGTCAGAGGGAATGGCAGAGATCAGCTCGCATTAGGATTGAGATTTTAAATGAAGGATTCTGAAAGGTAGAAATGATATGTTAGCCTATCTGAGACATATACTCCCACCCATGCAAGGTATGGAGACTAGAAATCAATTTTATGTACGGAATGAGAAAAAGGAGAGTTTAGCTATACTGTAATATGTGTTGGAAGACACTATATGGAAATTCTAGAAATGTAGGTTGGAGCAAGTTTGAGAAGAATCCTAAAATTCAAACTTTAAATTGTTCATTTTTATTTTGTTCTTTAATTTGTGAATTGTATATTTTGAATTTTTTCTAATTTAAATCTTAGGAATACAAGGATACTTCAGTGTTAAGAGTGCTTATAAAGAGATGTTACAATAGTGAGTTCTGAAATAAGAATGTGGGAACTAGTTTGTTTGGGGCATAATTTTTCCCTGTGGTTTAATTAACGCCCACTAATTAGGATTATCATGTGTTGTGTTTTATCTTGAATTCTGATCACTAGACTCTGTTCCCAGTTGGCCTTTTTTGATCTTTTCTTTTTTAAATCTGAGCAATATTAACAATTTGAGTCTGAAAGAAGGGAGAAAAAATTCTTTTGTAAAGCAATTTACAACATAAATGTGCTATAGGAATCCATGAAGAATATTAACAAAAACGTTAAAGTGGACATATTATGATAAAGGAATTATTTTGGAAGTGGGGGTCTATGCCCTTCATGATCACAATTTTTCATAAATGATTTTGTTTTTACAATTACCCTAGAGTAGGGAGAGCATATTTCTTCTTTTAGAAATCTAGCTAGAATAATCATTCCTCTGAGACTGAGCAATTGTCAGGTATTGAGAAGTCCTCTTTCCTCTTGTCAAAGCTTACTTATTCTTTTTATCCCAAGGAGTGCTAAAGCTTGGGTGAAATGATATGCTGTGAATTTAAATTCCCGGATTTAAATGTTTGGGGTCCCAGCATAGAAATGCACATTTTGCTTCAATTCCTTTGGGGAATGAGAAGGTAGGAATTGGAGACATTTGGTGCAGTCACGTGTCAGCTCTCAATGAGATGAGACTAGGGAATCTTCCACTCTATCTCTTTTTCAACCTTATAATAAATTCATGACTACTATAAAAATCCAAGCCTTTGAGCTTTATTAACCCAACCATGACACTGGGGAACTCAGAAGGGAACAATCCAAGGTTCTCAGTTCAGTATTTTTCTTAAGGCACAAAAGCCCAAACTGATTCAATTTATCCCCACCCTGGTTTTTTGTGTGATTCTACTAACAAGAAATGATTTGTTAACTTGATTCTTACTAAACTAATATGATATCAGTGTTAGTTAATTTACTGATTAATTCCAATAAAATGAGAGAAACTGAGAATTTAAAGACCTGTAGAGAATGAGTTTGTTTGTTTGTTTTTACCATCAGAGGGAAAATGATTTTTAAAAATCAGGCAGATGAGATACAAATTTCTATGCTTTCTACTTAATTTTAATTTTTAAACTCTTTTAAATTGTGGCTTTGGGGAATTGATTTACCTGAATCTTATAATCCTTTTTCCCCTCAAAAAATTCGGAGATGGGAGTTTTGTACAAGTCCTTGAAATTCCTTAATTTATTTCTAGCTTCATTTAAAATGGTAGTATCCCTGCTAGATCTAATTCCTCTCACCTGTACCCTACAGGCAATGCATTCATTGTCTCCTAGGTTTACCCAATATCAAATTACTGAAATTCAGTGTATATCTGAAAAAATTATTTTCCAAGATTTCTTCTCTCTCTCTCTCTCTCTGTCTCTCTCTCTGTCTCTCTCTCTCTGTCTCTGTCTCTCTCTGTCTCTCTCTCTCTCTGTCTCTGTCTCTGTCTCTCTCTCTGTCTCTCTCTCTGTCTCTCTGTCTCTGTCTCTGTCTCTGTCTCTGTCTCTCTCTCTCTCTCTCTCTTAATTTCCTCCCACCCTCCCTCCTTGTTTCTTTCCTTCCTTCTTTCCTTCCTGACCTTTGGACAAGTCATACTTTTTCTGTGACTCAGTTTCCTTATCAGTAAAATGAGAATGTTGGACTGGATAAAAGGTACTTAACCTGGTGCCTAAAACTTTTTTTTAAGTTTCAATAACTATATTTAATGTAAGTGTTCTTTATTATCCTATGCAATTTTTTAGGTCTTTAAATATATGGTTTTTCAGAAGGGTCTAAGAGGCTTTAACAGACTCTCAAAGTGTTCCATGAAACAAAAACAGGTTAAGAAAGCCCAGATTAGAAGATATTTACACCTTCATTTCAGTTCTTAGCTTATGATCCCATGATTCTTTAATAGTGTTCTTTAGAACAAAGTAGGGCAGGGCTCCACAGTAAGTAGGTTAACTCACCTATTGAGCTGATTTCCACTGAAGAATATAAGAATATTAGAACATCAGATCTTACCTTCCTTTTACTGAACACTTTGAAGAACTGAGATATTTTTCAAACTAAATAATATTTTCTTTCTTAATTTCTAGGTCTTTCTTACTTACCCTAGGTACCTCATAATTTCTATTTTAGCAAAAAGATATTCATTTTTACAAAATAAATGTTTTCTAGTTAAAATAGTAATATAATAAATCATTCAATAAAGAATAAAGTAAAATCAATAGGCCGATTAATTATAACTTATTGTAAAGTATTATATTAAAAGTTAATAAGTGTTTCCATTCAGAAGAAAAAGATTTAAAAATTAGAAGTGTACACAATCCCTGCACAACACCATTAGTTTCCAATAGCCAAAATCCCCTTTTGAAACTTAGCCTAGTTCTAGCCCTCAATACTCATTTAACCCCTGGTCTAGGTTTGGACAAATTTGAAAATCTTAGCATCTACTCACACCTTTGCTGGGTTTTTCACCTTGAAACCTCAGTGCTGGCAACTTAATTCTCCCTTTCAAGTCCCAGTACTTGAGCTCTATCTTCTTACTCTTGTTCCTTATCTCTTTCTCAATATTCAAATGAATTATTCAAAAATTAGCACCCAAAGTTGTTCTTGTAAATCTCCCAAGAATTAATTCCCTGCTCCACACCTCCAAAACCCAGTTTTTGACAATATCTTTGACAATATCTCACAGAAGCTATTCTGCTTTCCTGACTGTAAAACATTGTTTAATAAAACACTTCCCCCCTAACTCTTTGAGTCAGGCCCAAGTTTCTCATAATACAAATGCAGTAATAGAAATAGAGAGGTGAAGTGAGTTGACCATAGTCATATATATGTAGTCTGACCTAGAGCAAGGCCTTATTGATGTCTTTGTCATTTGAATTTTGCAGGATCAAAACATTATTTTGGGCCTGTGTGATATCACAGCATTCCTGGTTGGAGTTCTAGTCAATAGCCTCTGGCTTCAGTGCCAGTCAGAGAGCAGGAGCCTGAGCAGGTCCAGAGTACCATAATTGGAAGTTTTCTCTAAACTGTTTCTTGTCCTGATTATTAAGTGGCAGGTTCCAACCCCAAATTGTGTGCTGAATTCAGGCCACTGTTCCAGGGACAGTGGCATAGATAAGAGTCTGTGCTTCCTGTCAGCTCACCTCATTTTAATTCTTCAGAGCTGAAGGCATCAGTACATGTTGTCTACTAGGCTATATGTGGGCCATCTTGCCTTGGACCCACTCTGGGTGTCTCCCTGTATGGATGTGGACAGAAAAACTAATCTGACATGCTTTATTCTTGAATATACTGATAACCTCTTCGGCTGGTACTTTCTTAGAATATAAATATATATATATATGTATATATATATATATTTAAAAACCTTATCTTCTTTCTTAGAATCAATACAATGAATCGGTTCCAAAGCAGAAAAGGGATGAGACAGGCAATGGGGATTAAGTGACTTGCCCAGAATCACCCAGCTAGAAAGTATCTGAGGTCAAATTTGAACCCTCTGGGTTTGGCTCTCAATTTACTGTACCTACTTTCCCCCACTAAAAAAAAAATAGTTTTTGGAGAGAATGAGTCTGTATTACTTCTTTTCATACCACCATTATTTCTTGTCTCCTCTTGGAATTTGAATTTCTCTTGCTTTAAATGAGACCACCACAAAAAAAAATCCTCTTCTGCTTTATTTCTATCTTTTGAAAGAGGAAACTTTCATTAAGGCCAATTCTATCTTTCCTTATAGTTGTGTGGTGCAGCATGGCTATAGCTTTGTACAGAAAAATTTCTAGATGAATAATTTCAGTTATGTTGAAATTGGCTTTTTTAAAGCCAAAACATCTTGCCAATTATACATCTATTGTTTTCTGACATATTAAAATACAATATCTCATGTATCTGAGTTGGTATATGGAGATTTGTGTGTTCCATGAAGGAGAATTATACAGAAAACTCAAGTTAAGGACTTAAAATAGTATATCTTTTCTTGGATATTAGCTACTTTTGTTTCAAATTTTTATAAAATATATAGTCTGTGATCCTACCTACACAACTACATTTCGTTTTTTATCAGCTGTTCTACTTATTTTCTATTCAACAAATATCTTAATTCCCCTAGGATATGCTTATTACCGGAAATCTCTTCATCATGGAGTATGATACAACTTCAGTATTCAACACCTTATCAATACCCTCAGTTTTTTCCCTGATCAGAGGACTGGAGGGCAGAGTAGGAAGTTCCCCCTAAAGTCTTCCTCTATATAGAGCTCAGAACTTTTCAGCTGAACTCTTCATTTTCCATTAGCTATTCTGCTTGTATTTTGTTACACAAACATCATGCTCCCAGAATGGGTACCATCTGACAACTCTGTTTGTCATTTCCATAGTCTTTTTAATTTTTACTCAGTTAGTAAGTAAGCATTTATTAATTTTCTACTAGGTGCCAAGCAATCTGCTAAAACTTGGGGATATTAAAAAAAGGCAAAAAAATATTTTCTGCTCACAAGGAGCTCATGATCTTGTATTTAGAATCTTGAGCCCTAGAGACTACATTTCCCCCAATCCCCTTTTCCTTTTCCTGTTTATGTGTCTCCTTATGTGGGGAGAGTTTTGAATTTCTATTTCTGCTCACACGCTCTTTCTGGATCCATGTGGAGGAGGGAGGAGCGGCTCTTGGTTTTTGCTAGCCTTACTTCCTTATAGTTCAAGATAAGTATTTAATAAATATGATTAAATATAAAACTTGGAGTATAAGATGTTAATTTTAATCTTTACAATCTAATTTGGATATTAACATATATGTTGCTATCTATAAATATAACATACAGAGTTGAAGACAGTCAACAGAGTGAAGGCAGTGACACTGAAAGTGAGTGGCATAAGATTCATGTGTAAGATAGGATTTTATATGAGTCTTGAAAGATTTCAGGTAAAACAGATAACCCAAGAGCTAGAGATGAGGAATGAGAGAATTCCAATTGTGATGTTAAGAAAGTCAGCAAAAATTCTTGGAGTTGAGGAAGTATGTATTCTTGCAAAAAAAAAATCAAGGAAACCAGTGTCACTGCATTTCAGAGTTTATGGAGCAGAGCGAAATATCAGAAGACTGGAAAGAAGGAAGGGTTAGGTTATGAAATACTTTGAAAGCCAAGCACATTATTTTATATTTAATTATGGAGTTGTGAAGATAGGATTAACTCTCCCCTTGTCTATTTTTAGCTAATCAAATCAAGAACTTAAAAGTACCATTAAGTATGAGAGTTTACAAGTCACTAGAATAAGCTCACATCTCCAAAGGCCACTGCCTCCCTCTTTGGGTAGTGCTAGGCAAATTGAAAGGCTGCATCTAGTTTCTGTGAAAAAGGGGGAGTGACAGGAAGTGATGTGGAGAAAGGAGCATAAAAGAAGAGAACAGCATGGTCCAGGGACCTTTCCTTTCCTGGCATTTGGAGTGAGTGGCTGAGATTCTTGCTTTGACTATGGATGAGGCTGCGTTGGTAGAACTCTGACTGAAGATATCAGTGGGACTTCTGAGGATTACCAGGAAATCCGCGTGGAGATAGGGACTTGGGGAAGCCCCTGCCAGGGCTGAGCCAGACTTCATCAGAGAAAAGCTGGTAGGCTTGTTAGGAATCTTTCTCTTTATCTACATTTTACTTTTTTGCTCTTTCCACCTCTTCGTAAATAAAAGCTGCTAAAAGTCATTTTGACTTAAGCTATAATATTTTAAAATTTGCAACCACAATATTACTTTATAACTTTCTTATTTAGTGAAAAACCCTAAATTTAAACTTACAGAGGTGATAGGGATATTCTGGAATTTATTGAATGGTGAAGATTGGGGAGGAACAGTGACAGGAGATTTAGGAAGATCATTTTGATTTCTGAGTGAGAGATTTCTGAGAGTGCAGAGAGACTTGAGGCACAGAGACAATCAATTTGTTTATTACAATAATCTAGGCATGAGATGGTGAAATTCTGCAGCAGAGTGATTGCAGGGCCAGAAAAGAGAAGGGGGTGAATATAACTGGCTTGAATGATTTTTGTGCCTTCAAAAGTAATAGCAAAGTTAAGATGAAGGAAGGACTTGGTCAGGGTTATAATGAGCTCAGTTTCAGATGTATTGAATTTAAGATATTTATAATAAATCCAATTCAAGATGTCAAATTGTGTGATATATGATTCTTAAGGTTAAGAAAAAGTTATTGCTGGATAAGTAGATCTGAGAATCATAAGAATAGAGTTGATAATTGATCCCAATGGGAACTGATGAGTCACCAAGCAAAACATTTTAATGGCAGAAGAGAAGGCTGCGGACAGAGCCTTGAGGGATACACAATGTTTAATGGTCATAACCCAGATGAAGATTTAGCAAAGGAGCCTAAAGAAGAATGTGGTTCAACAAGTAAGCAGAGAACCTTTCTGCATACAGGGATAAAATAGAAACACTATTTCATCAATTCTCCTCACTAGTACATCATCTGAATTGACATACCCTAAAAGTATGCCACCTGGAGACTGAAACCCTTGTGATTTTAATAACTATCCTGAACTAATTTCTCAATGATTAACAAAATCCTACTTGCTCATACCCTTCCCATCCAAGTGATTCTTAGGTTGGCTAGCATTTACACGAAGCTCATTTTTATCTCCCACTGCTCTTTTGCTTATTTCTATCACCCTATATATCTTGAAGAAGGCCTCAAGATAAATTATGTATCATAGTAGATAGAGTACTAAACTTGGAATCAGGAGTAACAGAGTTCAAATTGTTCTTCAGAGATATACTACTTGTGAATTCATGGACAAGTCACTTTATCTCTTTGGGTCTCAATTTTGTCATATGTTAAATGAGGTTAATAATGCCTATAGTACTTCTTTTAGGCTATGCTAAAATAATGCTTGTGAAGGGCTGAGCAAGCTTTAAATTGTTATTTTTATCTGATTATTTTAAGTCATCACAGGTAAAAGGAAAGGAAAGAAGTAAAAAAATAGAGAAAAGGAGAGAGAAGAAAATATGAATTTATTTAAAAGGTAGTTATTATCCTATATAGATGCAGGAAAATCTGTGTAGGGGTTTGAGGGAATAGTAAGTGGCATAACTTCTAGAACAGAATTTTTCCTCTTCAAAATTAATTCATTATAGGAGGTTCATAATTTTTTTTTTGTATCTGACTTCATTGTCTGTGTTTTTTTTTAACTTTTTTTCACTCTTTTCAATTACATGTAAGAACAACTTTTAACATTTGTTCACATTTTGCAATTTGGATTCTTTTTCTCCCTCCTTTACCTCTTTCCCCTCTTCAAAGCACCAAAATGTGATATAGGTTACAGGTTGTGCTGTGATGCAATATATAGCTTCACATGGTCCATGCCTCAAAAGAAGATACAGATTGCACACACAAGTAGAAACTCATGAAGGAAAAAAAGTGAAAAAAACAATGTCATGATAGGCAATCAGATTCCATCAATTCCCCCATTGATGGTGGACAGCATCCTTCATCATGCATCCCCTGGAGCCATCTTGGAACCCTCTAGTGACAACAATAGCTCAGTCCTTCACAGTTGATCGTCACACAATATCTCTGTTACTGTATATAATGTTCTTCTGGTTCTGCTCACTTAATTTTGTACTATTTCATTTAAGTCTTTCTAAGTCTTTCTGTACTCGTCCTGTTCATCATTTCTTATGGCACATTACTATTCCATTACAATCTTATGCCACAATTTGCTCAGCCTTTCCCCAACTGATGGACATCCCTTCAGTTTCCATTTTGTTTCCCCCTACAAAATAGCTGCTATAAATATTTTTCTATAAATAGGTCTTTCCCCCCTATCTTTGTTCTCTTTGGAATATAGACCCAGTAATGGTATTGATGGGTCAAAGGGTATTCATAGTTTTATGGTTCCATGTTGCTCTCCAGAATGGTTTTATATTTTACAGTTCCATCAACAGTATATTAATGTACTAGTTTTCCTACATCTCCAAAATTAATCATTTTCCTTTTTGGTCATATTAGCCAATCTAATAATTATAAGGTAGTAACTCAGAATTGTTTTAATTGGTATTTCTTTAATCAGTAGTGATTTGGATCTTTTTCCATATGACTATAGTTTATTTTTTTAATCTGAGAATTGCCTATTCATATCCTTTGACCATCTGTCAATCAGGAAATGTTTTACATTATTGTAAATTTGCTAACTCCATTTTTTGTTTTGTTTTCTTAACTTCTACCTTTTCTCCTTTCAGACTTAGAAAATAGGATATGAAGGGTATACATAAGTAATAATTCTTATAATAAGATTTTCTGCTTTCCTGTTAAAATCTATCCTATCCCTGCCCTGCTACCAAATAAATTTCCCTAAAAAGATTACATTTATTGTGGTGTTATACTGATAAAAAGCCTCCTAAAATGTCCCATTGCATAGAGTCAAATTCCATCTTAGAGTGTATCACAGTGTTAAGCCAATGAAACTTTCTAACCTTTGTTTCAATGTTTCCCAAAATTAACCATTTTCTCTAGCCAGGTTGATTTCCTTACTTACCTGTGCTACTTATTCTTACCTTCCAGTCTTTGCTGGGCCATTCATTTCCAGGAAAAAATACCTTCCAATTGTTCAGGAAAAAATTTAAATCTTGGGTCCTGGAGGAGGTCTTTTCTGACCATTTATAGCTCTATGTTATTTCTCCCATTTTATTTTCTAGGAGGAACATATAACATCACAAATTATTTTGCCACTTAATCATGTACTGATACATATTTATTTTCATCTACCTTGTCATGTGTTCACATATTTTCAACTAAACACATATTTCACACCTACTAATGGAGGATATCATTCTTTTAAAATTTTTTTTAAAAAATGTATCTGTATTTTCTACATCCCCCCCAATGTTTCCAATTTTACTTCCTTTTCTACTGCTGAGATTCATCTTACCTTACAAAGATTCTTTTAAAAGTCTGAAAATATATATAATGTTCTATACCCATAGAAAGATTCTGACCCACATGCAAAGGAGTTAGAGGAGATTTCTCCTGATTATTATCAATAATTTTGTAACACTGACTTTGGATTGTTTTGTAGTTGTTTTTCTTTTTTATTCACATTTTTATAATGATTGGGTATATTGTTTTCTTGACTCCTTGCATTTTAGTTTGTCATTTATTTTAAGTCTTTCATTACTTTCCATATTTATCATATTTATTTTTTCCTTTTTCAAAGTAGCATCTCATCATTATTTAGCCACTCCCCCAATAATGAAGATTTACTTTTTTTTTAGTTCTTTGCTATGATAGAAAAAGATGGCAAACTTGGACTCATATAAATATTGAGTGGCAGCTTCATGTAAGATATTGTATGTGATTTTACATTGTCTCCTCAAATAAGCAGGGTTTGCTCTTGAAGAAAAGGGCTCAACTCTTATTTTTGGGGTTTAAGATCTTTTGCCTAACATATTGCTATGGTCAGATAAAATAATTTCTCAATACATAAATATCAATTTGATTTGTAAGAATTTAAATTTAGATTTTTATGCTAATGTGAAAGTTCTAAAGCAATATTGTTGTTGCCAATATAAAAATATTACAGCTTAAGTTAAAATGACTTTTAGTAGCTTAATTTACAAAGAGGTGGAAAGAAAGTGGAAAAATGTAGATAAAGAGAAAGTACTGCCTAGCTACAAATATCCTAAATTTAATCCTAATGTCTCCAGACTGCAAATATGAATCTGAAAGCAAATCCCATCAGAATCCAAAGTCCTGATTAGGAAACCAAAATATGAAAAGCCAGGAGATGCTTAAGAATCTACCAAGAACCTTCAGAGCACATGAGGCCAAGACCGCCAAGAATCTCACCAGAATTCATGCTGGAGCAGAGAGGGTCTCTTCACTGAAAGAACCAAGGAAGGACTCATTCCACTTACCACTTCAAGCCAACTCAGGATCCAGGGAAAGAATCTCCTCCTCCAGTCAGGTTAACCAATGCAGAGAGAGTATGACTGAATCCTTGAGCTGGCCTTTTTAAAGCAGTTTTCTTGAAGTCACTTCCTGTCACTCCCCCACTTTATGTGAACCAGTTACAGTCTTTTTTTTCCTAGCACTGCCCAAGATGGGAGTGGGGGCTGGGGTGGGGGGTGAGGCAGTGACCTTTGGAGGTATGATCTTACTCTAGTAAGTGACTTGCCAACTCTCTTACTTAGTGTAAAGTAGGGGTACTTTAAGTTCTTGATTTGTTTAGCTAAAAACAGACAAGGGGAGAGTTAATCCTATCTTCACAGATTCCTGAACTGTATACCACTGAGCAGCCTAGAAAATCTCAATTTGGTTTTGTTGGGATTAAATTTATGGTTCAACTAAATATAAATAAAATAATGATTTTAAAAATTAATACAGCTTAAGTCAAAATGACTTTTTAGCAGCTTTATTTATAAAAAGGGGGGAAGAATGAAAGTAGAGAAATGTGAAAGAGGGTAGAGTATGAAGTCTATTCTACTAACCTATTTTAACACCTTTGGCTTGTTAGCCAGAGGGCTTGGTGTTGAATTAGCACCTCCTCCAAGAAGGGGAGGCCTCTCAGGAGCTAAATTATCCAGAAGCCAGGAAAGGAGGGTCAGTATTTTTTTTCATTCATCCAATCTGAAGTCCAAAGGGAGAAGATCCAAGAGCAGTCTTATCAGAAGCAATTCAAGTACCAGAGGCCCAAATGAATCCAAAGATCTAGTCCCAAGGCTAAGTCCAAAAAGAGAAGATCCTCCAACTCCAAAATTCAGGATGAAGACCTTTTGCACAGGAAGCTCATCATCTTTTTAGTCCTTTTTTAAAAATATCATTTCCTGTCCTTCCTCAACTTGATGGGGATTAATTATAGCCTTTAAATTTGCTTAGCACTGGCCAGGGGGAAGTGTTTGTAGGTTCCACATTTTGTCCTATGAGGGTGTAAACTCTTATCAAAGGATTCACAAGTTTCTGACTGATTGAATTGAAAGGGTGGAGCCCTCTAAGTGGCTTGGAAACTTCCCCACCTAGTGCCAAATAGGGGAATTCATGCTTTGGTTGATTAATTTAATAGGCAAGGGGAGGGTCAGTTCCATCTTCCCAATCCCTTCTGTGATACTTTAGGAAACTAGTCTCCCCAATGAATCATTTAACATAATCATCTTATACCTCCAGATATATGTTAGCTAAAGGTGCATACAATATTGTACTTTTCTAAGAGGAAACTACAATGGTTAGAGATAAAGATGGAAATTGAAGAGAGAGAGAATATTTGCTAGGCATATTGACAAAAAGAAATCAATTGGGGGTATTTTCCTATGGCATAAGAATTCACATTCAGAATAAATATGTTCAACCCCCTTCAGTTCAATCATTTACCTCACAAAATTCATTCTGGATCTTCTGATGCAGGGTAGGTTTCCTTATGACACTTTCTCCAAACAGTCCATTTTCTGTATCTGGGGAGGTAGCAAGTTTCTTATCCTAAAATTACTCTCAAGAAAAATTTTATAAACGTAGAATTATATGACTATTATACAGTTTCATGAAAAATACTATTTATTAGCAAAAAAGTGAATAGCTAGAAATAAAATATGAGACATTCATTATGTGTTGAGTAAAATAGAATTGAAAGTTATGAAACAAGTTAGGAAAGGCCTATCATATTCAAGAGTGACTGATAATTTTAAGAGACATATACAAAAGTTAGGGCATTGATGAGTGTGAGGTTGAACCATATCTGAGTGCTTCTAGTGCCTATAGTAAGAATGTTAAACATACATATACTTCTTTTTCTTTTTCCTCTTGATGAAGAGGTATAATATACTAACTCTCTCTAGTCTTGTGTCTTCCTTGTACAAATCCTGATTTCTATCATTTGAACTATTGTAAGCTTCCTCACAGTTCCTCCTTGTCACTGTCTCTGGTTCAGTTCATTCTTTCAATGTTCCTGGTTCTCCTTTGTTCACTCATATGGCCATTTCATTCCTCTGCTAAACACTTTTCTTTGATTTCCCTTTTCCAAGTGAGTAAATTGGACATCCAACTTACAATTAGGGTCCTTCAAAATTGATTGTCAACCTACCTTTCCAGATTTTTCATTTTACTGCACCATATTTTATATTCCAGCTAATCCTGGCTCTTTATTGTGCTCTATACATTTTTAATTCTCTGTATTTTCTCTGGATGCTCCCTGATCAGCTTTACCTTAAATTCCTTTTCCCTTCTCCTATCAACTGAATTCCTTTCTATCCTTTAAATGCTATATTAAATGCTATATCCTCCATGAGGCCTTCTTCCTTCAGCCAACTAGCTATTAATGGCCTTCTAAGCCCTTATTTGTGGAACCTCACAATGTTTGTCCTATTGTGCTTTTGTCACTACTTTTTATGGTTACTTGTAACCTAAGGAAATCTCTAAGGAGAGAAATTATTTTTTCCAAATTTTATTTCTCATACAATTATTATCAGAATAATCTGCCCCTATAGTGTTCTCTCTCTCCCTATCTCATTCCTTCTTTCTCTGTCTTTTTATTAATCTAATAATATATAATACATATGATTTGTGATAAATATGTAATACGTTATAATAAATATGTTAATCTCAGAGAAACAAATTCTCATATTAGCTATGTCAAAAATGTCTCATTCTTTTTTCCTATCCTTCCTCCCCAGTAAGGTACATACTATGATATGGATTGTACATATATAATCATATAATGCATATTTTCCTGTTCATCATGTTGTGAAACAAGACACATATTGTTTACACTAGAGAAAAATTCATGGAAGAAGTAAAATGAGGAATTGTACATTTCAATCTGCATTTATATTCCATCTGTTCCTTCTATGGCAGTGGATATTCTTTTTCATCATGAGGCTCTTGGAGCTGTTCTGGATCCCTGCCTTGTTGATAATAGTTAAGTCATTCACAGTTGATCATCATACATTATTGCTCTTTGTTGTTACTGTGTACAAAGTACTCCTTGTTCACTTCACTTCATGTAATTTGTCCTAGGTTTTCTGTGTTGACTTTTAACTGGCCTTTTTTTGTTATTGTTTTCTCCTCCAGGGTTCTTTAAGTACACCATCCTATCATCTGCAAAGAGTAATAGTTTTACTTCCTTGTTGCCTATTCTTTTCTTTGATTTTTTTTCTTGTCTTACTGGTACAACTAGTGTTTCTAGTAGAATATTGAACAATATTGGTAATAACATACATCCCTGCTTCTCCCATATTTTATTCACGTAGCTTCTAATTCATTTCCATTACAGATAATGCTCTTGATTTTATATAAATACTCATTATAGTTTAAAAGTACTCAATGTATTCCTATGCTTTTTAGTGTTTTTTTAATAGGAATAGATTTTGTATTTTGTCAAAACCATTTTCTGCATTTATTGATATAATCATATTATTTTTGTTGATTTTGTCATTGATATAGTTAATTATGCTTATAGTTTTACTAATATAGTCCTGCTTTTGTGGTAAAAATCTCACCTATTCATAATTTATTATCTTTAAAATACATTGCTATAAACTCCTTATTAGTATTTTATTAAAATATTTGAAACAATATCCTTTCAGCAAATAGGTATGCAGTTTTCTTTCTCTGTTTTTGGTCACCCTGCCTTAGCTATCAAAACCATATTTGTGTCCTAAAAGGAATTTGGGAAGATTCTTTCTTTCTTTGTTTTTTAAAAATACTTTATTTTTATTGGAGTTAGGTCTTCCTTAAATGTTAAGTAGAATTCACTTGTGAATTCATCCAGGGCTGGGGATTTTTTCTTAGGGAGTTCAATTAGGGAGACAGACAGACAGACAGACAGACAGACAGACAAAGACAGAGATAGAAAGACAGAGAGATAGAGAAAACAAAAATAAGGGAGAATGATTTATTAAATTCTCATTACTAAGTGCTTACTTAAGTTCCAGGAATTGTTCTAAGTATTAATAATACATATACATGTAAAAGACAGTCTTTGCCCACCTGGACCTCATATTCTAACTGGAAAAGTCAATTTACAACAGAGAGAGAGCCAGAAGCAGAGAGGCAAAGACAGAGAGAGAGATGGAGAGAGACAGAGAGACAGAGACAGAGAGGCAGAGAGAGTTTTTTTAAACCAAAACTGACAATAACTGATGTCAATGTAAATCGAGGTATTACTATTTTCAGAAAACACTAGTGAATGGTTAGATACTGTAATGACATTATCCCTGTCTGTTACAGAATAAATGCTGGAGTTCTGTATTTCAGTGGTATTAGGAGTTCCCTCTTGAGAAACTCCTAGTGATATAGGTCAATAGTATCTCTTAAATTTAGTCTTGGACTTAAAGACTTGCCTTTAAAGCTAATAGTTTTCATAAGTTGTTATTCAACTCCAGTCCTCAGCTCCAAGATCAACTTTATATTGCCATGTGGAAATCCAAAGGAACAGATATAGTAGAAACTTTTTAGGTGAGGAGGAATTCTAGGACAGGTACCTATAGTTTTGGTTATTTTTTTAATTAGCACTGCCACTCTAAGTAGAATGACTAAGTTGGGATAACAAAGGGGAGATCTGAGAATCACATTTCCTTTGGGCATATGCTTAATTAATCATTGAGCAAAATAGCAGCTTTAAGCTACACTGTTTATATTTCATAGATTAAAAACTTTATTCTTACCAGACGACTTAACCAAGTGCATGAAGAGAAATACAACAATGTGAAGAACATTTCCTATTTCCAAATTGTCTTGTTCACTGAAAATTTTCCTTTAGAAAGCAAAAGTACTTGTTTCCAGTCAGAAATGAGACACGTGACAGAATTATTTCAGCATAAAAATTAAGCATGGATAAAAAGCAACAATTATAAAATCTGAGTTTTTTGAATGAGTTTTAAGCATGTTAAACTAATTTTCTCTGTTTTAGATATAATAAACCTGCCAAACCTATTATTTCAGAGATTCCTTCTAACTTTTTATCCCAAACATAAAATGGAAAAATTTAAATACATCTGTTTCAAATTCGCTTATACTTCACTCATCAAAATGTGTGTTGGTAATAGCACATGGGACTTTCATCAGGGCTAGGAGGAGTCTCTTAATAAGCCTGTTCAAAGAATTTTTGTTTGACTCAAGAAATCATATTTGGGTAAGAATAAATTAACTCACGCCTGAAACAATTTGATCAGACTCTGAAGAGCTGAAAATACATCTGGGAAGAAGACCAGATTTTTTTTCTAGGAACATATATCAAAGTAAAAGAAAGAAATACTGAAAAGTGATATTAATGATGATGGTATTTATATTGGATGTATTTATATTGGCATTTATATAGGATGCCCAAAAGTCTTAGTACACTTCTAATTTAAAGAAAATAAATTTAAATTTAATATAATATTTTATATTATACATTTGATATTAATATTATATAACACAATCATATTAAATAATAATATTTATTTAATTATAATAAGCTTAAAACTGCACTAAGATTTTTTGAAACCCCACAGTTACTGTTTAAGGTATCAAATCACATTTTATCTAGATTTTATTTGTTTCTTACAATGCAATTTTATGAATTGGAAATGAGAGACTTTCTCTTTCATAGATGAGTAAATAGACACAGAGACCTGACTTTTTCATTTCCAAACATTATTCATTGGAGACAAAGATCATTTTCTTTTCCTCCCCACCCCTCCCACCACCAATCCCATAGCCGACACGCAATTCCACTGGGTTTCACATGTGTTCTTGATTAGAACCCATTTCCATGTTGATGGTGTTTGCATTAGAGTGTTCATTTAGTTTCTCCTCAGTCATATCCCCTCCACCCCTGTAGTCAAACAGTTGCTTTTCCTCGGTGTTTTTACTTCCACAGTTTACCTCTGCTTGTATATAGTGTTTTTTCTTCCAGATCCCTGCAGATTGTTCAGGGACATTGCAATGACACTAATGTAGAAATTCATTATATACGATTGTACCACAATGTATCAGTCTCTGTGTACAATGTTTTCCTGGTTCTGCTCCTTGAGCTCTGCATCACTTCCTAGAGGTTGTTCCAGTCTCCATGGAATTCCCCCACTTTATTATTCCTTTTAGCACAATAGTATACCATCACCAACATATACCACAATTTGTTCAGCCATTCTCCAGTTGAAGGGCATCCCCTCGTTTTCCAGTTTTTGGCCACCACAAAGAGTGCAGCTATGAATATTCTTGTACAAGTCTTTTTCCTTATTATCTCTTTGGGGTACAAACCCAGCAGTGCTATGGCTGGATCAAAGGGCAAGACAGTCTTTTATCGCTCTTTGGGCATAGTTCCAAATTGTCCTCCAGAATGGTTGGATCAATTCACAACTCCACCAACAATGAATTAATGTCCCTACTTTGCCACATCCCCTCCAGCATTCATTACTTTCCTTTGCTATCATGTTAGCCAATCTGCTAGGTGTGAGGTGATACCTCAGAGTTGTTTTGATTTGCATCTCTCTGATTATAAGAGATTTAGAACACATTTTCATGTACTTATTAATAATTTTGATTTCTTTATCTGAAAACTGCCTATTCATATCCCTTGTCCATTTATCAATTGGAGAATGGCTTGATTTTTTGTACAATTGATTTAGCTCTTTGTGAATTTGAGTAATTAAACCTTTGTCAGAGGTTTTTATGAAGATTGTTTCCCAATTTGTAGCTTCCCTTCTGATTTTAGTTACATTGGTTTTGTTTTTACAAAATCTTTTTAATTTGATGTAGTCAAAATTATTTATTTTACATTTTGTGACTTTTTCTAAGTCTTGCTTGGTTTTAAAATCTTTCCCTTCCCAAAGGTCTGACATGTATACTATTCTGTGTTCACCTAATTTACTTATAGTTTCCTTCTTTATTTTCAAGTCATTCACCCATTCTGAATTTATCTTGGTATAGTGTGTGAGGTGTTGATCCAAACCTAATCTCTCCCACACTGTCCTTATATTTGACTTGAAACAAGACACTGTAGTGAAAACATATTTTCTGTGGTCACAACTTACTCATCCACTCTTATATCTACTACAATTTAAGTCTTCCACTATTTTAATCACTACAGTTTATGGCCTCAACTATTTTAATTCTTACAGTCATAAAAGGAATTTGGAAGAACTCCCTCTTTTCTCATTATGTCAAATAGTTTGTATAGTATTGGGATTAGCTGTTCTGTGAATGTTTGATAGAATTCACTTGTGAATCCATCAGGCCCTGAGGATTTTTTCTTAGGGAGTTCTTTGATGGCCTTTTGGATTTCTTTTTCTGCTTTGGGATTATTTAAGAATTCTATTTCTACTTTAGTTAGTCTAGGCAGTTTATGTTTTTGTAAATATTCATCCCTATTGCCTAGATTGGTATATTTATTTCCATGTAATTAGGCAAAGTAGTTTTTAATGATTGACTTATTTTCTTCTTCATTGGAGGTGAGGTCCCCCTTTTCATCTTTGATGCTGTTAATTTGTTTTTCTTCTTTCCATTTTTTAATTAGATTGACCAGTACTTTGTCTATTTTCTTTGTTTTTTCAAAGTACCAGCTTCTAGTCTTATTTATTAGTTCAATAGTTCTATCACTTTCAATTTTATTAATTTCTCCCTTAGTTTTTAGGATCTCTAGTTTGGTTTTCTTCTGGGGGTTTTTAATTTGTTCACTTTCAAGATTTTTTTTTATTTGCATTTCCAATTAATTGATCTCTGCCCTCCCTAATTTGTTAATATATACACTCAGGGATATGAATTTTCCTCTGAGTACTTTTTTGGCTGCATCCCATTAGGTCTGAAAGGATGTCTCACCATTGTCATTTTCCTCGATAAAATTATTAATTGTTTCTATGATTTGTTCTCTAACTAACCTATTTTAGAGTATCATATTTAATTTCCAATTAATTTTTGATTTGGTTCTCCATATATCCTTACTGATCATTAATTTTATTGCCTTATGATCTGAAAAGGCTGAATTTATTATGTCTGCTTTTCTGCATTTGTATGCCATGTTTCTGTGACCTAGTGTATGGTCAATCTTTGTGAATGTGCTGAGAAGAAGGTGTATTCCTTTTTATTCCTATTTATTTTTCTCCATATGTCTATTAACTCTAATTTTTCTAAGATTTCATTCACTTCTACCTTTTTCTTATGTATTCTTTATTTGATTTATCTAAATTTGAGGGGGGTTGGTTCAAATCTCCCACTAATATGGTTTTACTATCTATTTCCTCCTACAATTCTTCTAGTTTCTCCATTAGAAATTTGGGTGCTATACCATTTGGTGCATACATGTTG